>NC_139842.1:19830275-20357775 GCF_963691815.1 Echiichthys vipera
GGTTGAGTAAACAGAAACTTTCCAGCAACAAAAAGACATTCATAATGGCTTGAATTTCTTTTTCCTGAAAAAACACCACCTCTTTAAGAACCAAATGATAAAATCTACATAAAAATTGAGAATTTAGAACAACGCAACGACGTTCTGGGCAAAAAAAACAAAAAACAAAACAATAAAAAGGAAACATTCTGAAAGAGTGCAATTTTTCAGTACCCTGCACACACCCCCCCCCCCCTCTCCTCACCCCCTCTCGCTCCCTAAAGTGATCCACCGTACTATGTTCTTTGGCTCTATGAAGCCTGTTCACAACTCACGCCGCCTGTCTTCAACTAATTACCAGAATAATAAAAAATAAAACACTGGAAGGTTATGAAACTTCCACATTAAAACTCTAACCTTAAACCATTGAAACCTGGATGTCAGGGTTGAAACCAGCGGCGGAAATGTTCTTGACATCACCAAACCAGTGGGATGCTGTTTTTGGCATAACGTCAGCGGCCTGTGCTATGAGATGACAAACACATCGGGGAGGGAATGAAACTGATTTTGGACATGAGGGCGGGGGTCCCTCCGTGAGTCGACCCCCCCTCGAACGCAGCAACATGAAGTGGGTGAGTGTGAAGTGGATGAGGCCATGCAGGGGCTCCCTCTGGTGGTGGGAGGAGAGCAGGGTTGGCACAGGGGCAGAGCTCCCTTGACTCTTGGCTCAGCTCAGCGCTGCTCAGTTCCGTCTCATGGAGACGCCGGCCCGTTTCAGTCCGAATCAGAGTCCGAGGACCCCTGTGAATTTGATTCGCTGCTGCTGTCCTCCGACTTGTTCTCCTTATCCTCCGCCTCGTCTTCATCCTCGTCATCATCTTCTTCGTCATCGTCTTCATCACCCTCCTTCTTTAAACAAACAACAACAAAAAAATCCATATTTAGCACAAACAAGTCCCACTTCTGGTTATCGTCTGTGTGTGTCATTATCTTCTATCCTGAGATCAGTCGTTTCATAAAGAGACTATATCAAACAACCACATGGTGAAGACTTTGTGTTTACTCCTGTGTGAATTCAATACCTGACAAATAACTTCAGTACATAACGTGCAATGATCGGAGCGTAAATATTGCCGTAACGCAGTTCGGCCACAGGTTTAAAATTCTATTTTATTTATCTATTTTTATTTATATTTATATGTAACAAGTTACTACAGGACATGGCCCATATTGAGTAGGGAAACCCAGAGATGCCCAGCAACCACAGTAAGGGCGCACTCAACTGTCCTTCCGCACCGTGCCAAAACCGGTTTTTCAGCTAAAGCCTAGTGCGTCCTGAGAGAGGTGGGCTTTTGTAGAGCGTGTTTGCACATGTACAAGCATGAGCGCGCGCACGTGTACGAGCACGAGCATGATGCCTACGGCGGTTCTGACGTCATTTGTGCACCTGTTCGGACATAGAAAATAGAAGGACATACCATGCGCGGACATTTAACAACAACAACAATGGCGGTGAAAGGTTCACGTTGGTGTGATGCAGAGGTGGAGTGTTTACTGCAGATTTGGTCGGATGAAAATATTCAAAAACAATCGGACAAGACGCACAAAAACTCTGAGGTCTATGGAAAGATTTCTAAACATAGCGACGCATCGCGATGTCAATCAATGTGTGTGACGTGTTACGGCGTGATGACGTATGGACAGCAAGAAGCATTTGCGCGAGGCCCAGGTAGTGTGAGTACAAACGGGCCTGGGGCGCGGGGGGAGAGGGAGGGGGCGACAAGTACCCTAAAGCCCGGGGCGCGGTGCGGAACGACAGTGTGAGTGCGCCCTAACATAAACAACTATGTTGATAATAGATGATGACCACTAATAATAATTATGGGAGGTGTATACTAAAATGATATGAATCTATTTACAACAGACATTTTCACATTGTTTTTTGCTTGGAACTCTGTCGCAACTCACATCCTCCTCATCGTCATCGTCGTCCTCCTCACTGGATGAGTCCGCCTCAGAGGAAGCCTTCTCCCGCTCATCTTCATCATCATCATCCTCCTCCTCCTCTTCCTCCGTGTCCTGTGGGAAGACAGTTTTTGCAGTGTTATCACGTCAGCTGATTTATGAGACAAGAAGAAGAAGAACAAGAAGATGGAGAGATTCTGCACTTACAGATTTCTTGGCCTTTGCCTTGGGGCCTCCTGGTTTTGCGGTAGTTCTCCTTTTCTGAAACGTCAAAAAACATGCCAACGTAAGATATTGGGAAGCGTAAAGCATTACAGGGCTGCAGGAAAAAACTTCTAATTCAGTTTGTGACAGCACAGTGCCTACTATGAACCAGTGAAACTTACTTGTGAATTATATTCTTTGTAAGTGTTTCTCTCTTGTGAAGACAAGCTCTGTGGACGAATGAAAGAGGACGTTAGATAAGTGAAGCGCCCAACACATCGCGATAAATTTCCTCAAACAAGCTCTCCTTACAGCGAGCCACTGTTCCAGTACGACTTTGTACTGCCTCTGTTTCTCCTCGGCGATCTTCTTGTAGCGGTCCTTCTCCTTCAGTGCTAACCTCTGCCAGCGACTGCCAATCTCAGTCATCCGCTCTTTCATCGGGAGGTGATTCAGCTCTCCGTTGGACAGCATCTCCTGAGAGAACTTCTGATATCCGTTTCTAGACAGTCAAAAGAAGGCATCAAATCAAAACTTGAAGGTTTTAACAGGATACACACACACACAACAGGCAGCGCAGACCAGGTGATGTGAGCGACTTACGACGGTGGTTTCTTGGGTTCACCCTCAAACTTCATCTTCTTCCCTGAGGCAATGGCGGCAGCAGCAGGTGAGCGCATCTCACACAGGTCTCTCTGTGGAGGAGAGTGAAGTCAAGTGTCAGTTCTCACTGGTACTGCAGACAGATGCTGTGGAGCTCTACTGGACATCGTCAGTGAATTGACACTAACCTCATATCTTTTCTGGTCCTCTGCTGCCTTTTTGATCCACATAATTTTCTCCTTTTTCTCCATGGTGCTCCAGGTTGCTTCCATCGCTTTCTGTGCTTTTGGCCGGTCACTCTGCAAAACACGGGTTCACAATAAATGCAGTAGAATTAAACACTATTTTGTTAAGAAAACTGCCTCCAAGAACATGTTTATTTAACATAAATCGGCTAAATTACAACTACTGGTTTGTATTCTTAAGACGAGGACTGATGCACACCTTAAATCTGGCCAGGTAGTCTCCTATGACACTCTGCTGCCAGATGTCCTGTGCAGTCTTGGGCGGGTCTGGCAGACGACTACGATCCTCCTTCTCCTTCTTCTCTGACTCTGCCTTCAGGACCGTCTCTAGGCGTTTATACTTCTCCTAAACGTCCAAGACAACAAGATCATTACAACATTTACTTGAAAATTACAAAATTGGTATGATTTGCCTGCTGTGGTCCACTCTTTTGGCCTGACTTCAATTAGGCTATACTATTAGTATACAGTATAATATTACATTACCTTCTTCTTATCTGGCAGCTCGTTCCACATGCGGGCCAGGAGTCTTGTGAGCTCGCTGTCAGAAAGATCTGGCCGCTCCTGCTGCAGTTTCGGACGTTTCTCCTCAGAGAAGATGAACATGGCTGAAATGGGCCTTTTGGGTTTCTCTGGGTTGACCTGCAAGTTACAGGGTTATGGGTTATGGTTAGCAACGTTGCCATTCAATGGATACATTGATACCTCACTGGAAGGACATATAATGGATGTAAATGTGACTAAAATCGTTGTGGCGTCCCTCAAGGGTGTGTACCAGGGCCTTTTTATTATATATGAATGACTTAAAGAACTTAAAAGTTAATTTGACTTTTCCCTATTTATCTGCAGGGACTGGGACTTGAGCTTAACATGCTGTACTTGAAAAATCATATGGTGGTGATCAAAGTGGTAAACAAAAGTAAAAATGATATCTTGCACTGGAAATCTGAATCTGAGCAAATGTGAAGAGTGTATACTTGGAGTTACCTTTGCTTTAGAGGCCTTCTTTTTGGCGGCAGGACTGTTGGCTCCACCCTTCTTAAAACCCATTTTATCCTCAGATAAAACCCGGTGCTGCTCCTCCTCTGAAATAGACTACAGATCCATACAGCAGAGAAAATACTAATCAGGACAAAGAAAATATAGCACACAAATGAGAACATCGATGTCTGCGACAAAAACACATGTTTCAAGCAGAAACCAAAAATGCTGACTTACACTGAGAAACCTGTTCATCTCAATTTCAAAATCCTTCTTCCTCTGGAAAAAAAAACCCAAATATGACATTTTAGGCATAGCTTTGAAGTACTACTTTTATTATTTTAAATATTTTTTTAATGGGATCGGATTCTGGACTCACCTGTTCACAGCGTTTCTGGTAGGCGTCCTTCTCATTCTGTTTCAGCAGCTTCCACCGCTGGCTACACATCACCATACGCTCTGTACTGGGTACATCCTTCATGCTCGACATCAGCTCCGCACAGAACATCGAGTAACCATTTCTGAAAGCACATACACAGTATATTCAAATAATTCAACACACAGGGGGCAGTGGCTGACAACCCGCACCACGCAGGTGCGTCGACAGTGTGTTTGCAGCCGTGACTCACGGAGGAGGTTTGTCAGGTCGGCCGTCGGATTTGTCTTTCAGGTGTCTCTCGGCCTTGGTCAGGGTGGACTTGCTGATATCCCCTTGGGTCATGTTTAACTCCGGGTGCTGCTGGATGTACTCCCGCATGGTCTCCTGGAATATCGCATACACAGTTAACACTGAAGGAAGATGGACTGTCTGTCGTCATTGCTCTTCATAACAAGCATGTCAGACACATTTTTTACTTGCACTTGATCTATTGTTTTTCCAACAATAGGCCCATAAATGCGAGGATGATGACCAATAGAACTCTGCTTCTTTACTACATACAGTATTAATCATATTGTAGTATTCTTCTTATTAAACTTGTATCATATTATCTTTACTTTTTATGATCTCTCATTGCTCTTTTATTTTATTTTTTTCTGATGTGTAAAGAGCTTTGAAACGTTATTTTCATTCTCTCTCTCTTCTGTTAACCTTTGTCAGAGATAATTCATCAACAGCGTCTAGTGTCAAATGAAAACTTCGCTTGATGTCTAGACTTGGGGCGATTCTACCACAACAGTCCGTTTATACCACTGTTGTCTTACCTCGTACAGTTTCTGCTGCTCCAGGGACTTGGCGATCCATTTGAGTCGCTTCTTGTCAGACAGCTGCGTCCACTGTTTACCAAGACTGTCCTTAATGTCTTTGGTGGTTGCCTGACGTCAAACAAAGAAAGTTAAAACATTGCATCACACACGTCACATCATACGGTTGTGCTGTAAACGCCTTAACTTACATCCGGGCGAGTCTTGAGGACGGCCTTCTTTTCATGGTTGTACCACAGCTGTTGGGGTGTCTTGGGCTTCTCTGGTGCATTCGAACCTTTCTTAGCCATGCTCTCCACAAGGTCCGGGTGTTGTTCTCTTCATTTACACAACAGTTAAGTACAATAAGCATCCTGCAGGCACAGACCTCAAATCCACAGTGCTAATAATAAGATGTAATTATAAATAATCTTACCTGAACTTCATCATGCTGTGCACAAATGTTTCTTTGTCTCTTAAGAAGTCCTCGACATACTTTTTCTGAAGCCAGGAAAAGCAAAAAAAAAATATGTTAGAAACGTTTGGAAACCGAATCAGATTTCCTTTTAGCTGCACCTCAGATCCATTTAACTGACCTTTTTCTTGTCGGGCAGCTCCCTGTACTTCTTGGACAGAATTTTCGTTAGGTCGAGGTTGCTCATTTCAGGGTGCAACTTTGCGTATTTTGCCCTCTTTTCCATGAAGAAGCGGAAGTATGGAGTCAAGGGCTTCTTCGGGAAATCTGGGTGTTTCTGTTTATATTGCATGAGGGAAAAATAAAAGGTGTTATGAGTTGTATTCATTACTGCTACTTGCTTATTAATGGAGGGAAATGTGTGTTTTAACTCACCTTTATCTTTTTGCCCTTGTAAGGGTTCTTGATATAGTCTGCGGCATCAAATATCAGTTCTGTTAGAGTCCTGAATTTACGAATCTGTGGTGGAGGCAGACAAAAAAAGCAATAAACTCAAGACACAATAACTGACATTTAACTAACAAATATGAAGGATTCCTAATCCAAGTACTACGATACAAATTTAAACTGGCTCACCTCTTTAGAGACCTCCTGCCACTTCTGCTTACACATCTCTGCTGTGAAGGAATTGAAGGCCACCTTCTGCCAGTCCAGGTGGGACTCAGATGTTTTGTATTTAGTCAGGTCTTTCTGAGGCAGAGCCATTTTCATTGCCTCCAGAAGTTTTAAGAGGTCATCCTGTGCCCACACTGTGATAACACAAAAACCACCAGAAAATGATACACCTGCTGCTATGTTACAAAACTTGCAATGATGCCCTTTTGTATGTCTGAAGACAGTCTTTCCCGAGAAAATAAATAAATCCTAAGTATGTAATTGTCTTTAATAATGGGTTTTATCATCAAAATGTGTCACCACTGTAACGGCTACAATGCCCTGTAAAGTACATTAATAAAATGTACTATTAGAAGCTTAATAGACATAGTTTTAATAGCAGATGTATGGTCGCTGTGGTGATGTTATATATGATATTATGTTATGAACAATAAAAGATTTCCATACATGTTAATATCCCACCTTTGTCTTGGGTGGTTGCCTCCATTTCCCCATTCATTTGTAGATAAACTGTCTTGAATCTACAAAAGGGAAGAAAAAAAAGAAACACATTGACTTTAATGTAGTATATTGGATTCTATTTATGTTATGTACAAAGTGTTTATTTGCTGACCCACTACTACTGCTGTTACAAAATAATTTCCCAGTCTGGGATCATTAAAGTCATTATATTCTATATAAAAGTAAAAACAAATAATGTTTTTCCAAGTGGTGGTGGTGGAATTTAAATTTGCCTCGACATAATGGTTTATGTTCATTACACCGCCCCTTAAACGTTTACGCTACATGGTGAGACATAGGCTATTGCTTGTGACGGCTTCAAATCTCAAATAACACTGCGGAGGGCTCCAACTAGCACAACAACAGGACTCTGCCGTCGAGCAAAGGGATGTTAAACGTATTAGTACTGTCCTTTGAGTCCAGAACTAAAGTATCGTGAACACACGGGAGCGACCATTTTCTCCGGCTGCTCTGCTCGGTAATGGTGGATTTTCTGTCGGGGAGGATCCACGGAAGGAGGAAGCTAATGGACGGACAGGCAGCTGTAGGCGACCAGCTGACTACGGACAAGGGGGATCTGCTTTCGGTCTCCGACGAGTGGGGGAATGGTGGCTGTGGAAGTACTGCAGCCAAATGCGCCACTCGCGGTAGAGGCGCCTCATCACCGATGGACGCGGATCTCGCTCTGCCATCCAGACCCTATCATCTTCTCTTAAATTCAAGACGGGGAGCGAGGAAATCAGTATAATATTCGCTTTATAGTTAATAAAAGGGTTTCAAGAGTGTTTACAGACAGTGATATTCAAGGTTTCTGGCGTTTAATAGTGACATTTTAGAGCAAAAACCCAATGCATTCTTCAGCGAGGCGTATCCGAGCTGTGCTTCCATGATGGCGGCTGCTCGTTGTTCATCATGTCCTTGATGGCCTCCAGCTCACTGTGTTGCGTTCACGGTGTGACCGAACTACATCAAAATAACATCGATATCACGGTTAATGAAACTAAAGCGCTGATGGAGGGTACATCTGGAGCCGTTTTAACGTCAAACATTTCTTAAAATTGCATTAAAATTACAACATATGGATGATGGGGGGAATGGTAGCTGAGGCATTGCGGCCAAGGGCAACTTTGTATGCCAAATGAAGTTGAAATTCCGACTTTTTGATTAAAATATTTACATCCATACATTTAAAAAAGAGATACAAACCGTTAAGTTTGACTGCATTTCACGTTAATGAGCATCCTGTTTCCTGAGGGGGAAGACCCCGAACTTCGCATTTTTATAACAAATTTGGCTAAAAACGGTTGTAATTATATTTAGCGTCAAATGTTGATTGATACACTTAACCGTGTTTTATTTTAAAATACCTCAAAATAAATGAACACAAACGGCCGTGATAAATGTCACGGTGGTGGGTTGGAAGGACTTGCGGAGGAAGAAAGAGGAAAATGGAAAATATTTTTAACGGTCAAACGTTTGAGTCTCGAGCTCAGTTTTAGAAAAGCGTTTTAGCGGCTACAACATGACGCGGTTCAACGGTTACATCAATAGCGAGATAAAAAAAAGCTCGAAGGGAGGCATGGTTAAAGCGTCCGAGGCTGAGTAGCTTCACTGGCGCGACAAACAAGCTCCGGTGTCCGCCATGCTTCAGCTCTACAAGGAAAAACCTACCGTGACAAGGTCCAAATGGCGCACTGCAAAACACAGAAAACAGGGAGCTTAAAAACTAAAGCCAAAGGCGGTGCTGACTGCCCTTTCTCTCGGTCCAAAAAGAAGCGAGAGCAAGAAGGCGGGTTCTCTCCGAGCTCGGTCGTCGGGTGGTGGTGTTTCTGGGCTCGTCTAGTGAGAGAGAGAGGGGGTGAGAGAGGGCGAGTCTCTGCACGGTGAGATATTAAACCGAGATCCCTGATGGCTAACCGAGAGAGGCGGCTGGCTGTTCCGCCAACAGCCGCATGGAGGTCTCGGTGCGGAAACCACCGCTTATTTTCCCCACGCAAATAAATACCACCGGTTACCGCACAAACAGACGAGTTTCGATCACGGCGAATAAGTATAAAACAACCACTTAGGGTATTTTTGAGTAAATGCCACATTTACCTCCGGGTTTATTGCAGTTTCTTCCCCGCTGTAGAGGACAAGAAATTCGGCTATGGCGGACCTCGTCTGTACCCTTCCACGGCGGTTGGTTTATCTCGCTACTACAAAGAGAGCTACCGACCGAGCCGCTTTTATTAGTAAACAAACATTAAAAGGGAGATTGAATGCCGCATTTTCAAACGCTTACTGCGGGTTGTGTACCGCGTAGTTTCCACCGTATATTATGAAAACCGAGGCGGCTGTTCCGTTGGCTTACCTGTCTCTCGGCGTCGTTGTGGAGGAAGAAGAAGGGGAGGGTTGAACGATAGCCAGCACTGCGCCGTCGGTCCTGGGCTCCAGTCCCCGCAGAGATGGTCCTTCCCCCCCGCCTCCATCTCACTCGCCGTCTCCCTCCACTCAGCGCGCAGCAGCAACAGCTCCTCTCTCTCTCTCTTCATCCACTACGCGGAGACATCCATTTTTCCCCCCCGACCTCGCACGGTTGTTTCTGAACCCAACCGAGCGAATATTTTTCGTGCTCCCGTAGGCCGACCATGTCTGATCTCCAGCGGAAAGTTTGCACCACCGGATATTTTTATCAGGAAAGTTTAATGAAAGTAACTCCCAATGATTATCTCATTTAAGTGCTTTAATCATCCAACATAACTTATTATACTATTATAGAATATATGTTTTTCGAAAAGTTATTTTAGATTTCCACTTCTAAGTCAACTATCTAAAAATGTCTTTAAAGCAGCCTGCAATGCATTTTCATATTGCTCGATTCCCTCTTATAGATATATAGTAAGAGGCTGTTTGACAGCTTTATTTTGGCCCCGCATGTTGTTTTATTTTCAACTCCACCTTGTGTTTGTGGGCGGAACCCCGGGCCGTCCAATCCTCTCGGTCCCATTCAGCGGAAACAAATGACTTTCAGGCACTCGGCCTTGTTAAATGTGCTGCATTCCCTGGCTGTCGGAAATGTGGCTATCATCGCACAACAGCACCCACAAACATGGTCAGTGTTCAAAAACATAATGCATCAACATGATCATACATTGGGATGCCATTATGTTTGACACACAATAGGTTATTGCGCCCTTTATTTATATATATATATATATATATATATATATATATATATATATATATATATATATATATATATATAACCTTTATTTAACCGGGTTTGTCCCACTGAGGTCCAAGATTTCTTTTGCAAGGGAGAGCTGGCCAAGAATGACAGCACATGAAGTTTCAACACAATGTCCACAAGGACACATTAATCAAAGACCAAAAAAGAAACAAACAATTAGAATACAATAACAATTGAATTTTCAAGATTAATTTAAACATTTGCACTCAAATAAAACATTTGCACTCCTGAAGCCTGGATGTAATGGAGTGTATCTTGGATTTTATTTCATTACAACCTTTTTTGCTATTATTTTTTTTATTATTTAACCACAATATCTGTTGCACTCCGTCACATTTAGTTAATTGTTTGATTTATTTTATGTGAGCTTATTGTTACTCTGATCCTTTCCCATTTTTGTATTGAAACTGTTGCACAATAATTTCCCTCGGGATAAATAAAGCTTCTTGAATCTCTTGAATTCTGTTATTTTTCAGTCGGTCACATATTTGACTCTGACCCTGACTTTTTGACGAAAGTAGCTTTATGAAATAAGATAATAATAGGTGATGAATAGAACTGCTCAAATCAAATAAAGCTGATCTGCAATAAGGTACCTGGACATGAATGAAAGCAAATAAAACGAGCAAAGTTAGAAAAAGTATTGAAATATTTCACAATTTTAGTTAATTGCAGTTATGTTATGATCATTGAATTGATCATTTATTTATTAACACTTGGGCTCTGCATACATATACCACATGTTGATGTATTATTGGTATCTGAAGGATGTTATATGATTGATTCTCCTCATTCTGTTTTTTTTAAATGCATCTGAATTACTTTCTTGAAAAAATGTACATCTGAGAACATTTTGACAGCTGCAGCCGATTAATTTTGTTCTCTTGTAACAAAGCTTTTATTATTTAGTATTTACGTTTTCCAACTCTTGAGAAATCGGAGTTTACTTGATGACATTGAAGGCAGCACGCAGCTGAGTGGCAGGCGTCCAGCTTCAAGTCAACACCCCTCTCCCATCTCTTGATCTTACGATAGAATTGTATTTTCTAATGCATTAATGAAAACAGGCACTTTATGTTAAGTTTCTATCTTTAATAATGTCATCCAATTCAATCAAGCATGTACAGTGTATCAATCAAGCACACAAACGCATGGACAGGGATAAGACACATTTACAAATACGTTTCCCCTGAGTAAATATCATCAGTACAGCTATCAGCTCAAACTATTATATCTCATCATCCACTATCTATACTCTTAATCCCATTTAATATTCACTAAAGCAATTACACACCTTTAAAACCAGATATATGTGCATTACACATATTTCTATACACATCAAATATATGAGATTAGGAAAACTCAAGTACAATTTAACACCATTTTTTGAGAATAAACAAAGGCTATTGTATGGGGCAAATTCTGTTGTGACAATCCCATAAAAATGCATCATTTGTGTGCACGTAAAGAGCTGATCTAGATCATATTATCTTAACTTAAGTATAAAATTTAAAAGCTAGCCTATAGCGTAATTACGCACTAAGAGAAAAAAACATATAAATAGATTTATGTCACAGTTTATGTGAAATTACTTCTCATTTAAAGAAATATGTTTTTCCTGGATCAAAAGATAATACGTTTAATGTGTGAATTGTAGAAATGAGAGGTAATTTCCTTTAAATATAAATAATAATAAAAACTAGAAAAGTTTGAAACTGTATGATGTTAAATTGTCACATAATTACTGGTAGTTTATGAATGAAAGATTCATTATATGGTGTTGTTTATGGTAGAGGACACCCGGGTTCCTCCTCAAATGTCACTTTAGCATCATCTGCGTCCAGCTGCAACACAACCACATCCAGTTACAACAGAGAAACCTGCATATCAAGCAACACGATAATGTGTGCCTGAGATTGTAGCGGATTATACAGAGAGAGATACTTACGCATTTCATCTCCATGGTAGAGAAGAGCGTGCCGGTCAGGAACATGCGCAGAGGGATGGTGAGGATGAGAACAAAAGGCAGCGCCAGAGAGAAGGGACTCATCTTCACCACCCACAGGACAGCCAGGCACACAAGCTGGACCAGAGTGAAGAGATGCATCTTCATTGTTGCCACCTGCACAAGTGATATCACATGAGAGTGTTAGCAGGGGAAGAAGGAGCCAAAGACCAACATGTACAAAAAACTCCTTTATGCTAGGATCATTTACAGGGAAATTTTCATAGGCCCCACATATATGGGGTCAGGCAGCCCAGAGACTCAAAATAACAACAAATAGATGTGAAATGTCCACAAAGAGACACAAAATTACCAAAGAGACATAAAACAACCACCAAAAGACATGAAACGACCACCAAGAAGCTTAGAATGACCACAAAGTGATGCAAAAGGACCACCAAGATACACACAACAACCATAAAGGGAGTCAAAACAACCACAAAGAAACACAAAATGACCACAAGGAGCCTCAAAACGACCACCAACAGATGCAAAATGACCACAAAGAAGCTCAGAACAACCACAAAGTCACAAAAGGACCGCAGAGTCAGAAGATGACCATAAAGGCACTCAACACAACCGCAAAGACGAGATAACCCCAAACAGATGCAAAATGACCACAAAGAGACAGAAAACGACCACAAAGAGACTCAAAACAACCACACAGATATGAGACGACTCCAGACATATGCAAAACAACTACAGAGACACACAAAAAAAACACAAAGAGACACAAAACAACCACAAAGATATGAGATGACGCCAGACATGCAAAACAACTACAAAAGACACAAAAAAACCCACAAAGAGACACAAAACAACAACAAAGGGACTCAATACAACCATAAGACAACCACAAAGATGTGAGAAGACCACAGACGGATGCATAATGACCAAAAGGATACACAAAAAGACACAAATGAACTCCAAAGGGACTCAAAACAACCACAAAGAGACACAAATCAACTCCAAAGGGACTTAAAACAACCACAAAGAGACACAAATCAACTCCAAAGGGACTCAAAACAACCACGAAGAGTCACAAATCAACTCCAAAGGGACTCAAAACAACCACAAAGAGACACAAATCAACTCAAAGGAGACTCAAAACAACCACAAAAATGTGAGACGACCCCAAATAAATGCAAAATGACCAAAAAAAGTCGTAAACTCATCAGTCTGGGTGTTTTGCTCCTATGTAAGAGGGGTGGGGGAACCTTTACATGTCTATGCCCATTCACGGACATGTAAAAATGCCCCACATCGTCTCATATTCCATCCATCGACACATACAAAAGATTGGAAACATGATTAAGTATTATGGCTTTAAAGAAATACAGCGTGCATCTATCAAGTTCTGAAGTGTGTATGAGGAGGCTGTGTACCCTGGTGGCGTAGGCGTCGGCAGGATGGTATTTCTTTGGTGTAATCAGCAGAAGCATCCGGTCCCACATCTGGATTCCACTCAGAGAGGTGATACCCATGTAGAGGAAGATACCGAACAAAGCCGTCATAGGGATCATCTTTAGGATGGGTTCCATGAAAATAGACACACCTGGAAAACCACAGAAAGTGAATATTATAAAAGGAAAATGGTTATTTATTCCGAGCCTGCTGTGTTTGCGTCAGCACTGTAGATGGCAGCACCTACCAACCATGATGGCCACGAGGATGCCACTGATCCTCTGCTCGATCACCTTCTCAATCTCTGGTTTCGGGCCCTTGGACATGACAGTGAGAGCATTGGCGTGGGTAACGGATCGCACGGTGGCCGCGCTCAGCCAGGGCACCCCGAAAATAGAGGAGATCCCCCCCATGGTGACCAGGATAAGCAGATCCCAGTGAAACCCGGATCCTTTCACCATCTTCCTTTCGGGTTTGCTCACAATCAATCTGGCGATCAGACAACAACAGAGTTCATTCACTTCACGCCAGGTACTATTGCGGGCTGGAAGGCGGTTATTTAATATTCACTCACGTTGTAATCTGGGACTCCAGGAAGATGAGGATGAAGACGAGCAGTGCTGGTACACAGCAGGCGCCCATCATCCAGATAGGGAACGGCTTTTTCTCTCCCATGGGGTTGATGAACCAGCCTCTGACTCTGGGGTTCGTCACCTCAATGCCTTTTGGCACCACCAGTTTCTATAAGGAGGAAAGGGATGATTTATCTCATCTCATCTTCAGCCTCTTATCAGGGGTCGGGTCGCGGGGCAGCAGCTTTAGCAGGGGACCCCAAACTTCCCTTTCCCGGGCCACATTAACCAGCTCTAACTGGGGGATCCCGAGGCGTTCCCAGGCCAGTGTGGAGATCTAATCTCTCCACCTGGTCCTGGGTCTTCCCCGAAGCCTCCTCCCAGCTGGACGTGCCTGGAACACCTCCCTAGGGAGGTGCCCAGGGGGCATCCTTACTAGATGCCCGTACCACCTCAACTGGCTCCTTTCAATGGGATGATTTAGCACCGTAAAAATATAAACAAACAAATAAACATAGACATTTTCTTCTGCATAAATACTTTAGATAATTCTGAACTGATGTAAGATAAACATATTTTTAAATTAGTCATATTTTAGAGAGAAAGCATTAAGAGAACTGTAACATAAACTCACTTTTTATGTACAGGAAGTGGTTTTATATAGATTTTTAGACATGTATGCCAATCAATCAGAGTATACGTCATGATTAGTACTGTCACAGGAATGTAGATGAGAAAGGTAGGTTGCCTGGCTTCATGACAGCCTCCAACTAAAGGTCAGAGTCTTTCTATTTACCAGTGTGTCCTTGATTATACAGGCTGCACTATCACATTTTTATATAACCCATGTAACGTGAGCCTGGACATACAGGGCTGCCTTTAAAGAGGAAGTCAGATGGATGGGTCAAACAAACGCAGGACCTTCACCCAGGAAATCACTGCATAATTCCCATGTAAAAGCAAAAGTCAGTGCTGACTTGTGTACTTATGAGTCTTATAAGTAACGCTCATATTTACACACAAACCTCAATCTTTCCCAAAACTCACCAAGTAGTTTATCGCCTTAACAGATTCTTTACTGCTTGTCTTACTGGACATTCATAGGATAATGCACAAACAAAAACGTTACGTCTACACTGGCACATAACATCTAAAAACATAACAACATAATACAAATATCTAAATTAAAAAGGCTGCCTGTTAAAATAAAAATTCATCGGACGCAAAAACCGAATCAATCTTTTGAAAAAAAAAAGACCGACCAGGACGAGGTGGAAATTACCATTCTTGACATTTGCCTACACTGTATTACACTTCAGCTATAAAACATTTAGATAAATACTTCACCTGTAAAAATGACCATATGTATATCAATACTTACCCCACCTGTAAACGGATGTTTTCATATAACTTTACTGTGGTTAAAGTAAGACGCTGTAATATTTCAATTCATTAAGACTTTTCTCCATTTTTTGATACTCCGTTTACCGTGGAGGAATGTAACAATACGTTTTCTTCCAATTCAAGGTAGTAGTCGATGGATATGCGTTCAATGTCCGATGCCTGCACTCGCTTACTGCCACACAACCATCCCAAATGACAAATCTGATAAATGTTTTACTTGTTGCCAGTAGGAGTAGGGGCTTGGGATGCCTATACAATAGTTTTTCAAAGCCCTGTAAGCTAGTTTAGCTGGTTGAAGGCTTGTATCTGCAGAAGGTTTTGATAATCGGTCCATCACTAATTCAAGGCACCACTTAGTGAGTAATTGATAAACAGATGCTCACTTTGAAGGTAAAGTATTCCTTCAATGCACACGATGCGAGGCTTAAGAGTTCTTTTCTTTAGGAAAATACAAGTATTGTTAGAACTTCATTTAAATTCAACACTGAGTGGTCAGCACTGTCGCCTCACAGCGTGAGGCTTGCTGGTTCGAATCCCGGCTGGGGCCCTTCTGTGTGGAGTTTGCATGTTCTCCCCGTGTCTGCGTGGGTTTTCTCCGGGTTCTACGGTTTCCTCCCACAGTCCACCTGTCCATGCAGGTGTTAGGTTAATTGATGACTCTAAAAATCGCCCGTAGGTGTGAATGGTTGTCTGTCTCTGTTCGTCCCTATGTGCCCTGTGATAGACTGGAGTCCTGTCCGGGGTGTACCCCGCCTCACGCCCGATGTCAGCTGGGATCGGCTCCAGCCCCCCGCAACCCCGACAGGGACAAGCGGTTGAAGATGAATTAATGAGATGAATGAACTGACCTGAGTGTAAGCATCCTCAATGCAGATATCCACAGCAATCATGAAGAAAATAGCAATGGGGACACCGAAATCTCCAATCAAACGACGGATCTAGTGAGACACCAGGATAAACATGTTCAAAAATCACACGAAGCCTCCTCAACAACACACACAATCTCTACACGGAGAAAGTTGATCTTACTGGGCCGGGAAAGTAATGACCATTCTTGAAATGGCGAAGGAAGAACGCAATGGAGAAGCAACCAAACATCAGGCACATAGACAGCAGGGCAGTGTTGGGGTAGGGCCTTTCAATCTCCTTCTCGATTACGGTTACGTTGCCGTCATCATGGACCTCTTTGTGCTCTATGACAACTGGGTGGAAGGGGTTGTCCATTGTGTCGTTCAGATGGGCGTAGTTCAGAATCAAAGGGTGGGCTTTAAAGATCTGAGCAACAGGGGATGAGGAAGCAAAATAACACATGAGGCAACTGCGGGGTCATTATGTCTATGATGTGAAATGGATGAAGATGATGATGATGGCAATGGGGAAACCTTCATGAGCTTATTGAAGGTCTCGTAGATGAAGATGAGCGAGATGAGGATGGAGAAGATTTCCTGAGTGAAGCGGGAGATGAATCTGACCAGGAAGCTGCCTTCCACGGCCACGATGATGACCACGATCACGATCAGCCACATCCCCACCCAGATACGGCCCACGATGTACTCGATTCCCTGGGACTTGCAGAACTATTATGGATGAAGAAGGGAAAACAGATGCCAATGAAGGAACAAAATAGCAAATTAAAAGATTTACATTAGGAGTTTTCAACATTTGAACTCGTACGTACGGCGTAAAAAGCTTCCTCAAACACCAGCAGTGGTCCAGAGAAGCCGATGACGAGGACGGGCTGGGCGGAGATGAGGCAGAAGATGACCCCCTGGATGCTGGTGGAGATCATTAGCTCGGACACACCCATCATCCTCTCTGTTTTGTCAGCTACAATCCGACAACAGCAGAGAGAATTGTTAATAATATTTAAAGGACGACAAACTCCTGCAAATTAACCGAGCCTCAGAAATCTCTCTTTTACCCAGAAGCCCTCCAAAAGTGATGGCCGGGGACAGGGCAGCAAAGTAGATGAAGATGACGGCAGCGAGGACCTGAGGGTTCAGAGCGTCTGTGTAGTCGCTGGCGTAGTGACGGAAACGGCGCCTCAGGTCCTTCACCATCCCACCAAAAGGATAGCCGGTACGCACCAGAGGGTCCTCTCGGGGCTGCTCTGGAGGTTTCTCAACTGGGCAAATTAATTAAACTGGCATTAATACAAGTTAAAGGTGCTATATGAAGATTTTGATCACATTTCCCATAAAACCTATTTATTTAAGCATCTACTGGGGGAAAAAACAGCACCCTCATGTGTCATGTTTCAAGGTCCCATTTTCTTCTAATTTTCAGGTTCCTACTTGTATTCTGAGTTTCTTAATGTTCAAAAAATGCATTTTTTTCTCATACTGTCTGAATATACCTGTATTTATTCTCTTCAAGACCCCCACCCCGAAAAAGTTGGGGACTATAACAGCACTGTAGTGGCTCTTTCTACCTATGTATAGTATACCGTTTGTCCCAAATATAAGACGACCAAGATTATATGAAAACCTCCCTTTTTAGATGGATATCGAAGAAAAAAACACTTTCTTGTATACTGGAGAATACGGTAGCTGTTACATCACAACAGTACAGGAAGTCCTGGCGGCTCGTTTAAAGGCAGTTTCTGAATACGGGCTGTGTGCATTTCTCTGTGGATTGAGTGTTTTGATACTTTCAGCACCTCAACCTGCTTTATAATCAAGAAAAGACAACTCACTTTTTACAGACTGGGACCTTTAAGGAATAAAGGTGACTAATGTTTTAAAACAACAGTGAAACCAAAAATGTGCAGAACATTTTGTCATTTAAGGAATAGTTTTACGTTTAGGGAAACATACTGACCTTTGACCCTGTCCCCAAAGGCAAGACGGGTGTCGAGGGGACGGAGTCTGTCACGCAGCACCTTCTTCTGGAAATGGATGATTGGCTCGAGCATGGCCTTATCCTGGATCTCAGTGGGAGGGATCACAATGCTGCAGTCCATGAAGTCGGCGATGGCATTGGTCACATCTTTGTCAGTCTGGGCCAAGAAGGCCTCTAAGCAGAACACCTGTGAGAGCAGAGAGCTTTTATTCATCTGCTACCAAACAGAGCAGGCTTCTTTTCATCAGTGTGAGATCTCTCTCTCTTCTCTCTCACCCAGTCGGCCATCAGAGCACCCATTGCGCGGCCACTTTCGCTGTAGTCTATCTCGCTCTGGCTGGGGCCCACCAGCACGAAGACGAAGCGAACGGGGACAGGAGACTCCAGGGAGGAGTTCATCACCACAGAGTCCCTCAACCTCACAAAAGCCACCACTGGTTTCTGCAGGATGTCCAGGACACCTGCCGGAAAAAAAACACCCTCTGTTAGCCACATCTGCTCCAGAACCACACATGGAGACACATAACTTTGTCATGAACAAACCTGAGAGGACAATGGACGCCTCCATGTTGTCAGAGGTGTCTCTCTGCAAGATTAATGTGATATTAATATATCAATATGATGTTGATGATCGCACAAAAGAATGATAAAGGTGGATTAAACAAAATAAAATGTGTACCTTCTTGGTTACAGAAAAGGTCTGCATCTCAATGTCTCCAGAGGGTGTAATCACAGGTCCCCCAGACTGACTGGAAGCACAGATGAAATAAGAATAAAGTGCATGCTGCAAACATTTTTATGGCTAGAAATAGTGAAGTCAAGTGGTTTACCTGCGCCTCATGAGGAGAGCTCTCAGCAGGGAGTCCCGATCACTGGCGCGAATCTCTCCTTTGTTCAGCAGCTCGTCAGCCACTTTCTCAGCCACGGCAGACAGACTGCTGGCATCCAGGTCGAAGATGACAGCACCTGAGGTCAGGTGAGTTGCCTTTTACTCATCATATTCATGAAACTAAAATTTGATCCAACATATACACAGATTTCTGTTTCATCCAAGGTCCCAAAGTCACCTGTGCTCATGGTCTTGCGGAGCTGGATCAGGCTCTTGAAGGTGAGGTGGGAGACATGAGAAGCACCCCAGTTTCCAGTGGCGGGGTTAAAGTTCTCCTCGTAGCCCACCCAGCGGCTGGTCTCCTGCCAGGTGTTGCCCTGGAGCTCATTCAGCTCCACATAGGCCTGTGGTAATGCAGAGTGGTTATTTGATAAACACATCAACGCTTGGTTTACAATAATGAATGTTCATATCTGAATGTGTGAAGAATGTTGACTAACTTGAGCATCCCCGCGTGTGGTGGCATTGGTGTTCATGTTGAGATAAGCTGAAGTAAAGAGGCAGAAAACAGTTTGTGGAAGAAGTATTCAGATCATTTACTTAAGGTAAAGTATAAAATTCGCAAAATGGACTTAAAGTATCAAAAGCAGAAGTATTCATTGTGCAGTAAAATGTTCCCTGTCAGTCAGTCATCTTCAGCCTCTTATCCGGGGTCGGGTAGCGGGGGCAGCAGCTTTAGCAGGGAACCCCAAACTTCCCTTTCCCGGGCCACATTAACCAGCTCTAACTGGGGGATCCCGAGGCGTTCCCAGGCCAGTGTGGAGATATAATCTCTCCACCTAGTCCTGGGTCTTCCCCGAGGCCTCCTCCCAGCTGGACGTGTATTATATTATATTTATTTATTGTATTTATATTATGATTCTGGATGAATATTGCTAGTGCATTAATGTGCATTTTCCTACTGCAAATGTTTACGGTTGTGCTCATTTTAACTCCTTTATATACTTTGGTGTAATTTAATCTACAGCAATGCATCATATTCTCGAAGATCAACCTCGATCTAAAGACTTTATTTAGCTTAAGAAGGAATCAACACATCTGGAGATATGTGCTTTTCACTGTGTATGAAGGGGATGGAATACTGTGTCTAAAGCTGTCAGATTAAAAAAGTCAAGTCGTGCTGGAGAACCTGTAGATATTTAAATGCACTCATTAACATGTTTTCTGGGATTGCCCTGTTGTCAAAGGATTTGGGAGAAGGATAGATAATGCCATAGAAGATATTTCTTTAGATTTTATTCGTAGAAAGTAAAACTATATTTTTTGGACTCATACCTCAAGGATAGCCGAAAAGAGACAAATATATATTAAATATATTGCTGGTGCGGGTAAAAAGGCATGCACGGGCATTTACAAAATGGAGAAAACGCCCCATAGTCCCGACTTCATTTTTGCAGATCTATGATTATATGTTAAAGAAAAGATCACTCCCTATGTGTCCATGTGTTTTACTGTTTGTATAGTTACTTATTTCTATGTAGCAAATCTTAAAATGGGACATTTGTTGTATGCATGCGATATTTGGCTCATGTGTAGGATTCTGTTTGATGGTGAATGTCAAAAAAAAAACAAAGTAAATCAAGTCGCCAACAGCTGCCTGTCCTGTGAGAAGAACCTACCCTCTGAATAGCCCGGGATGACGATGGCTTCCACAGGTGGATCCTCCTCCTCCTCCTCTTCGTCTTCCTGCCTCCTCCCCTCCACGTCATAGATGCTGCTCCTGGTGGTGTGGAGAAACACAGACGTCAATGCAGACTACAGATGAGCAGGAGTCCTAATATCTCACCTGTGAAGTAATTCAAATCCGGAGGATATTTGGGCTAATGTTTTTGGGAAAATAAACTCCCGTAACTGTCTGTAAGGTAAATGCACTTTGAAGCCTGAAATTACAGATAGAAAATCACTGAAAGACAGTCAAAGTAAAGGTCTCAGTTTATTTCCATAGCTGTAAAATTCTTTAATTAGTGCTATTCTGTCCTTTCCCACAAGAGGGCAAGATTGCTCAACAAAATGATGTTTATCATCGACTGCAGGAGTTATGGGTTCTGTGCTCTGAGTGTAGACTCTCAGGCATATTTACCACAAGCTGTATAAGAGAAGTGCTCCTCCCTTTGATTCTTATCTCAGATATGTTTAGTATTTAATTTGGTGATAACTGTGTGAGGGTCGGGGAAATCAGGGGAGGTCATCACATGTTTGTGTTCTGTTGAAAAGTTGCAGACAAATATAAGAACTGTATTTTTCTTATCTGCTCCTTTCCATTCATGTAAATGTTTAAATGTATTGTATTTGTGATTGAATTTATCATTGTGTGTACAATGTAATGAATAGGCATTTTCATGAAAGGAACAAATAAATACAAATAAATACAAAGATATGTTCCCTAATGCTATTTTCACACCAATTTGGAGGTTATTGAAGGAATACGTCACCCCAGAGTGATCATTTCTATATCAATGAATCACCTCCAGTTGGCTTGAATTCTTGAAGGAAATGTTGTTTCGGTTGCAGGCCTTCATGGTGAATCATAAAACGGACATGAAGCATTGAAGATGATTAAGATGGAGGGCGTGTTTAACAACCGCATGACAACATCAAAAATCTGTCCACAAACTCTCAGACGACTTGTGCAGTATAATCAAAGTCTCACTTATCCAGTCTTATGCCCTGTACTTGAAACACACGCTAAAACCTTTCCTTTAATACACTTAACAGTCTCACACATGGAAGAGTCTGCCTGTGCAAGCGTGACACAAGTGTGTTAAATAAAAATGTTTTAGCATGTGTTTCAAGTACTGAGCATACGACTAGATAAACGAGACTTGGATTATACTGCTCCAGTTGTGTGAGAGTTTGTAGGCGGATGTTTTGAAATAGTTTGGTGCTTTTAAATGTGGTCCCCTATCACTTAAGTGCAGGTTTTGAAGTCTACACTCACTACAGAGGCATGACACAAAAAAAGCCTTCAAGATTTCAAGACACCACTCCTTTTATCATTTTAGGGGTGAACTATTCCTTCAACCACTTTCTGGAAAGCAAAGCAAAATCTGTTTTTTTTCCCCCAGTAGTTTGAAAGAAGACATGTTATGGAAGCAAAATCGCCCCAAATATGATCAGAAACAGGGCGCAGAACTGCAGCGTACACGTGCAGATAAACATAGAGGCCGGGACAAGAGAAAGGACTCACAGTCTCACTGGAGAGGGGAAGGCTGACTCGTTGTCTTCAGAGGACATGTCACTGACCTAGACAAGAGGAAAGTTGAAGAGTTGAATATGACCGATGAATGGGAAATATGAAATGCCAACTCCACAGTCTCCATCCTGGCTGATTTTCCAAGATCCCTTTCCTCTGTGAGATGTCACAACTGTAATGATGATGTGTACTGAACCTTAATGTTACACGAGGAAACAAGACTAACCTCAAAACTGAAACGGTTTTCCATCGGGGTTTTTCAGATGCTGCACTTTCAGGCACTTTTACGCATTCCCTAAGAGAAAAAGAATAATTGAACACACAATCATGGGGGATACAACACAATTGGAAACAACCACTAACTCAATGGACTCAATAGGAACCATTTGTATCAAACTTGTTTTTGCTGGTGATTTGTTAGTTGAGGGTTTCGACATACTTTTAATGCAAACAGGTGCATCGACAGCCTCCAAAGCACAGAATCTAGGATAAATATATATCGTATTCTTGTAAGAATCATAGCAAAAGGACTTGGCGGGGTGTTTACACCATAAAGGAACAGGTTTCTCAGCTGCTACAGAGACCAATAAGGCCATCTTTGATGAGGATACCGACATCTACCAGCACACAGCTGCTCTGAGTCTGCCTGCAGAGCCCAACTGAGGACAGATAGTCTAACCAGCCGTTGAGAACGTGAACTTCGTTATAGTTTGAATAGAAGAAGCACACAGTCTTATCTTTGGGTTACACCCTTCTTCCACCGGACAACTCTTCAGTAACAGTACAGGGAAAAAAACTTAAATGCAGTTAGTATTGTAGCAAGACATTTAAAAAACTGTGACACACACAAAATTCACAATTTCTCATTATGTAACATTGCTGTTTTGTTAGCATTTCAGTTTCCCAAACAATGGAACAAGCCTGGCCTTTTTGCATAACTGCAATTGAACATATTTCTTAGCAGACGTAAGAGAGACATCAAGTGACTACACATGCACATAATTGATAAGGAATTATTGATAATGCTTGAAAAAGACCCATCAGCCATCCTGCTGCACATTACCAAGACATTAGTACAATTCTTCACTCTGAGAATATGCTTTATTTTACAGTAGATATTTGAGCACAAAGCAAAACAACCGTGCATTATATTTCTAAGAGTTACGGCGATATGAAGAAGATAATCACATTTGACCTCAAATCAGTTAGAAATGCTTGAATCGTGTTTACAGAAAACGTATACAACACACATCTTTGTTTTACGAAGATTAATATTCTTTTCTTACAAAATAATTAAAGTTTGAGAAAAGACCTTGAGCTGAACTCCCACCCTTCTTACAAGCATAGCAAAGACAAGGTTAGAGGTTAGAAAGGTTAGAAAATGCTCCTCTCCTATCAGGCTACATTCAGGTATCTTTCCTGTTTGACCGCTACCCCTCTAACCCTCCAGTAGTGACATAAAGTGTGTCTGACCCCTGTCCGGAGGAGGCCACACCCTTACCTGCGTACAGGTAATCCCACCTGGAAACAGGACGATCTCTGTTCTGTCAGCCTAGACGAGCCCGGTGATAAAGTGAGCCAGGACAAACGACAAAGAAGAGTACAGAGAGAGGACGAGAGGAGGGGAAACACCCATATGAAACTACGTAGAACCTACGGAGCGCTGTACCCCACAATCAGAGGGGGGTGGTGGGGGAGATAAGGCCTGTGTGACAGACAAACAGCCCTATCGGTCAGGGACACCTTGAGGCAGGGATATCCCAGCCCTAGTTTGCTCGCTCCGCCCTCACAGCATGAACCAGGTCCGAGGCAGTCAGAGAAACCTGTCTGGACCAGCAGGCCTTACCTCATCCTGTTTGAGGGGCACACAGGGGGTAAAGAGGGCAGAAAAGGGGGCACAGTACGGTATCAGGAGGAAGGCATCTTAGTACGTCATTTTGTTTACGTGTACCGGGGATTCCCTCGAGATGAGGGGTGGTTCCTCTGCTTGTAATTATCTTAAAGAAAAGTCTGAGACATAAAACACAACATTTTTCTATTACCAATCTCAAGCTCACTTACAGAACATGTGACACAGCAGCAGCAGGGTTGGACATCTTCTGCCGCTGACTGGGGGTGGATGCTGGTGGTCCAACCCAGTATGATGACAGATACTGACACAGGGATGCAGCGCAGACTGGTGAAAACAAAAACAGAAAACTCACTGTTGTCTTAATTAATTGGACTCATGACAATTCATTTCAAGTCAATCCAAAACACTTTCGAGTGCAAGCTGTTTTACAAACACAAAAACACACAAACGATTCAATCACAGGCACAAAAACAATCCAAACATTTGAATATTTGCACCACAAAGACACATGAAATCGCCCTATGCATGAAGTCAACTGAACATCTCTTGTTCTCAGAGTGTAATTCTGGCGCAGAAACATCCCTTGGTCTTTTTCAACACTTTTTTTTGTGTATGAACTATGAACAGAGAAATCCTGGACAGTCGCTAATAGCCGGACGTGGCTAACAGTGATTAGCTCGGGGCAGTACAGTGAAGGCATTAAAACGTCTTTTTTAACCACTAATACTGCTCAAAATAACACCAAACCTCTGCAGCAGCATGAGAAGAGTCCCTAAACAGAAAACAAAGCACCAATGGGCTCCTTCCTTTGGGATTGACTTTGGTAATCCACTTGATTGGACTTTACTACGAGAGGAGCTGGTACAGGGGCCAGCTGGTAAGTCTTTAAAACACTCTTTTAATAAACTCTGGGTTCACTAACTACGTTGTTGGTGCTTCGTTTTATGTTAGCCACTCTACTAGATTTCTCCGTTAATAACTCATACATGAAAAAACTGTCTAGATGGCTTATTTGATGTATGTAAGTGCCGAAAAAAGACCACGGGATAATTTGGGCGCCGGAATTACACTTTAAATAGCCCCTTTCCCACATGGACTGTCACGCTGAAGTTATCTAGACATTACATGGAGGAGCTGTATGTAAGAAGTGTCCGAAACAGTTGGATCCGACATCAAACACACTCTATCCCTGGTAGAAAGTCAGTGTAATGTCCGATTGAGCCCATGTGTAAATAGAGCAGGTACCCGAGTGGGCGTGTTGATGACATTTCTATCATGCGGCTCGTGTGAAACCGGAAGAAAACAAACATCAGAGGGTGAAGAAAAAATTTGATTTACACAACGTCATCCCATTGGTTTGTGGACTGCCTTTTTGTAGCACAGGACACTGGCATTTTGGCCGTTGCGATCTTGTTTTTTTTAAACCGGACACGACCATATTTGGACAAGAGGGCGGGGCTTCTTTCAAACGTTAACAACATATTTAGAGTCTGAATTGAACCGTTTTCATCTGTTAGATTAGCCATTTTTGGAAAGAAAGAAAGAAAAAAAGCATCAATTAAACAGGTGATTGCAAAGTTTTGAACAGCAGTCTATATACATCTCTAAAGAATAAAGAGTAACTGATAAGGAGGAATGAAAAGGCCATGTTTTTAGCGTAATAAAACAAAAACATAGATTTCTTAAAAAGAGGTCTTAATTTCTCTTAGGGGACAAAAGACTCCATTCTGCATTTGTGTGAAAGCAAACACACGTCCCTGAGGACTGGTTTCATCCTCCAGTCTCGAGAAGGCCACATGTGCCTGTATGTAAAAAGCACGTGGTCAAATGGGCTAAAGCTAAGTCCATTTTCTGGAGATATTTTTCATGTCACGAGAGAAATATTTTCATCACCATGGGGAACTCTTTGTCATCTTCGAATGTTACTTTTGGTGTGCTGCAGGGTTTCTGTTGCAGACCCTGACTTCATCTCAAAATCTATCTTCTCCGTTTCGTCAGAGAATTAGAATCATGAGTTTAATGTCCAAGAATTCATGCTAGCAAAAAGATAGGGTAAAGCTTCATTGCTTAAGACCTGAAACTAATAAGGAATGCAGGGAGGCTCGGATGTTAACGCTGTTTGTTAGGGATGTTTCCTCAATGCATTAGGTAATTACAGGGAAAATGCACCCGTGGGAGAACTTGACCTGACATGAACTGTTTTCGCCGATATGCTGTTTCAGTTCATGTGCAAATTATTGTTCAACTTCCATGTCATGTGTATTAGAAATACAATGAAATCCTTGTGCTTTGGCTTAACACAAGAGACAAACATTACAGACCTACGTAAGGGCTTTTCACACTGCATCGGAGCCCTTGGCTAGGTTGACCTTAGCCCCTTTCTCTACATGCATGTACAAAATGATTCATACACAATATACAGGACACAATAACACAATGCACATGGTTGCGTCCGCTGTTCAGCAACCTGACCGCATGTGGAAAGAAACGATTAGTGAGACGGGTGGTGTGTGATTTGTTTGCATTTCTTTTTTGGGCTGGAAGAGGACTTACAGACGCATAATACAACAGAAAGGCTAACTATGCTATGGACAGTTTTTTTACACCGCGGCAGGTGATTTGTGAGTTGGTAAGTGTGGATAAACACAGGAAGGAACTCACTGTAATCTATTTAAAGGTCCCATATTGTAAAAAAAAAAAAAACAAGGTTTATATATATATAAAGCAGGTTTAAGTGTTATCCCCAAAGCAATTTCAGTCAAAAGCAACTGGACAAATAACCAGGAAATTGCTGTGACCTGGACGAATGAGATTATTCACAGGATTTAAGTGTTATACATATATATACACTGTGTCAAAGCCCTCAATCCACAACTAAATGCACACAGCCTGTATGCATAAACTGTGTCTTTAAACTAGCGGTCAGGACTTCTATACGGCTGTGATGTCACAATTATACTATATATTAGTAGAAAGTAATGCTACAGTGCCGTCAGTCATCCCTCAGCTGCAATGACGCAGACTGTCCTCATTCACTGTCTGTAAAGCACTGTAATTCGTAAGTAATCCACATTTTTATAAGAAATTATGTCCAGAGCAAAGGACAAAGGCGCACTGGTGTCCCGGAGGTACTAAGCCAAACCATGACATTATTTTCTAATCCTAACCAGGTCGTTTTGATGCCGAACCCAAGCATCATCTTTTGTTGCCTAAAAGTAACTGTTGGGCCCACTTCTGTTCGCCGTTTCATCATATCATATCATATTTTGTAAGATATCACACACATTTTTGTGCATAACTTTTCAGAAGACATCATACACACCTGTTTGTGAAAATACACTGAAGGACGGGCGGAGACACCCAGAGTGCAGATGCTGAGGACCTGGAAGCGCGGACCTATCAGAGCAGACAGGCTTAAAAAGACAGGCGCTAAAACAGAGACGGTGAACACTAGTTTATTCAGACAGATGGTATGAGAAAAATAATCTGTTCTTTTAACATCAAAGCATGTAAACTCTGCAGCCATGCAGGGTTACAGTAGCAAGTACAATGTTTACCATCTTCTTTGTTAGCATGCTGACATTTGAAAATTAGCACTAAACACAAAGTGCAGCTGAGGCTGATGAGTTTGTTTTGCACTATTTGGTCATAAACAGTAAACAGACTTGTACTTATATAGCGCCTTTCTAGTCTTCTGACTACTCAAGGCGCTTTCACAGTGTTTGTCACATTCACCCATTCACTCACACAGATGGCAGTGGACATCTACATACCATCTAATCTAACCATTCACACCACATTTATACACTCATGCGCAGCACGGGGAGCAATTCTGGGTTCAGTGTCTTGCCCAAGGACACTTTGACATGTGGACCGGGGGAGCTGGGGATCGAACCACCAATCTCTTGAATTAAGGACTCTTCCACTGAGCCTCAGTCGCCCCGAAGTACTGGACAAGCTTAAATCGAGCTGAGCGAGGTTCTGAGTGAAAAGGTCAGGGATCAAAGTGAGTATACTTACCACACAGTGAAAATACATACATAAGACCCCCATAGTGAGGGACAGTGGGCCTCCAGCTAAAGACACCGCGGCTCTGCGGCCTGTTATCACCAGTTTGTGAAAAGATATCTGCTGCGTCCATGTGTCCCAACATACAGCGTGCAGACACGCCCAGTCTTCATATAGACAGTTTCACCCAGGCAGAGACCTTCATAATGTTTCGTCTCAACACATTATTCTCGGAGTTTTGTTTGATGTAAAATAGCTGATTACAAAGACTGTTTGAAATCTTGCTTTACGCAGTGCAAGATATAAAAACAGTGTAATGCACAGGGATCCTTATGACAATGCAGTTTAAGAGAAAGCATCTATAACGTAAGCACCAGGCATGTGGGTGAAAAGATTTTACCTACTTTTAGGGGGGAAAAGGCTTCATGGAAAAGAGTGTTTGTAGTTGATCGTGCCATAGATGGAAAAACAAAAACTAATTCATATGGCTAGTGCTGATAAAATGTATTCACTGGGCTTACAACGTTGAATTAAAGTGGATTTAATGTGGCTTTTTCAAACAGATTAACAGAAAGAGATATTAATCCGAGGTTTTAGGAGTCACATAATTAGTTCGATGTAAATCACTTGTGTCTCTGGGGTCCAACTTTTAAAGACACTGCACATTTTCAAACCACTACTCGGCGGATTAACTCACTCACTATCAGCATTCAAACAAACAGGCTGGTGTGAGTTATCATCGAGAGCCAGAGCCAGCACCGAAGACCCACCTAGTCCTCGTGTCTGACACTGAACTACACAACCTGCCCTCCATTAACAAGTAGTACAACAGTGCTTGCTTCTTATAGACTCTTAATGAATTCATCAGTGCTTCTCAGTTTCTATATTCCTAAATCTAACTTGGTCGCCAACTCTCTATGTAGAAATAATGATACGCAATATTAATTTACGTTGAGATTATATTTACCTCACAACCTAAGTGGCTGATGGTAATAATAATAATAATTGTATTAATGTGACCTGAATGTGAGGTCTGAGATGCAACAGAAGGTTATTTAACGTCACAAAATCAAAATATTCTCATTTTTTCATTATTTCCTGTATGAAAAATCATTTTGTAGCAGAACACGTGACGGCGTGAGCAGTCATTTGAATTTCCTCTGTGTGTTTGACTTCAGGGTGACGGTGCGGCGCTGCAGTAGGGGACGCCAGACGCCAAGCACTGAAGGAGGCAGACGTGTGAACGTTGGCGCCCCTTAGTGTTAACAATGTGGCAGAAAACAGCATGACTAAATAGTTAGGTTTCGCTCTCCATGATAATCAGGATTTTCTCAGCATAGAACAAACAAACAAACAAACAAACAGGATTTTCACCAGAAACTCATCCTGTTTAGTTTTGTAATTTTTGTAATTAATGAAACAAATAGAGCAGGTATTTAAGAATGGATTAAAGAAATGGCTCTAGCCAGTTGAGGTGGTTCAGGATCATCTAGTAAGGATGAACCCTGGGCGCCTCCCTAGGGAGGTGTTCCAGGCACGTCCAGCTGGGAGGAGGCCTCTGGGAAGACCCAGGACTAGGTGGAGAGATTATATCTCCACACTGGCCTGGGAACGCCTCGGGATCCCCCAGTTAGAGCTGGTTAATGTGGCCCGGGAAAGGGAAGTTTGGGGTCCCCTGCTAAAGCTGCTGCCCCCGCAACCTGACCCCGGATAAGAGGCTGAAGATGAGATGAGATTAAAGAAATGGCACTGTGTATGGTATGGTAGAGATGATAACATTTTTTTGACACTTTTATTTATTTTTTATTAGTTTATTTAAAAGGGGACAGTGCAATATCATAAAAAACATGGGATTACACGTGGTTGAAAAAGCCAGAATTAGCCAGAAGGCTGGTTTTCATCTGTAGTCCCCTGACCATGATGTGAAAAGGCAATAAAAAATAATAAGATAATAATAATCTAAAATAATAAGAATTATAGAGATAAGTTTCACCTTGAGACGAGATTGGCTTAGAGAGTAGTACTGTACTTAGAGCACATGCATAACTTAGGGTCATTTTTATTTTCTATCTTTTGTTTGTTTGTTTATTATGTTTATTTATTCTGGTGCTTTTGTTTCATGGGTTTATGTTACCAATTTGTCTTTTGTTAGTTATATGTAATGTAATGTATGTAATGTTTTGTTATTGTGTTGTGGAGCAGTCGCACGGGAGGGTGGGGAACATTGTTTGTCCACTTTCATCTGTGTTCAAAAAAGGAAAACTAATGAACTTATTTACAAAATTGTTTAACAAATCATTAGAAGACAACTGGGACCATATTAATAAAGCTTCGGAGAACAACGATTATTAGAAGAAAACTGTTAAAATGATAATGTTTTAATGTTTTCACAGGATACTTGTGAACACAGACCGAGGACATTAAACTGTGACTTCACTCTTCGTCACTTCGGTGCAGAGGGTAAAAATAAAACAGTTGTTTATGTTCAGTGTTCGACTTGAGCGACTGCTGACACGCAGGTCGCTAACATAACAAAGAGAGACCTGTTTAACTTGTGCACTAAAATAACAGCAGTTGCCAGCCGACGTTATCTGGAGACTCATCCCGCTAACAAATCAAGGCTGACTCCCAGAGGAGCAGCTCTACGTTAAGGCTGCACACCATCGATGAACCCAGTTAGGAACGGGAGAATAATGATGAGAAACTATGAGCACTGACGAAAGATTCTTGCATAATAACTAGTGCTGTAACAACCATTGACAGAAATAACATAACATGCTTTATGATTAAAGTTGTACCGTGCAAGAACTGACGAGCCTGTATTTTCAGAGCCCTCCATCTTGTCATGTTCTCTATGTTTGAACTTTTCTTGTGCCCTTTTGTAAACTTTACTGACACATTCACCTCGGTCCATCCCCTATGTTACCCTCTTAAATCCATAAGAGGGTAACATCCACTTCAGCGCTTACTACAAGCTATGTCCAAGTCACATGATCAATCACCATTGTTTTAAATCACTCTTTGATAGATAGTAACTTAAAAGACAATTATCATTCACTCATCTTCAACCGCTTGTCGCGGGGGGCTGGAGCCGATCCCAGCTGACATCGGGCGGGATGCGGGGTACACCCTGGTCAGGACACCAGTCTATCGCAGGGCACATAGAGACGAACAGAGACAGACAACCATTCACACCTACTGGTCATCGATTAACCTAACACATCCATGTCTTTGGACTGTGGGAGGAAACCGGAGAAAACCCACGCAGACACGGAAAAGTGCAAAACTAAGTAATCTGAATTAATTGTATTGATATATATTTGCTGTGAGGCACTTAAAAATATTAAAATGGATTTTGGTAGATGAGTAAATCAATGTAGACTTTATTGGGACTCAATTTCAGCTCAGTTCTCTTTATTGTTTATGTTTTTTATTCACAGTCAGATTTGGCTCTGCTGCTTTATTCACTGGGCAAGCAACATTTTGTCATTTTATCAGAGTCACACAGCTACTGTGGATATATGTATGTTCAGTGACCTATGGGTCGATAATAACTATATATATACAGATAACACATACGTAGTTTAAAAGAGCTTCACATGTTTAGTCCTGTGTGTAATATTCCGTATATATCTGAAGAAAAGACATTGTGAGGTTATGAAAAAGTCACAAACAACAATATTTAAAGAACCATTACCTTTATTAAATCTACAGGTTTGACGTCCGAGCAAACAATGCCAGAGGATTAGTGGAAAATGAGCTGACATCTAAATCGAGTGTGAGCTGACAGACCAGTGGGAGGTGGTCTTCAGAAGCTCATCTGACGAACGCTCGAGGACCTGACCAGGTTAAATTACACAGAAGCTTATTAAAAAAAGAAAAATATTGCATAAAGAAAGAAGCTTAACTTTGCATTAACAGCCACAATTTAAATGAAGCTGCTTGACTATTAAAAAACGTATACAGTAATCGGAAATAGTTACCAAATCTTAGAAAAAGTTTTAGTAACAGATTATTCAACAGAGCTGTGCAGAAACACAGAGGCGGTGTCTCGTTGCATTCAACAAAAATGTGTAATTGCATTTGTGATTCTGAGATCGGTAAACAAAAACAGTTGGGCAGTAGGAGAATGCCAGGCAATGATTCTGCAGAAGTCCCTTCAACCTTTATGTGACATCTTCTCCCCGTCTCAGCTCCTATAGTAGGGAACGTTCAGGAATGGATTCATCATACTATAACCTTTGACCTTTTAGGCTATAGTAATCATTAACAGCCCGGAGCGCCACAATGAGAGCAGAGAGGGGGAGCAAGATGTTTCATGACCTGCATCAAAGACAGCAGCTAGCGGTTGTGCATCTCTGCTGGGTTTGTATAAAGTAAGGTTTCATTTGAACCCATTTTTAGCACATAACCCAGAGCTGGTGTTCTGTATACAGTCCCACTGGCCTGTCGTGATGCTGCAGCACTGAGGGAGGGGTTTACATGAGGACGCATGACGGCGCACGGCTGTTGGTGATCTTCTGCACAGCTTTGCCATCATGGGAATCCTGGACTGCATTCAAGATCTGAGGCAGGAGAGACAAACGTAAATCAGAGAGTGTGACAGGCCGCCCACAACAAGAACACAAAAATTGCTGTAGGGGTGATCGATTGATTCCTCGACATTATGAGGGAACCATAGACTGGAGGGACCTCAACCTTTTTCCCTTTTACACAACCCAGCGCTGTGCAGTGAGACCATGGACTGTATTAAAAAATGGACGTAAAATAATAATCCAAATAGTTTCCAATATATTTTTTCTTTTATAAACTCTAGCAAAAAAAATATGTAACAGCTGCCAAATAGATGTAGGTGTTAAAATGCCGTGTCAAATTAATATAATGGTGTAAAAGTTACATTTCCCACTGAAATGCAGCCATGCAGAGAGACACACACACACACACACACACACACACACACACACACACACACACACACACACACACACACACACACACACACACACACACACACACACACACACACACACACACACACACACACACACACACACACACACACACACACACACACACACAGACAGACAGACAGACAGACAGATAGATTTCAGCACACAGTGATTTCCATGTTAATCAGCTTTACTCACATCATCCTCATAAGGAAACCCCGCTGTCTCAAGCTTGGAGAAGATCAGCTGCCCGTTGATTTCGATCTCGAAGCTGCCTGCGGGAGAATAAAAAAGAAATTAATTAACACTACCCTTCATGCTTTTACGATATGATCTTTGCCTCGGATAACACGATAAAGATCAGACACAAACAACAGTGTTAAGCGTTCACTTACCTTGTCTTCCCACGAAGCCTGACACATCCGCCTCGGGGAACTCGCCCTTGACGGTACGGGCGAGCTCCTCATAGCGGGGAAGGTACCCTCATTTACCGCTGCAAGAGGAGGAAAGACAACACACGTTTAGCCGTGAGCTAACGATGCTAACAGCTAATCTGTAGCGACAACAGTCGCCCTGAGAGTGGGGTTTACGACACAAACACACGCAGGCTTTGCTAAAGAAACACTTCCACGAAATGACAGTGAGTATAATAAAATGTGTAACTACCAGTATTCAACTCTAATTGTCACCCCCATTGTAGTAGCGGTCGTTGTGTTCCTGCAGCGGAGTCTGCGGTGCGAAGCTATGCAGGAGCCCGGTGGGTGTTCGCTGGTTTTGTGTCACAGAGCCGGGCGGCGGGGCGGGGTTTTAACCGAGAAGCACCAGTCAAGTCAGCTGAAATAAGTCACGCAGGGACCTAAAGTGAGGCAACTTCGTTCAGGCTACGGTGTAAAAGAAAAAGCCGTGTAAATGTAGGCCCTAATGGCTCAAATGTAATGTTAGCTAAGGATGTTTGTTAAGTTCAGCAGCGGAGGTGCAGTTACTCGAGACTCCTTTCCAATGGAATCCCATTGCTAGGCAACAGCCTGGCTCCTTCCTGTCAGGAGACGTCATCACAATCAGGAAGTAAATGATAATAATTAATAAACTAAAATTAAAAGAATACAACTTAAAAAATAAACATTGTATTAATAATGATATTAATAATAAATATAGTCATGGTAAAGCTTATTTTGTATACTCAAATTATGAATTAAATACTTGACAAATGAAAAGTTGTTTGTACTATAACCTTGTTGTTGTTCATTTCATTAAGAACTTTAGGGCATTATTATTATTATTATCCTTATTGCTAGTTTTTTTAAAAAGTTTTAACTATTCATTATTTTTTTTCTCCTCCCTTTGTTTTCAAGAAGCATATTTGTTTCTCTGGTTGGCCCCGGTTTGTGATGTAAGTCATGTATATTGTTTTCTTCTGTTTTTATTTGTAAAAAAAAAGAAAAAAGAACTTGTGTAGAAAATTACAGAAGCCCTAAAGGGTCATACATTACATACATTTTAATTCCTCTGTTTTCTCGTGATAACGAGGCAAGGGTCTCTACAAAATGAACAAAATGTGCAGGGATCACAATGTTACAACTGTTTTATTAGACTTAGACTTAGTCTTAGACTTAGACTTCTCTTTATTGATCCCTTTGGGATGACTCCCGCAAGGAAATTGAATTTCCAGCAGCTTACAAAAACACAAGGGAGGTATAAAAATACAGTATGATAACCAATAAACTCTAAGCTAAATAAATACAGAAAGTGTTTTAAAAAAAACAGTAAACAATAAACTCTTAGTCAAATATTTTTGAGGTAGATGTAAGAATACAGGTAAAACTAAATTCACGGAAAATGAAATCAGATAGGTTAAATATAGATAAAATATGTATGACTGTATATGACAGAAATGAGCAGTAAGATTAAAATATTGCACTTAAGTGGTGGATAAAGTTATTGCACAAAAAAGAAGAAGATGAGTGTCCAGATATGTATGGTTAGACTATTCACTATCAATATTGTTTTATTGTCTAATTTTACAAAAGCACAAACATTGACTGGGGTGGTAGAAGTATTCAGAGTAAATGCACTGAGTCCCATTCCACACATGAGTAATAACACAATGACAGACATGTTTACGGCCTCCTCCTTGTTTCCTACAGCCTGAACCGCCTCTGTTCTCTTCGACAAGGCTGAATCATCAGCCATGCAACATGGCCAAACTGCCCCGGTGCCCCAGAGCCCAGGGGGTTCATGTGGTTTCACTGCATGTCAATTGATTTTGGAAATTGTGTTGTAAATTTATGACGGCATTTAAACAACTCAAGTAAAGCATCATGTGAGTGTCAAAATCTAGTTTTACGACTGTTCTCATTTCAATTATATTGTGCTCACATGGTGCATATATCTGAATAAAGCTGTGTTTAAATAATCACATGACCACAGATGACATGGTTTATTAAAACCATGAAAATATAATTTTACATTATGAAGCTTTGAAATGAAGCAGATGGTTAGTGTTTGTTAAACACAACTGTTCCAGCTCAGTTAGGTAAACATGGGAGCAATAGTTTCCCACTAAAACAAACAGCAACTTTTACAAATGTGCCTCAGACAAACTGTCATGTTTAAGGCAACAATACTACAATGTAAAAATAGTGTGTTAACAGTAAACACGGCTCAATACTGACTTTTAAAAGTGGTTTCCAGTATTTTGAGTAATTAAGAGGCTATGCAGTAACTATCAGTATAAGTCAGCCTAATAATAAAATCATATAAAATAATAATAAATGTAAGATAAAAGATCCAAACATGTGCACATTGTCTTTTCCTTTTTGAAAGGTCTGACTGTAGCAGTAAGATTTAAATATCACTAATGCAACAAAGATTTTTTTAAATGATTTATTTTGGGGTACACATTTTGCCACTGTCACCAGCGAGTCCAGTTTCATGCCGGCCACAGAGCCGGCCCGTCTGATCAGTTTGCACACATTCTTTATTCTCACACTTTATTTTTCTGGACTGTCGACCTGCAGCGGAGAGGTGTGGCTCCACTGCATGCGTCTGATTACTCATTACAGACAACCTTCAGACTCATAAATGCATAAAACACAAACCCCTGCAACAGTATCGCTCCTTCAACAGGAAGTTTTGTCCACATTTTTCAGAAAGGACACGGAGACACAGACGTAAAATATGAATAAATGGTGTTTGTTTTAAACTCTGCCTGGTTTTAGAGAATGTGAGATGGCCACCAGCGAGCTGTCAGCAAGTAAGTTTTAATTCTTGTCTCTAACATAATATTACATCCACAATCTTGACTTTTTACTTTAAACGACTTCCTACTTTGCAATAGTTATGGAGTCTTTATCAGTGTCGTATTTTAAATGTTATATTTTATTCATAATCTCTTGCCACATTTGGGCTCTTTCCATCTCTTACTCTTACCCTGTTATTGTGTGTGCATTGTAATTTCATTGATTAGCTTATAATTAATTTATTTTATTGGAGATGGTCTAGATGTAAATGGGTGTGGCTTATATGGATCGCTGGATTGGACCCACAGAGTCTAGGATTTTGTTTTTGAGACTTAAGGATCAAAAGTGAAAGGCCAAAGGTAAAGTTCTTAAGTAAAGCGCCACCATCTGGCCAAATTGCACCGCCACTGGACCCCAGCAATACACCCGCCAAGGTTGACCTTTATAGGCTGAAAGGTTCTCAAGATATGTGAATTACATGAGATATGACGGACACGCTCACAGAAATTCCCTACTTTGTAGTTATTTCAGATAAATTTGATTTCAGCGCAAGTAGCTTTAATATTGGGGTGGCAGTAGCTCAGTCCATAGGTGACTTGGCTGGGAACTGCAGGGTCACGGGTTCAAGTCCCTGTGTGGACCATGTATGGAGCGTGGATTGGTGGCTGGAGAGGTGCCAGTTCATCTCCTGGGCACTGCGTTCGGTGCTGTTGAGCAAGGCACCGAACCCCCAACTGCTCGGGGCGCCGGTCACTGACAGCCCCCTCGCTCTGACATCTCTCCTTAATTACATGTATATAGGTCCTGTCTGTGCATGTGTGTATTTCGGGCCTGTGTGTGTGTAACATGATTAATAATAAGAGTGAAAAAATTAAATTTCCCCCGTTGCGGGATAAATAAACTAATTCTTCTTCTTCTTCTTTTCTTCTTTATGAACTCTTTCTGTGTTCTTCTTTTTGTTCATCAGGAGGCAGCTGGTGCACATCACAGTTAAATATTATCCTTCTTGGTGGCAGAAACTCTGGAAAGAGCTCTGTGGGGAACTTAATCCTCGGCAAAGAGGAGTTTGTCACCAAAGAGAGGACCTCGTGCTCCCGGAGACTGGGTGTGGTGGCGGGACGGTGGCTCACGGTGGTGGACACCCCCGGCTGGTGGTGTGACTTCAGCGCTCAGGACACGTCTGAGCTGGTGAAGAGGGAGATTAGAAGCAGCGTGTCTCTGTGCTCACCAGGCTCACATGCATTCCTCATCATAATCAAGGCGAGCTCAGGCTTCTCGGAGAAGCGTCGGAGGGCCGTGGAGGAGCATGTGGCGCTGCTGGGAGAGACGGTGTGGCCTCACTGCATGGTCGTCTTCGTCTCTGCCGACAGATCTGCACACACAGGAGCCGAAGAGCTCGTACAGAGGGGGGGGAAGACCCTCCGCTGGCTCAGCGAGAGGTGCAGCCAGAGGTGTCACAGCGTTACCTCGAGCAATGACACTGAAGTCACAGAGCTGCTGGAGAAGATACAGAAACTTGTGGCAGGAAATGGAAACAGAGCGTTTGAAATTCAGGAAAGCGTTTTACAGGCGATCGCAGAGAAGAGGAGAGTGGAGGAGAGGGCTCAGCAAAGATTTGTGAGGATGAAGAAACACAGATCTCGCATGAGAGGTGAGTTCATCATCATCTTTGAAATCAAAGATTTCTGGCTTTCTGGCCCCTCTCCCATACAGACAGATTTCTGGCTGTCCTGGATCTATGCTCTCTATGATCAATGATCAAACTGTCGTACTAGACGGCACGATCAAATAAGACACAATATTCTGTTTCTGTATTGATTATTTTTTGGCATAAAAAGTTTTCAGATACACATTTTAGTAGTGTACTGTTTGGCTGCAATTTGAGAAAGTTTCTTGCCTGGTCGCTAATGCTTTTTTACTGAGCAAGCAACGTTTGCTGTGATTGGTTGTTGGTCCATCCAGTGGCGTCCAGAGGCATCTTCTAATTCAAATTGACAAGTTAGGTTTTGTACAGAATAAACAAACATGATATGACAGGTTAATGAGGGAGTTTTTAGAGGTGCTGGTAGGTAAATTGTGTCACTTTTAGACAGAGCCAGGCTAGCTATTTTAGTATTTATGCTAAGCTAACTTGCTTCATGGCATCGACCTTCTCGTCTAACTCTCAACAAGGAAGTGACTAATATCCCTAAATGTTCAACTATAACTGCGCTGTTTCTTTACCTGCAAATGATTAAATCAGTGCTACCTGGAAATGGATTAAACAGACGTCTGCAAAAAGTTTAATTCAACTTTCATTCTTTCAGAGAGGTTGCAGCCTGTTACTGATATCCGTATTGTGTTGTTGGGAGCAAAGGGTTCTGGGAAAACCTCCACTCTGAACACAATCCTGAGCAGAGAGAGCAGCCAGCGAGTGAGGAGAACAGCCCAGTGTGTGGTGGGAAAAGGAGCGATGTTTGGGAGACAGGTGACGGTGGTGGACACGCCGGGCTGGTGGATGAACTACTTCTGTGAAGAGAGTCCCGTCTTTGACCGGAGGGAGCTGTTGCTCAGTTTTTCTCTCTGCCCTCCGGGACCTCACGTCTTCCTGCTGGTGATCCGTGTGGACAGAGCCTTCACCGAAACCTACAGGAGGGCAGCGCAGGAGCACCTACAGCTGCTCGGCGAGCACATCTGGAGCCGAGTCATCGTGCTGTTCAGCTTCGGGGACTGGCTGGGAGGCACGACCACTGAGCAGTGCATCGAGAGCGAGGGAGAGCCTCTGCAGTGGCTCGTTGACAGGTGCGACAACAGGTACCACGTCCTGAACAACAAAACTAAAGGGGATGGGTTTCAAGTCAGAGAGCTGATTGGGAAGATTGAGGAAATGTTGGCTGGCTGCGGCGCTGGCCAGCATTTTGAAATAGAGAGGGGAGTGATGCAACAGCTGCAGGAGGAGAGGAGGAGAGAGGAGGAGAGAGCCAAGGAGAGACTGATGAGGAAGGAGAAACAAAGGCAGATGGCGACGTCTCAACTGGGTGAGTTAGATACATTAAGAAGCTATAAACAACGTAATTAATAAACACTGTTTAATTAAAGTGATGAGATGTTGTTTGTTTGTTTCCCAGAGAAGCTCAACCCTCTTCCAGAGCTGAGAATAGTGCTCGTTGGTGGCAGGAAAACAGGCAAGAGCTCATGCGGAGACACCATCCTGAGCAGAGAGTGCTTCCACGCAGAAACCCCGACCACTTCCTGCTTCGAAAAATGTGCTGAAATCCACGGCAAGGCGGTGGCAGTGCTGGACACGCCGGGCTGCTTCACCGTGTCCTCTGACCTCCTCATGGCATCCTGCGCCATCCTCCTGGTTGTCAACGTAAGCTCCTCGTTCAGAGAAACCCACGTGGAGGTGATGGAGAAACAGCTGGAGGCAGGAGGAGGAGTCCAGATGTGGAGTAGGGCTGCGGTCCTGTTCAGCTACGGCGATTGGCTGGGCGACACGAGCATCGAGCAGCGCATCGAGAGTGAAGGAGAGCCGCTGCAGAGGCTCGTTGAGAAGTGCGGGAACAGATATCACGTCCTGGACAACAAACACCGCGGAGACGGAGCACAGGTTCACGAGCTCATCGAATTGATTGACAGGATGCTGGTTGGAGAAAGGTTGGATCTTCTTCAGAGAGGTGATCACGTGTGGAATGGTGTTTCTTCACGAGGCGCGATGTCCCAAAACTGTAAGTAAACCTGATGTTTGTTTCTCCAACAGGTTGAGACAGCTTAATCTGTCAGTTTTCTAATTACATAGTTTCTTTAGAGCACTTCTTTTAGAACTGGAGATAGGACCCATGGGGGTCATGAGACAATTAGGAGGATAGAAATGAGAAACTTAGAAATGAAACATTTCACAAAGGGAGGAGGACTCAAACAGGGCAAGCAGGCAGAATGAAGGGACACCTACCTGAGACGAAGGTTCATTCCAGCTGTGTGTACATCCTTGAGTCCTTTCCTCACCTCCTCTCCTCACATCTTAGTCCCTCCCACCTGAGATATATATATATATATATATATATATATATATATATATATATATATATATATATATATATATATGCGCGGAGGAGTCAAGGAAGAGAAATAAGAAGAGTCAAGGCAACAGGCATTTAACAAAATGAGACATTCGGGACACACATAAGAATTTGTCGACTAATCGATCAGTTGATTGAAGAGTTTTGACAAAGATGTGTACTGTGGCAGGATGTCACTTTTCAATAAAATATGAAATAATGGTATCTTTGTTTAAATAAAAAAAGACGTTAACAGTAAATTTGACTGTCTTTTGAAGTACACTTTTAAAAAGTATATGTAAAATATACTTTAAATTAAGCACAAAAGGTAAAAGTATACTTCTAATAACTTTTGGAAAACTGAATTATATTTCTATTACACAAAATCTACTTTTTTCCCCTGTGTTATCAGGTACTGAGTGAAACAGAGAAATGTACTAAACAACACATACAGTAAATCTATAAAAAGGTGTTATCAGGTGTAACGCGGGGAGGGATCAATTAAAAACTGGTCTATGGTTTAAACGGTGGAGATAAGGTGATTTATATCTTAACGCTGTTGGAGACGGTTGTTAAGGAGTTGGATGGTATTTTTTATGGCTCGCAACAAATCCTATTATTATTATTTACAGCGACTGAATCAGCCAATCCCTCCTCTTCGACATCACTCAGCTGCGCAGGATGCCCAGGTGATGGTGGGCAGATCGTGTCGCCGCCAGCAGGAAGAAGAGGAGGACGGACCGGACTCGACATCCTGGACAGAGACAGCTTCATGTCCTGTTTATCCACCATGCTCCCTTGTAGAGAAGCACTGAGGTGGACCATAAATCTGCCTGTTTGTTTCCCTTCTGATGATCTTCCCCTGAGACTGAACGGTGAACGCCGTCTGTTCCCATCCAGACATCCAACAATGCTTCTGGTTTTACCTCAAACACAACGTAGGAGGCTTGTGGAGGAGAACTGCTTCAGTGTGCGTTCCCTTTGCCACCCTGCACTGAGAGAGCGGACTCTCAGGAGGCTCACTGAGTCTGGAGGTCTGCAGGCGCTGATCGACCAGTGGGACGACAGCAGCCTGGAGGAGCTGGAAGCCTTCATTGACTCCTACTTTGAGATGATTTGGGCGCAAACCATTGGGTCATTTCAGGAACCTGAGTCTGCCACCACCGCAGAGGAGGAGGAGGCGGAGGCCGGGCAGGAGGAAGTGCTCTCATCCATTGACAGGAAACTTTCAAAGCTGGAGCTCCTTGAGGAGATCAGGAGGGATCTAAGCGAGCTGAGGAAGAGCCTGGAGAACAGCTGGGAGGTCATACAGGAACTCAGAGAGAAAATGAAACAGGATGAAAAAAACTGAGCAAAGTCTTCTTACAAAGTCCAAATTAATTTGTGTTTTTTTCTGAGCAAGATGTAAAATATAAAGTCAAAACAACAGTTGTGTTATGATATTTGTCCACAAGGGAGAGCTGTTGTATAACAGTCAGTTATTATGAGACCGCCTCACACTGCTGGAGTTTTGGAAGAAGGTGCAACTAAGTAGATTTACTCAAGTACTGAACTCAAGTACAAATTCAAGGTACTTTACTTTAAAGGCATACTTCTACTCCACTCCATCTCAGCAGGAAAGAGCCTATTGTACTTTTAACTGCACTACATTTATCTCACACTAATATAACACTGAATGAGCACTTTTACAGTATAAAAGTACATTTGCTGATGATACTTCTGTACGTTTACTTAAGTAAGATTTTGAAATCAGGACTTTTAACTTGTAATGGACTATTTTTAGACTGGCATTTCTACTTTTACTTTTGTAAAGGATCTGACTTACCACAAGTAAAAAAAAGTATTGCATTCAAAATAAAAAAATATAAGATGAATAATGCAGAACGGCCCATTTCAGGCAGAAGCAGGAGAAAAATAGTAGTACAAAGCACAAGACTTGATAAGTGAAGCCTGGATTATCCTGCGCCGATGTAAACAGATGTTTTGATAGTTTTGCTGTTGTTAAACACCATCCCTATTCCTTCAATTCATCTAGTCTTTTCTCCATGTCTTCGAGGCATGCGACAAAAACGATGTTTTGACGATGACATATTCCTTTAGGATGTAACTGACGATGAGATAAAGGGGCGTGCTGGTTTGTTTGGCTGATAAATCACTCACTTTTCCTATCAAATGACGCCCTGCAGCTTGGCAGCTCCCTGCACAAACATTAAAGCCTTGAACGGTTGAAATTAACCTTGTTCATGTTGTGCAGGAGAGTCCACGTGTCTGCTTCTACCAGTTTACAGACAACCACTCTGTGGTGGACAAAAACAGGAAAGTCAATCCAGCTGAGCATTTTCTTCCGGTGACAGTCTGTTGCAGCTTCTGTGACAGCCTTTTTCTTTCTCCTGAATTTATCCAGAGCTTTCAAGTGAGTCACACACAGAGACACTTAAACTGCAGAGGCAGAGTAAACACTGTGGATGTCCTCTGCTGTCAAGGCAAAATAAGAATGTATGGAATGGATGGAGGGATGACCACGTTTTTATGAGGAAGCTAAAGTTGTTTGATCCAGGTTCCTGATCCAGACTTGTGAAGTTGTATCTCTGCTCAGATCTGATGTGTTCTTTCCTCCCAAACAACATCACCGTGTTTCCCTTTTATTAAAGCTGCATTAGGAAGTGGGAGATAACTGCTGAAAAATGTTAGGATAACCAGATATCATGTATGGATGCTACCAAACAATTCACCTGCATTGTGATGCTTTATACGCCTGACTCACTGTTGTTTAGGAGTTTGGATTTTGCAGTTTGAGTTTTGTTTAGCTGCTCTCTGAGTGAGAGAAAGGTGTGCAAACACATTTTTACCAATAAAAGAAAAACTTGCTGAAACGTTAAGGATGCTAAAAAATATTACTACACACACATACTAAACACATTGTGACTGTGTATAATTAGCACAAATGTAAATGAAAGCAAAATGCAGTAAGAGTTGAAATGAAAACAGTATCCAAATTGTCGAATATTTGGGTGCAGACATAAAGGTAAAGTTACAAGCATCTGAATGTGCAACAGAGCGATCGATGCACCATTGTAGCCTCCCTGTACTAGCTTTTTTTCAGGCTTCTGATGAACAAGGCTTTAGAGTTGGGTTATACTGCCGCCTGTTGGTTTGGCGTGTTCTTGAAAGTGCTTCAATTGTGTTTTTGCGTTTTCATTTGGACAGAGATTTTATTTTTTACGTGTTTGTGTGAACGGGACTGTTTTTGAGAAAGAAAGGATAAATAACCGTGTATCTGTGGACTAGGCCTGAAGCTGTTCTGCTGTAAATCACTATATTAACTATCCGCCATTTCTGAGAATGTACGTTTATCCACCACATAGTTCCCTAAAAACGCCCACAATGGAGTGAAAAAAGTCGTGTCTATATAGGCTACTCTGCTGCTCATGTGACTATCACAGCAGCTGTTGATGATAAAAACATCGCTGTTCAGCTTTAAAGATCTCTCTCCTCCTGCTGTCTCTTCCTGCATCCAATCATCAGCAGGGTTGTTTCCCTTTGACAGATAGCCCTGATGTTCAGCCCTAAAGCTCCCAAAAATTTTGTGATAAAAGACAAGAGAAATCTCAGCTGTGGGGATACATGGGGAGGGACGGTGACATTTGCAGGATGGACTTACTGGAGGACTAGAATAGCAAAGGAATGATTTGTAGGCAATCACGGTCTATTTATCTCTGTCACTGCTCATCTCTGGGCTTTCTCTCTTTGCATTTTACCTCTTCCAATATCATTACTCCTCCAATCTCCTCTCCCTGCTTTCTTATCATCTATCTTCCTCCCTTGTCAACATGTCATTCCTCCATTCTCCCGACACTCATTTTCTCTCTTTTCCGCCTGCCATCCCATTCTCTCTGCAGTACTTCATCCCTCCTCTCAAATCAAGTCCTGAGTGCTCAGCTCAGCTCACCCCCCTCTCATTAAAGTAGTTCTGCAGCCCGGGGAGGAAAGAGGAGAAATGGATCTCCTCTCTCTGTTTCTCTCTGTCATGGAGGCTGTTCGGCAGACAATTCTTAGCCTGCATCCATCTCCATTAGTGGGACGGAGCAGCAACCGGCGCGACCCCCCACCCGTCGCCCTGTATCACGTTTCACTGCCTGCTATTTTTCCAGGTGGGGAAAAAGAACCAGGCAGAGAGATGGGCAGATGCTGGGAACATGGATGGAGAAGGGATGATTTAGACCTGGTGTAAAAGAATCATCCATCGTCTCAATTCCCTTCATGCTCTGATACCATGACGTCCCCCCCTGGGGGTTGATGTCTGGTGCACGGTAGAGTGTCCACCAGTGCTCCTCAGCAGGAAGACTGAACTTTTCTACCCTTTCCAGCCCATAAAAAAGTCGGCATCATGGCCTCACAGTGACACTGATTCCACAAGAGTTTTTAGGCTAAAGCAGAGAGTACAGTACAGGAACAGCTGCACCAGGTCTTGGCTGTGTGATGCAAGTTATTGAGAGGTTTAGAGAGAGAGAGAGAGGTGTAAGAGTAAGACTTTTTTCCTTCCTTTAGGCTCGTGTTGTGTCTATGTCACATTTATACCATAATTTTCCACCACAAGAGTTTTGGGGCTCGTCTCATTTCAATCAAGTCTTTTTACAGAGTTGTTTCCAGGTCTTCTGGATCAAGTCTCGGCCAAGTCGAGTCTTTGAGGGCAAGTCCAGGACTCACAAGTCTTTATGAGCAAATTAATCCTTCAGGTCTCTGAATTCCAACCATTAAAATGACACGATTTGAACCTTTTTTTTAATTGTTTTTTCTGCATGACTCAGTTCGGTGCTTTCAAAGTAAAAGTCTCATAAATTAGAAAGGTGGCCTGTCATTCTTTATTTTTTTATTCTTCTGGGATATAACCTCAAGTTTAAACTTCAATGTTTTTGTTTTCAAGTATGAAATCTTAAGAGTGAAGTCTAAAGTGCTTGTCAGATCATCCACGACACCTTTTCGACTTTTCGTTTTTGGGTTGTTTCGTCTCTGATACTTGTTTTAACTTTCCACAATCAAAGTTCTCTGTTTTTGTGTATACAATTAGAGTGCAACACCATACCAAGACTGTCCAAATGGTTTTAACTCACCTTTAAGTGTGACCATTGAGAACCGGTATAAACGTTATGTTCAAATGATACTTTTTATGATCTAGATGGTTTGAAGCATACTGAACCCTTTAAACCAGTCAAGTTTTGTGATTTACATTGGACTCGAGCAAAATATCAAGTCTTGTTGACCAAAAGAGATTTGAGACTTAAAAGTTTTTGCTTTAAAGTTTTAAGTGAAGTCTAAGAAAGCCTCTGGAGCCCTCCGGAGGAACTGGAAGATGGACTTCTGAGCTACCGTGTAAGTTAAATCTTCATGAATCACAAGTCCTTGTTTTAGCAACCAAGGCCTCTAGTCTTCAGATCTTATTCAAGACATTAATGTGGGCGCCTGTGAACTCGTCGAGAACCCATTATACACCGTCACATTCAGCCTGTGGGAACAATTTCGCTTGAATACTTCAGGAATAGTCTGAATACGTCCAGGCTTCAAGTGTGGAGGTGATGGAGGAGTGTGTGTCAGGAGTAAATGAGGTACATTTGGCTTGACTGGCACCTGGACTGCACCAACACCAACCACACACAAACACACATGCACACAACTTAAGACTCTTCCATCTTCCCAAATTCACGTCTGTCATTGAGCCCCATCAGGATATGCCGGGTCAGGGGAAACCTCCAGGGCAAAGTTCAGGAAACAATTAAGGGAAATAACTGCACACCAGAGGAGCGAATTCCAGCTCCATTTTTGAATATGTTTCTGTTTCTCAGAAGGTCTCGCTCATTAAATCATTAACCCCCGCAAATAGAGACCACAAAAGAGGAAAAAGCAACACGGTTGTATGTTAAAAATTTAGAAGCCATCTGCTTCACAAGTGGGTATTACTAGAGCTATTACAGAGAGAGATGAGAGCAGAGCCCCCTGTAAATCAATGGAGGCTTGGGTTTGTGGTTTGATCCTGAAGTTTCACCTTCAGACATTTCGCTTTTCCCAGTGATGGCCAACGAGGCAGAATGCTTTCACTGCGATATGTCACCAGCACTTAAATAAGATGTATATCATAAAGACTCTAAACATATTTGCTTCTCTAACATGTCTTCTATCTCTGTGCAGGATTTCAGCATTACAGTAAAGCATGAAACACGGTTTGGGCCCTAAATGCATGTGAAAATATTTTAATGTGAAGATTTTTGAACTTTCAGTATGTTTGGAGGAGTGCTTTCCAACCCATAGACCCCACTAAAGGGGTCACAAGATCAGATTTATAACAGTTTTTTGGCCATAAGCCCTGGACTGGCTGCTTGGCTCAGACATTCGTGATCCTCAGAGGTTGAATCCTTCTGACATTGGTGGACTTTTCCTCCAGCACCAGCAGCAGGTCAAAATTCACACTTATCTAGTGACATAACTCAACATCTACTGAATGCATTGTGACATTAATGGTTCTCAGACGGTATTTCCTAATGTAATTGGCGCTTTTCCTTCAGTGGCACCATGAGGTTGACAGTCGTGGTTTTAGTGGTCGAGCTCAGCAGAAGAACAGTGCTGGGAACAAGCCTGATATCCGACCATGTGCCGATGACCCTCCCCTTGCTGCCCTTCAGCCAACCTCGTGTTAATGTTCTCAAAACCCCTTCACTACAGGAACAACAACCTCCGAGCTAGCAACCTACATTTAGACGTCTGTATCTGATCTGAGTTTGCAGCTGCAGGGCTGAAATAACTTGTGAACACACCTGGGAAAAGGCCAGACTCCCGTCTCGCAGGACTGTGTTGCCCAATGTTGATCCGTTTTCTTATACAGCGATAGCGTCATGTGCCCCAGTTCAAACCGATCCATTCCACTTCACAAGAGCTTCTGTGATTTGGTTTAAGACAGTTCTGCTAGAGCCACATTCAGTTAGCATATCGCCTGTGGTGTGAGTCCAGTGAGCCCAAGTATAGAGTTTCACCTTAAGGTCACCGATCATCAAGTATGTTCATCTTTTTTTTAGTAAGTCTAACCACATAGTCCTAAAGTCCATAAATGGTGCAAACAAGCCAGGGTATTTTCCTCTTATCCCAGGATGTATATTTGGGTATGTGGGGTAGCAATTTATTATATACTGGATACTCTCCCTCTTTATGCCTCCAATTGTATTGAAATGAAAGCGTCTCTGGAGGGAAAATCACTTTATGGTTGATCTGCATCCAAACATGGTTTCTGGCAAAAAATATGTGGGAACCGCTGGCTGATTGGCTACAACGTGCAAGTGTTTATCTGGGGTGTCACATTTACATGCTAATACCAGTTATTTGATACATGACAGGATCCAGGAATTTATTCCAGCATTGATAGACCTCCAATCTTAAACATTATATCTGGACCGATGACTTTAATCGTCTGTAGCTTTTATGTTTATGCGGCGGCCGTTTTCTAGCCTGAGGAAGAAAATGTTGAGAGGAGAAGCCTGAGCTCTGTGGTGTGAATGACAAGAACATAAAAGGGATGTTAGGAGGTAGAAAGAGGCGTGATACGTGGTGGGGAGATAATGGAAAAAACAAGAAGAAGAACGACAACCAGACGAATGAATACAGATTTTATGTTTAGAGCCGCGAATTATAGTAAATGAAATAAACACAATATACGGCCTCAAATTCATGCACACGCACACACAGCGAAGGTTTATTTTGTGTATGTGTTGAGGATTTCCGGGACATTAGCAGCCAGCCTTGTACGCTGGTTGAGTGAACGCAACCGACCCAAACAAGGTCACGGCCTTTGATCGCTGCCAATGAGACGAAAAGCATGAAGGGATGGGAACAAGACGCGACTACACACCTAACAAACATGACACACAAACACACCTATTAACTTTCCACGTAATAAACTCCAATAAAGACGAGGAAACGGCGAAAGCGCACACATGGATTTAACAAGCATCTGAATTAAAACCTTCATTACTCAATATTATTTAATAGTATTGAGCTGTTTGTGGAAATCCGGAGCTCAGGAAGATCACATTTTGGAAGTGAAGGATGCTTGGAGGAAGGTAGAGGAAGAGGATCAGGTTATCTATGATTGCTATTCAATACCATCCAACCAGCTAATCGTATTACTCTCCTTTCTGTGCCCTGCTGTCAATACTCATCCTTGGGGTTGCTCTCAGTCGACAGCTCACCTTTTTACAACCATCTCTTTTTTCCTCTTCGCTCTTAACACCTCTTTTCATTTGTTTCGATCTCTCTCCTGGCCTCTCGTGCGACCGCGTCTCGTCTCCTTCCCAGTGACGTTACAGATGCTTAAGAAGTCAAACGGCAGCGGCCTTTACGATCCCATGATGCTCAAGCAGACCAAAGGAAGCCGAAAAACAACAATGTCCTGCCTCATTCACAGCCATTAAACCCCTTTGATCCCAGGACATTGTGTCTGTGTGAGACATTAAGTAAAATGTAAATGTCTCTGTCTGCAGGGGTATTATGCAGATGTTCTATTTCTTTTATTTGGGCAAACAGCTAAACTATAATTGCGTTTCTCAAACTTGAATGCATTTGAATCACAATTTGTGCATCATAACAAAGGCTCTTCTGATTAATGCAGAGTAAAGGCACATTTATCTGCGCTCAAAGAGCTGGGCATAATGCCTCGATAGACATCAAGGTTTAGAAATCACACCACTATCAATTTTCCATCACCGTCACCGTGAGTGAAGCAGCTCATCTATTTGGCTGATTATAGCGGTTAGCTGAAGGAGAAACAGAGAAAAGTGGGTAAGAAAGCAGATAAGAACTACTTCTCTCCATTACAGTGGATCAGAAATGGTCTCGTCTGAGGCTTCACTGCAGGGAGAGGAGTGGGAATAAAGGACTTACTGGCAAACGGATGCTCTTTGAAGCACTTTATAAACCTATCTCTACTGTCATTTTCGAGAGGAACAAAAATGATTAAGGCAATAATTGAGATAATTAGACAGTAACATATGAATATGAAAACTCAATTTAAAGTAGCCTCTCAGGGACAAATTGTAAAAAAAGGCAGCCCACCTATCCAAGCTGGTCCCCTGAACCGACAGTGCGATCAGATGCAGATACATTTGAGTTCCTACCAACACACACACTGTGAAAAAAGACAGAACATCGGAAAATATTGGATTCAACAAGCCATTCGGGTGGGGCTCCCCTTCCTATTTGACATACAGGTTCATTATTATATACCACCCTCTATCTGACTATCTCCAAACTGGTCACAGCGGTGGTGGCTGTTGCTCAGAGGTGCCTGACGGAAAAAAAAGTTTGAGCGGTTAAGCCGGCTACTTTTGATATATTTGTAACTATTCTTAGTCCAGTAGGTCTATGGAGTCCCAAGAGTGTGACAGTATACAGTATATCACAAAAATACATGTTTTTGCGTGCGCCCTCCTGATTCAACAACCTCTATCAAGCCTTTATCTAGCCATCCAGATAGTTTCTGTTTTATCTTCACAGGTTCTGAGAGATCTATATCCTTCTGCTGATACTCAGATACAAGGTGAAGAGAAATAAATTGGATTTTGTTTGTGGTGCTCGAGAAATGAAACTGGAAAAAGCTTTTTTTCCCCCAGAACAAATATCTTATGTACTCTGGATAATCCAGACCTCACTGTCAACATATAAGAACTAAATCTTCTGTAGAAAGTGGTTCCACAGTGAGGAAACATTATTTTACTCAAGATAATACAAAATGACTTCAAAATTACGATGAACTGATCCTTTAAGTCATATTTCCCTGATGCTGTGGTGGAAACATCTGACTCATCTCACCTTCCTGTCAAAGATTTCCCACTTGTAGCAAGGAAAATAATTTAAAAACTAAACATGAGATGAAATGAGTTGTGAAGATGGACCTTCTGTGGAGCGAGTGTGTCGGTAAAATGATCTGTGTAGAGATTCCCCTGAGTGTCCCTTGTGTAAATAGCACAGCCTGTCTTTGCTGTTCCGTCTTCTGCACCTTTCAGCTTCTGGTTCCCAGGTACATGAGGGGTCGTGTATTCTGAAGGGTCACATGTTTTACAACCTGCTGCCTCGCCGCCCACACCGTGACAGCAGGGGATCTGAGGGTGAAGCACGCTCCGACCACCAGCCATGTGCAGACAGAAACAGGAAGAACGCTGTTTTTTTTTCTGACGGTGCACCTGCTCGTTGATACCATCTCCTCTACGTCTATGTCTGGTCTCGTCGGGTATGAAAGGATTAGCGTTTAGTGCGTGTTGAGTCGGCAATTCGACTCTGAGGCTGGTCTCAGACACATCACTGCACCTCTGTTGCGTCCTGGGACACAGAGGGGCTGAACACGAGCCCTCTGGGGTCTGCAGAGAATCCACCCACTCTGTCAGGAAATAAAGGCTTTCTGACAAGATATGGTTTTCCGGCACATTTGGATCAGGGTCACGAGCACCTCTGTACCACCTGGAATTTAAATGTCAACCTTTAACACTTTGCTGCTGGGTGCACAAGAAGCCTGAGTAGCTACCCAGGAAGAAGGAAGTTAAATATAGCCTACCACCACTGAATTATTACAGTTATTACGGTCGGCAGACACATGCCAATTGTCGTCGCTCATTTGCTCTCACAGCATATGCATATCCAGTGGCATTTTATTTAACATTATCTGTGTGTCTTATTTCGTTACAAGCTGTAATCTCACCTCGCACAAGACGTCTGGAAGTTATTTTTTTTTATTCTTCTGCGTGAGGTAAGTGAGTCTTTGGACACATTTCACACTCGGGAAGATGAGAACAATGTGTTTCTCGCTCCTAAACCATTTCTTATCTCATGCGTGATAAAAAATAAAACCTTTGGAGGTCTGGTGTGCAGTTGTGCCGGAGTGGATTTTTTATTATTTTAACTCTCATCTAAATTATCGTTCCGATTGGAAAAATAACGAAATATGTATTTTCTATAATCAAAAACATATTTCTAATGAGCTGGCCCCACCCAAAAGCACACATTTTACTGTATCAAGCTGGAAAACAAGTCATCACAGTCTTAATGACCACGTATGCCACGAGATATGAGGGAGTTTATGCTTGTTGCTGGGACGGAAGACCTTTAAAGTTTTTCAGAAAAGGGTTGTTTTCGGTTTTTCTTCACATCTGTCAAGCTTGGAGTCGGCGATGAACAAGTACGTACGGAAGATTAAACAGAGCTCAGGGCAACCAAACAACCGCTTCTTGCTTTGACGTCACTCATTCATCAGCCCTGTGTTGGAACGAGAGATGTCCATTGCACCCATGAATTTCCTTCAGTTGCTAACCGGCTTTGATCACAAAATCCTCCTTAGTGCTTGACGACCTAATTTATGTCTCGTAGTGTGTAATTATTTTTATTGGATGATGGATTCAAAAAATGTCTACAGCGATGCTAGCATCTCTGTGAGGCTGTGAGGCACTGTTGTGAGCTAAATGCTAACGTCAGCATCACAAGCAGAGCTACCGTGGGCGCAGAGCTACCGTGGGCCCAGAGCTACCGCGTGCCCAGAGCTACCACGGGCGCAGAGCTACCGCGTGCCCAGAGCTACAGCGGGCGCAGAGCTACCGCGGGCCCAGAGCTACCGCGGGCCCAGAGCTACAGCGGGCCAAGAGCTACTGCGGGCGCAGAGCTACAGCGGGCCCAGAGCTACCGCGGGCGCAGAGCTACAGCAGGCCCAGAGCTACCGCGGGCGCAGAGCGTGCGGCCACCCCAGGGCCCACAACCAGTAGGGGCTCCTTCTGATCCGACTTATTGCAGCCACTTCACTTATGGTTAAAATTAACAACCAGCACAAAAATGACAGGTACCAAACCCTGTTCTGGACAGACACATTACAAATACTAACAAAATGTAACATTTTCGTCAGATGTATGATGCCAAATGTCTCCTGATTCTGTTTCATAAACTCAATCATTGTGGAGCTGAGAGCACGAGCCCCAGTTAGCCATAAATTATTATAGAAGCGGTCTTAAATGCCATTTGCACATAGATACTTGTACCCGCCCCTCCCCTCATTAGACCAGTAAGAGAGTTCAGGTTTTTTGAACAGCTGTCATTTCGCATGGCTGTGGCCTTTTGTGGTCACTTATTCATCACATGTTCCTGGAAACAATCAAAATCTCAATCATGTTATTATTACATGTCAGAATGAAGACCAATCATTCATTCATGGAGCTAAAGTTCAAACAGACTTTACAAAGTATTTCAGGGTCAATTGAATTGAACCTAAAAACCACATTAGCCGTCTCTCAAATTATTGAATCTCCTCCTCGTCACATCACCTACAGTAAATTTCGACTTCTTAAGCTTTTTTTCCCGTGGCCGGATAAAATTTGTATCATAATAAAAAATATATGAGGAAGGAGACAGTGATACTTGCCACAGCTGCATTTCTAGCAGTGATTAAACGGCAAAAATACCCTTTTATTTCCCTGATTCACTGCTTTCTTCTGGATCATGGCGCTCCCTCCTTATTTATTCACTAGCTTGCTCTGTGTCTTTGTCTCTCTCTCGCACGCTCGCTGAGCCTCCGTCCCAAACTGCCATTTCAACCAGCTGTTTGTAGCTGACTGGACCAGCAGACTTTACTTCCAGCTCAAACAGGTGGTCTACGTTCTAAAACTGGCTGCTTGCGACTTGACAAGTAGATCTGCAGGTGGCAACATCAGCTGGTTTGGGTTGAGATGAGACGGGCCAGTACAAAAAGTACAAACTACAAACCAAACTACTGGACATGTTGAGTTTTTGACCTTATGATGGCGCTAGATGAAAAGTGAGGGGATCGCCAAAGTTATTACTATATATTAATATGTTGATGCTGATCCAGTACTGATCATTAGAAAGTATTTTAAAGTTTGCACCCATGTTCGACTTCTGTATAGACTAATTCAGATTAAAGCAGAAGCTACTTGGTGCCTCTTGTTAATTAGCATTTAGTTCCTGATTATTCATTGTTTGTTTCTTGGCATCCACTCAGGAATTTGTGTAATTTCTGTAAACTGTTATGCTGCTAATTCTACTTCATACTTTCTGATGTCTGCGTCTAACCTGGCGTCCCACATGAGCCGTTGGCTGCAGATCAGCTAACTTACTCCTTCACTATGGAATGAACATGGGAAGTATATATGTCTGAAATGTTTCGAACATCCAAGAACAACAGATGACAGGGGAACTGCAGGATGAAACGGCTTTGCATTTTGACTCTCTGCTTTGATTTTGTGCAGAGCAGTGTTTCAAATAAATTGCTCTTGAACTCGGGGAAAGAAGAATCTGGCTTTGTAAAAACGCACAGTAAATATGAGTCATTGCAGCACCGTTACCCAAGGGGACAGTTTGTTTCATAAACCCAGAATCACCCCGCCGTTATGAAAGTAACATAAAGAGATACCGGGGTTAATCCTGTTCAGAGGGCCCCAATGCAACGGAAGTCATTAATCACTCAACTACTGTAATTAGCAGGGGAATTAATTTATGCTTCACTAATTCACTTAGCACTGCTCAGAGTAAGAAGAGATGGTATTAACAGCTCAGTTGTGTGTCTTTAAACATGCTACGCAGCCTGAGAATGTGTGCAAGTGCTGGCAGACTAAATCTATCGGAGGAAGGAGAAACCACTACTGAATACTCAAACCCATTGATTACAGCTTGAGTCACTCTGAGGTAAAAATATAAAACAGGAATTTTGAGATGGAAAGTTTCGGTTGGCATTTACTGTATCTGTTTTACATAAATATATGTAATATATGGGAATATCTATGTTGGGAAAGCTGTAATAATGCTGTGACAAGGCCAGTTAAATAACTCTGATGTGATCATGCTCAAAAATCAACTTTTAGTCTTCTCTTTGAACCTCCGATATTTGATCCCAACATTCTGGACATGGGCAATCTCTCAGAGTTAAAGTTAACCAGGGAGGGGAAAAACAAAAACCATGAATATGACAGCGTAAAGACAGGCTGCCAGGAGAAAAGTGCACGTTTCCTCTGCAGCTCTGGCTCCGCTCCAGCTTTCAGCGTGGACTTTTTGTGGTTTATATTTGCAAACGATTTGTGAAGGGTCAGTGCATCTCCTCCTCTGTTCTGAATGAGAACTATAATTCTTGTTTTTAGATGTGTAACCAGTCACAGGTGAAGTGCTATCCTCTACTTGGCAGTGTTCAAAAACATATGGTGTCCACCCTCTGGACTCAACATGCCTCCCCTCAACGCATGCTGTGCTATAACTTTATACAGTGGCCGTGCGACTCTTGTATCAGCCCCAAGCTGTCACCCAAACAGCACACAGATAAGAAATCACTGCGCTGCTGTAACACCACACCAGGGTCACACTGATGCTCTTGTCTTGACTCCACTTCTATGCGTCTAAACAGCACAACAGCTGTGTTTTATATCCACCGTGTACGGCATTAAAGTGAAGAAATACTTTCCTCTGGTGTCTTTTAGATCTCAAGCCATAATTTTAACAAAAGTGGTGTCAACCTGGACTTTATTTGCTCCTGCAATCAGGATGTGAACTCCAATCAAGAAGTGATTGATTATGGGGATAATTTATTACCTTTACATGCATGGCCAAAAGGTATTCTATCATGGTTTAGATTAACTCAACCAGAGAAAGCCAGGCCGAAAAAGTCTTCTAAATGCAATGTGGTGCTTGAGGGGTTTATTGGGGATTAGATTAAAAGCACAATGACACAGTTTCTGTTGTTTTGTCTCTGCACTCAACATAATAGAACCAAAATAAAACAATAACTGTGGTTAGGTAATTGGCTTTCAACTTCAATTTAACAGATTGTGCTCAGAATAACATGTATACAAAGACCTACAAAGCATGGATGTGAACAGAAAGACCCTTAAAGCTGAAAGTGATTACTTTCATCTCAGTCTTTGTTTTAGATCCAATGAGCTCCAAACAATGTTTCCCAAATATACAGCATCTATCATTTGACTAAAAAAAATAGTATTTAAAGGTTTTAAGAGTCTGAGTCCCATTCGTCCTCTTATAAGTCAAAAGACATTCTCACACAATAATCGCCCTTGAGTTGCTCACCGTGATGACTTCTGCCGGACGGCAAGCCATCTTCATCAAGATTGTATTTTATTAGTGACCTTGCTTACTGACACGACATTTCCTTTCGCTGACCAATCATATGACCGGAAACCTGATACGTATGAGAGAAAAATACATGTATCCTACCAAAGGGCCCCTGTCAGCACATATCCATAACGCTACTAATATAGAGCTCACATCCAGAGGACATTTTTCTATTTCTGGCTCTTTGGGGGATACATTTCAGCTATAGACTTGTAGTACATCACTGTTACACTGTTGTTAGGGATAAAACAATAGCAACAACATCCCCGGAGAGTTAATATTAATTATTAGCATTCATGTGACAAATGAGTCGGAGCCCATCGTTGACTGCCTGCTCAACCAAAGTGATAAAGTGGTGATTATGGACAATAAATACAGGATTCAAAGGACCCTGCAATATCAAAGAAGACTGTATTGATGGCGAAAAGTGGTGTCAGAGTCATCAGAATGGGGGTCAGTCGGAGGTGCTGCAGGGGTAATCTCAAAGGAGGATGTAGGAAGTGGGAAAATTGATGTGTCCCAAGATCAATACTGGAGAGCATTTGGATCTACAACAGTGTAACTAAATCACCCTGTGGCCGCTGCTGCTGCTTCAGGGCCATCGGCCTCTCCGTCCCCAGAGCTGATGATCGGTGAGGAGGAGGTGGAAGTAGCACGGTCAGGAGGATTGTGTAAGATAAGGAGATCGGGGAAAGGTCTGACGCAGGATAAAGGCCGTAAATTTTTGGGGTGACCACTGGTACTGCTTCATTGTCTTGGATCAATATCCATCAACACTGGTTTTCCTTTAAGTGTAAAGGCTAAGTACCTCAACGAGCATCAAACACAATTACAATGCTTCGGCGTGCATTAGTGGTTTTGGAGTGGCCTCACGAAATAAAAAAAAATTCTGTGATGCACACCGCTTAATGGATTCAAACCTCAACTACTGGTTGTTGCAAAAGTTCGAACAAAACACGGTGAAGCAGCATTTTGTAATCGTAAGTCAGACCTGGAAGAGCTTTCCAGATGATACTAGACAAACCCCAGCTCTAAGCTAAAACCTTCCTATTTCATACAGCGTATTCTACCCAGAAATGGCTAAACAAGGATCTTTGCAACTACTTTAATCAAAGTGTGGAAGTATCTAATGTGTTCTCTTATTTGATCTCTTAATGTTGATTTTTACTTGTTTCAAACTTCACAATCTTACTTTTTAAATGTTGTATCTCTTGTATCAATGCCTGCATCTTTGCACTTTTAAAAATGTAAATTTGCTGTATTTTTATTGCCCTGTAAAGCACAGTGAATTGCCCCGGTGTATGAAATGTGCTGTACAAATAAAGTTGTCCTGTTGCAACACGTTCAGCAGGCTTTCAAAAAACTATTAACAAACTAGATCCATCTCTCATGAACAGGAGTGATGAATCCTGTGTTGTGCAGCCTGTTATGGATAAGAGAATACTACTAAATCACCACAATAAAACATGTGAAAACTTCATTTAACCAGCAAATTTCAATAGCAAGTTACAAATTGTTTTGAACCAGATTAATAATAAATAAAAAGTAAAATGACAGAATAATAATGAGACTATTAGAGCATTTGTCTTATATAATAAAAAGTACAATAATGTTTCTGTAAACCAGACACATGTAGACCCAGAAACATACAATCTAGGAGGCCACTGTAAACACATACAGTGCTAAATTGTGTAGCAGTATGGCACTAAGCAAACGAAGCCTTTGCACGGTGCACATCCCTCAGTAAGGTGACTTCTCTGACGGGAAGAACAACCTCATCCTTCATTGTTAAGCTGCTGCTGATCTGAGCTCAGCTGAATCGCCCTCTTGTGGTACAACGACGATAGTACAGCTTGTAAAACTGACTGATGGGAACATGTTTGGATTTGGATGTTGCTCATAATTAGCTGAGACTGACACACACACACACACACACACACACACACACACACACACACACACACACACACACACACACACACACACACACACACACACACACACACACACACACACACACATACACACACACACACACACATGACCTAAAGCTCTTAACACTTAAAATTTTCTCTTGCCCCTTTTCCTTCTCAATCATTCAACTTCAGAAAGTGACAATAGAAAGTTGGTCTCACAATCCAATGTACTGGGCACATTATTATTAAGTCAGTTATTTATTTTGTAAATCATATAAATAATGTGTTGTTATGACAGTACTGACACTCAAATTATGTGACCTAGCCAAAATGTTACTTTTATTGCACATGCTGTATTTTCAAGTGGTTTTTGCACAAACAAAGTCAGAAAGTTGATTTTAAAAGAGAGATTTTACAACTAACTCACCAGTTATGGGGACTAATAAATTAGATCAATATAAAAATATAAACACTTGTTATCCCACAAGTCCACGAGTCTTTAGTTGTTTGTGCGATGACCCAGTTCTCAGTTCTGAGGCAGTATTTTATGGTGGTTTTGAATTGGAAAAGTGTTTCATATATTTTTCTGGCCTCATTTACATATTTGGAGGAGAAAACAAAATATTAGAAACACACTTGAAGATAATTCAATCCAGCAAGACAACGGACACGGACTCAACAACCATTAAAAGATAGACTTGGTGATGAAGACACACACACAGTGACACACTCTACACGGCCAAAAAGCATATTCTACCCATATGTGACTGATTGTAAAGCATGTTAATTATCTGCAGGGATTCACTCCCATTCAGCCACATAGAGCATGAGTGAGGTCAACCACAGATGTTTGGTGATAACAACAAGCTCATCCCAGAAGTGTTGGGTGGGGTTGAGGTCAGGACTCTGTGCAGGCCGGTCAAGTTCTTCCTCATCAAAGTGGGAAAACAATTTTTAATGGAGCTGGCGTATGTACTGTCAAATTGAAACGGAAACTATGGGACAAACCCAAACTTCTGCAGGTGGACACGTGACTCAAGTCATTTGGTCCAAGTCTCAAGTAAGTCCAGAGTCATTTTGTCTTTGACAAGTCAAGTCGAGTCCTTAGTTAAGTCGAGTCAAATCTAGTCACTTACCTGCAGTCAGAGGTGGATTAAGGTGGTCAGGGGCCCCTAGGCTACTGTTGTTTTGGCCCCCTACATTATTAATCACGCTTGTCAGAAAATACCCAACAGAAGAAGAGTCTGCAACCTTGAAAAATCCTGTCAATCTAGGAATTAAAAAAGTAGATCTTGTTCCCGCTGTTCTTTCAGTTGTGAGTGACAAAACTGACCTTATGAACCCGGCCACATGATGGCAGCTGATCGGGTAAACGTGCCCCGTATCTATCCAATCAGTGACTTCATTTTTTAAAAATCTTTCTAAGGGCCCTAATAGGAGGAAAGTTATTTTCCCAGTGTAGTAAAAAAAAAAAAAAGTCAAATCTGGCCAATCCAGGGGCCCTGCACACTTGGGGCCCCTAGGCTGCAGCCTAGGCCAGCCTGTGCATCAATCCGCCTCTGCCTGCAGTGTCCACTCTTTATGAAGAGAAATATCAAAGTACTTGTCCAATATCACTATTGGCCAATTTACCTAACCTGTTAGAAAACCATGAAAATGAATCAAATTTGTATTACAATCTTAACTTATTAATCATTATAATTGCATATTTATTTGTCAACGTCTCGCTTTATTCTGCCGATTGGGTTGATTAGTGGGCTAACGTTAGCTAGCTACGGAGTTGTGAGGGAACAGACCATTTTTAATATTTCATATTTATATTGAAAACATAAAATGAACACAGTCGTTGGAGTCATCGTGTCTCAAGTCAAGTCACGAGTCTTTGATTTCCAAGTCGACGCGGCCTCCTTTGAACGTTTTGTGAACGTTGTGTGGATGAAAAGTTCTATATACATAATTTATTTAGATTTCTTTTGCTAACATTAAAGATTTACAGCAGTTATATTTAACATTGCAAAAACTTATTTTCATATGAGGCGTTCGTGCTTCCAGATCTTGCAATTTAATGCTATATAACTTTATTTTATTATCAAGTTTGACTGTCAGTCATAACTGACCAATAACATAAATAAACTTATTTAAAGTAGATTCTTTTCAGGGACAAATGACCAACTCTAAACACAAACATAGACGTGTCTGCATACTTTTGGCCACATAGCAGAACTGCCTATTAGAGAGAGAAAATTGGAGCAATGTGTCAGACATTAATGTTGGTCCTTTGCAAAAGCCCACATATAAATCATTTTTATGTCACTTTTGCATTGAGCCAGACCTCACGTGAGATTAAAGAGCGAGAGAGAGAGAGCGAGAGAGAGAGAGAGAGAGAGAGAGAGAGAGAGAGAGAGAGAGAGAGAGAGAGAGAGAGAGAGAGGAGCAGGTTGTCTTGCTGCAGGAGTATCAGGGCTAAGAAACAGAGGGTGGACGTGCCCCCTCTTCTCTCCCCTCGCCTCCTCCTCCGCAGTGCACTTGCAGCTTGGCATCACTCCGGACAGGACGGTCTCCTCCTCCTCCTCCTCTTCCTCTCTTCCTCCTCCTCTGTGTGTTCGCTGTGTGTGTGTGGTGCTGAGGGTTGCCCGCTGAAAGCCGCATCTCACTCCAGCCCAGAGGTCCCGGACGGGGACGCGTGATGGTGCGGACTCATTGATAAAAAAATCCGCTGCCGCTGGAATTAAAATGAGCACTCCCGCTGAGCGGCTCTCCTCCTCCTCCTACTCTTCCTCCTCCTCTTCCTCCTCCACCACATAGCGCTGCCCATTCTGCACAAGATCTTCTTCTGTGAGACTCCAGCAGGCGACGCAGGATGACTTCTACCTTACCGCTGGTGATTTTGTGCGCTTTGGTAAGTAGTCTGCGCAGGAGAACTAGTGCGTAATTTGCCGGAATATTCGCACATTTTAGTGCATAGATGAGTTTTTAGTGACCTTATGGACTTTGTGATATTATTTCCTTTCACTGATTTTTCTATATGGTGCTTTATTTCCGTGAAAATGCGTATGCTTTAATATTAATATATAATATTCATTTAATAATCCTGCTGGGACTTTTGGAGTATTTTTTTCTTGACTTCGAGGCTCTTCATGGCGTTTTCTTAATCCCTTCTGTGATGCTGTTAAGATATTTTAAACACGGCTTAGACGTTGGTATCAGTGTATTAAAGCTCCAATGTGCTGGTTTCCCCTGTTAAACATGCAGGTGCTGCATAGCTAAACAACTGATTTGCATGTGGTATTACGCTCATGTTATATTATATTCCCTCCAGCTCCACACATGCAACCACATGCACACTCACTCTCACACACACATACACCTCCTTCTTGGTTTTCATCCAGGGAGGAAAAGTTCGACAGCCTTGCTGGGATTAGTTTCTAGAAAATTGAGGCTTCACGTTTGGGCTGCATCCCAACATCCTGGAGCAGTCTGCTGACAGGCACCTTGGCCCAGACTTTATCAGCATAAATGAGAAGAGAGTCATATGTAGTTTAATTTTAGGTTATTAAAAAAAGAGGATAAAAGATGCCGTGGCTTATGGATACTAAGACGGATTCATTCAATTTTTATTCGACATGAGCTGTTAATTGTTTGGTTTTGACATGAAACCTGAGGCTCTTCTGATAACGTGAAAAGTTGATTACATGAATGATAAAGCACAGAGAAGAGAGAGAGAGAGAGAGAGCATCCTGGCAGCACTCTGGTATGTCCACAGCAGCTGGTCTAATTGGGCTGAGCAGCTCCGTCATCATGTGAACAGCCCTGGATGTGAGGGGACGCTCTGTTATGACAGCTGGTTTAAAGGGTGGCGACGGTCGGGTGCACTTTGGTGGAATTAAATTTAGAAATAAACTCTCAAATTGACCATGAAATTGGAGGGAGTACAAACCAAGCACATCACAGCTGGGTCACCCTACGTTGTTGCTGCGTGTGTGTACATATGGATGCATGTTCCTGCTGCTGGTGGACCAATTTCCTGCTGATTTTGCCATTAATCTGTGTTTGAGCTGAATGATATTCCAGGGAGAGACATCACAGGAAAGAGTCAGGGACATGAATCCTTCTGCAGATACAAAAGGGAACTCATATGGGGGGTTTGGACTGAATGCAGAGTTCATGTTTGTAGACGAAAACTTGACTTTAAACCTGATGATATACGCAAATAAAATCAGATATTGGTGCACAAATGTTGCGATAATAAGTTGTAAAGTCAGCGGGGGCGAAACGTGGGATAACAGAAAGGGGGAAATGTTGAGCAAGAGGAGAATGAGAGAGAGAGGGAGCTTCTGGCTGCTCAGTACATCTGTTTCTGAATGAAAGCAGGGGCAGCAGAGAGACGATGGAGGGGAGGGGAGAACGAGAGAGAGAAGAGGGTGAAAAAGACTGAATTGATGCCTCAGCAAATGTGAATTAAGTGGAAATGAGCTTTTGCTCGTTACATAATGAGAGCCACAGGACATGAAAGTGTTTCAGAATAAGGATTTTCTTTGTTCTGAAACGTCTGGATACAAATTCCTTTTATTTGACATTGTTGCGTACACACCAGTGGAACAAGCCTCAGTTCTTTTGCCAGTAGGGCTGCGTGGCATTTATATCATAGAGGAAATGCACCGAGAGAGGAGACATACGGAGAGAGAAGGTGATGACTGGAGTAAATTAGACTGATTAGACAGGGTGAATACATGTTACACAAACCATGTATGCACTAAGAAAGAGAAACATACAGCAAATGCACGTGTGTTTACAGCTGCAGCTATTTAAGGTGACAAAATGTAATGTGATTGATATGCAAACATGGTTATAGTTACAGAAAAAAAAACATGAATGCATACTTCTATTAACCCGCTGGGAACATAAATCTGTTCACATCATGAGGACTTCAAAAATAAAAAAAATAAACCCTACAAATGCTACTTTTCCACTACGAGGTACAGCTCGACCTCGAATCGCTCTCTTTGGGTTTTCCATTAGCAAAAGTTGTTGATCGTACCTGGTACTTTTTTGGTAACACCTTGGTCAAGGTTTCAAGTGAGCTGAGCCAAGACTATAAGGTAGAGCTAAAACCCTGCAGACCACTGATTGGTCAGAGAGAAACCATCACTAGCACAACACAGGACATCCGCAAAATAGTGGGGTTTTTGTACCAAACTCGGTACTTGTAAGGGCGCAGATCAAATTATGTCGGTACTACTGAGTATCGATTCACTTTAAATCAGTCTGTGCCAAATGACCTCACCTCTCCTCCGGTGTTGAGCCCTATTTGGACGGGACAAGTTTAATACGGGTATGTGGGGTAAGGTCATTTTTACCAGAGGTTTTAGTCCTGTTCGAATGCGCCATGTCATTAATTATTCTGGAGAATGTCAGTAATATATACGACGATTTTCTTCTGACTTGTTCCGTCAGAATACGACCCTCTTCAAAACATACTTAGATATTCCGTCATATCCTGTTAATACCTAGTTCCCACATCGTTTTGAGCATGGAGGCGCTTAAAGAAGCACTCTTATCACATTTTTAGATAATCTATTATGTCCTTTAGTTTCATGATATCAGGAAGCAACGTACCACGTACATGGAGACAGGGAGGTAATGGCAGTGCGTAGATCGAGTAACCCCTCCCACCTCTTTCCTGTGCGAATGGGCCATTTATATTATAGAAGTCCTGAGGTTAAACTACTTTACCCCATGTCCCCACATTAAACTAATCCTTTGCGAATAGAGCTTTAGACTAAGAGTAGGGCTCAGCGCCGACACATACAGCGAAACGGTACCAAAGCCTTGTCAATAGGGAGTGCAATTTTTTTTATTCACTTGATCCAGATTTTAGCCTGCAAAACTACATTGATTGACAAAGTGCTGACGTTCCTGTGGTTGGCTGCAGCTCAGAATCCCACCTACACAGAGGCGGTACTATGTTGAAAACCGAAAAACAGAAAAGTTTCGGTACCAAAAAAGTTGTCGAGTCGAGCAGAGCTGTAGCAAGCAGCGAAAACAGGACAAAAGCAAATCAAGACCTGTCTTTGGTCAAAGTGAACTCAATGCAATGTCCTCTTTAATAAGAAAAATGTTTCTCTGTCTTTGTGAGGACCGATTTGAGGACTCTAGATCATCAATTCGTTAGGGGACTGCTCTAGGATTACGTTTTTCTTTTAGCATTTATGGTTACAGTTGTACTGAGACTAAGGGAAGGATTTATGGGAAGTTAAAGTTTGCTAGGAGGGGAATGCATTATCCCCATGAAAAGTATAGTAGTGCAAGTGTGTGCGATGAAGCGGGGGTTGACGTTCTCAGCCACTCTCACCTTTAGACAGTAATCAGGACGGGCATGTGTATAATGTCGTGCACACATGATTTTATGGTAACTGCCTCGGCTGGAGCGTGTCATCAGTTTACCATTAGAACTGATGAGCCTTCAGGGGAGCCATTAGGGCAGTTTGGACGTGTTCAAAGTGTGTGTAATACGGGCGGAGACAACATGATTTATGATGAGTCCTGATAGCAGTTGGATTTGAGGAACAGGTTGGACACCTGGCAGTAATTTTCATCAATTTGTTTTGCTGTGTATGTTGAAGTCACAGAGGCCCCTGTGCTGTGTGAAAGTGCTGTTCTGATGTACTGTACCGCTGTCCCGCTGTGCCAGGTGGCGTTAGCGCTGGCGTCTAAGACGGAGCGGGCGGTGCTGCTCCCCTGTGACTCCGGCCAGTACACCACCAGTGGAGAATGCTGTCAGGAGTGTCCACCCGGAGAGGGGGTGGTGAAGAAATGCGGCGCCACGCAGACGGTCTGCTCCCAGTGTTTGGACAGTGAGTAGAAACTTTTCATTAAGTTAAAGTTATAGAGTTAGAAAATGATGACTGAATACTGTACAACCTGGTCCAAACAACACTGGTACCTCGTTCTGATAAGGCATTTAGGGTTCATATGTTGTAACAATAAATCACTGAATACTTGCTTTATAGATTAGTTCTTCGCCATTCGTAACAACTTCTGGGTTGTCAGGTTGTGAAGAGTCTGGACTAGAGTCTGAGATATGCAAACTCTCTGACCTATTATAATTCATAACTGCAGATTTTATATGAAATAGAATAGAAAAGAGCCAAAATTGTTTTTCCAGGAACCAAAAAGCATCTAATCTATAATATAATTATAATCAGTTACTTATTAACTACTAATGAAGCTATTAGTTGTCATTTAATTCACATACTCACAATTTGACTGTAGTTTCTTTTGCCATAAATGTCCGTCTTGGCAAATATTTTGATCTCATTGCCAGTTTAAATAATTTATGTCCTCCTAAAAGTTAATATTAGACCTTAAAAGTACAAAATGATCGCAACTTCATTCAGCCAAGTCTTTGAAATAAGTTTGTTTACTTTGGAAATAAGTAAAATGATCCCACAGAAACATTTACAGAAGTTACAACTTTAGCCCTTTTCCCACTGGGTGAAAACCACACTGACATCTGGCTTTTGTCTTCAGTGGGAAAGGTTACAATCTTCATTCATTCCTGGGACAAATTACTTTGCAGTAGTCGCAGGTTATCCGTTGGTAACTTCTGCGACTCTAAGTCATCTCAGCCACAATTTCTGTCCGTCTTCGCCCGAGTAGCGCTCCTAAATATTGGACATCGAGGTTGTTAAAAAACAGAAAAGCATACTCGTCTCCTGGCAATGGGAAAGGCGTCTATCACCTACCGTTAGCTGGTTTTCCCACATTCAAAAAGGGGTAGTATAAACGGTCTATAAACGGTTTGGAAATTAATTTGATTGGAAAAGTGGTACCAACACATTCTTTCTTTTTCTCACAATCAATTGTCAATTTTGAGTTACCTTCCTCTCGCCACAGTGTCCATAGACTTCAACAACTTTAATCTTTAGTGCAGTGTGTTTCCAATGAAATCTGCCCTGAGTATGGTCAAAATATGATTTTTATTTCAAGGATTTGGGCGAACTGACCCTTTAATTGATTAGAGAAGTAACTTTTGACGGCCAAATGCTTAAACTTGACTTTACATAAACTCTCCTGAAATGTGTCAAACGTAAAAGGATTACATTCAATCTGGAGACAATCTGAAATCAGTGTATACACATGTCACCACCAGCGTTACACACGCTCACACCCGGTTAATGCAAAGTTCCTGAACTCACATCATCTTTATGTATACATCCTCATCCAGTTTCTGTGAAGCTCATGGCAACTCGGGCCCTCAACTCCAGACAATAAAAATGCTAAAGGCAAGGGAAAAAGTCCTATTGTCAAATTTACTCATTTGTATGAAGTGTCTCTTTTGCCTTCATCGAGTGTCCCGGGAAAATAAGACGGGAATGAATATGTTTGATGCTTGTAAGTGGGTCCAAATGTGTTCGCTCGCAGCTCGTCTCAGGCTGTGAAGCATTAGCACTCGCTCTACACACCAGAGCTGGGAGAGGTGCCAACACTGCAACATCCCAGAGAAGAAGAAGAATAAGAAGAGGTTCAGGGGTCTTTCTGCGTCACATTCCTGCAGCTCTTTCTGCCCTTTAAGATGTTGGTGCGTGTCAGAGCGCTAAGTAAATGTCAAAGTATAGGTCATGAGCATTGGCGCACAGTTCAGAAGGAGCCGGATGATTACGAGGAGACAAATGCAGAAGCTTTTTACTAACTTTCAAAAGCACATTTGTCAGTTTAAGAGCCAAAATTAGCCACTCTACATTAAACATCGATTGATTGCGTCAATCCACTCACACATGCCACATATAAACGCTGGCAAACGGTGCATGTAAGGAGTCTTTTAACACCAAAACACTGTAATATAAACTATACGTCATTTTGTAGGAAATGATTACATGTTAAGTGCAATGTACACTGATTATCTTTTACACAACAGATGCTAATCTTCTGTGTGGTGTTATGTTATTAAGAAGTCCGGCTGATTTCACTTCCCTTTTGTTTTTATTCTTTACCATGAAGGAACTCAAGGGCTGCAGCAATGGGTTCAGGTGCAGAAAGCCAATTCTCTACATCTGGAGCGTGACAGTGCCACAGGGTAGCTGCGAGTCAATTTCACAAAATCAATGTTAGGAGCGGTAGTGGCATGAAACTGGCAAAATTTGTTTTTTTTCCCTCTGCAAGAATAAAAGAGAAAACATCTTCTAGTGCTTCATCTGCATCTGTGTTGTTTAAAATCCAGACGGAGTGTGAGCAGGGTAATTAATAGTTAAAATCAAACGTTGCACGTGATGGACTGAGGCGGGGAAGTCTGCAGACAAACAAGCGTCTGGACTTTATCTTCGGTTTGACGTCATGAGGAATGTATCTTGTGCGTCATATTCCTTTTCATAGTGCTGCTGTAAACAGTGGCAGACGATGCGTAGACGGTAAACTGTAGCTGCGTTTTTTTTCTATAATGTGAGCTGGCCCTCAGGACTCCCTCATCCCCCCTCCCGTCCACACCAGCGAATCCCACCAACTCTTGTTGTGTCGCCTCTTTTCTCCATCCTGCACTTTTCTAGCCAGCACGCCCCCTCCTCCTCCTCCTCCTCACTGTTGCTATGACTCATCGTCGTATTAGCGGATAAAACAGTATTAGAGAGCCAGGCACCCAAAGGGCACGATCTGCTCATTCATCATGCATACTGTTACATCAATGCATCTTTACTCATTTGATCCAGCTAATTAAACCATATTGAAAAGCCTATTGTGCGTCTAACAGTGAACAATTATCTGGCTCTGCAGTACAGGAGCCGCATCCACTGCTGATAAACACTTAACAATTAAGCTCAAATACCCAGGAGGTTGTACTCAATTTCCGGTGCAAATGAATTTTCATTGGTTTCAATATTGTTTTTGTTTCAGCAGATAAAATCTTAATGTACCTGAGGCCCACAGGAGCACATGCACTAAAATAAGGCTGAGTGGGATTTTTATGGAAGTTAGAGGCGAAAAAAACAGACCCAACCTTGAAAACTAAGGCTATGAATACGTTTGCTAAAGTGCAGAAATGAATAATTGAAGAGTGAAATTCATTCAACACGTCCATTTCCTGTTTCATGGTAAATATGAGCGAATCTTTATTTACTGTTGCACCCAGCCCCCTCCCCAATACCCCACTTCCTGTCAGTGTAACCCCCCTTCTCCCGATCTTCGACGAGTGCCAGCGTCAGCAGCGCTGAAATATTTATCAGCCTCCTCCACTTTTCTCTGCTGTCATGGGAGACAAGACCACCTGACCTGACTCACTTAGTGAACCATTCGGGAAAAAAACTTGCCATGCAAACTGACTGAAAGTCTGAGAGACAAAAAGGCAGAGCCTCACGATTCAAAGAGGGGTTTACGAAGAGCACCGCTGGTCGACTGGACTGGAGCTCACGGGGGGATTTAAAGAGGGAAGGAAAGTGGAATCGCAGCCTCATCTGGTGAGGCGGAAACAGAGTATCAAGAATCACTTCCAACTTTGGATCATGAAGGATCAAGAAAGGGGAAGTGGGGATTTTCCCTTGGCAGGTCCTCTATGGTGTGAGATAGGGTTGGGTACTGATTCTGGTTCCTGGAATTCTATGCTGGTATCCAGTGCTACTTTATTCTCTGCATAATAACAAAAATGTAATTTCAGTCCAAACCTACTTATGCTTAAGAACATTTTGTTATGTATTTCTCTCCCAAACCCTCCAACATGTGAGACAGGGCATAGAGAACACTCTTGTGTGTGTCTCAGAGGAAGTGTAACCACAATAAGACCACTTTCGGCTCCAGATTGCCTTGACTCACTGACTTGAAAAAGCTGCAGTGGCGACGAAGTCTCCTCGTCTCTCTCAAACACGCAGAGGAGAGGACAGAGAAGATCGATCTTACACACATTGGTCGCTGACTGATTTGATGTCAATTTGTACTCTGAAGTACACTTAAACGTAGTGAGTTCAGTACCCAACCCTAGTGTTAGAGGAAGCTTCTTCCCTACACGGCACCCAAACAAGGAGAAAAGCAGCCAGATGCAAGAGCAACTGGTGATTGTTAAATTACAACGTCGCTCCGAAAACACCCGTTTCAAATTTGGAGCTAAGTGGACCAATGAAGCATGGCCATAATTACGCACGAAAATGTTTCATGCTCAAAAAGACAAATAAAACCGTCACGCAGCTTTCCATATGCATGATATATACGCAGTCAGCAGAGGGTCAGGAAGAAAAAGGGTGTCTATCCGCTGACACGTGGACCCCTGACTCTCCGTTGAGGGGCAGAAACTACCATCCTTGCTAAAAGCGTGCACCCAAAGTGCTGATTGTGGAGATCATCGGGGTAGTTTCAAGGCCATCCAAAACTACATTATTGATGACACTAATGGGGCCCAAACACATCAGTGTTCGGAGGGGGGTCTTCCCAGGCTAAAGTGGCACATTTTAAGTGCATCATCCCCCCGATACACCACCACGTCTCCCTTTACCAACGGCCGTTTTTTACTGCCGAACATGAAAACTCATGATTGCTGAGATGCACCGGTCATTGCTCAATTGGGGGCAATTAAAAAAAAAAGTCTTATATTTTATTAAAGAAGACACTCCCCACCTGATTCTCGATGGCCTTTTACTTTCTTCTTATGGGCCCTTAGATGAAAGCGCTGACACATAAATTACCGGGTTCAGCCGGTGTCGCTCTCTTCTATCACTTCTGCTTCCAGACAGTAATAAGAGCAAGGGGTGATGACAGGTAAAGGAAAGAAAACACAGACTCCGATGGTGTGTGCGTCTATTCGAGAAGGAAACCGAACTCACTTACATCCCATTTCCCCTGACCCTTCCCCTTCCACTCATACATCTACACTTTGATCTCTAAATCATCTTTTCGAGACTCAGGTCGGACGTGTGGCGGATCAGACCACCCTCACAGACGCAGTCAAACAGTCACTAGTGAATTTGGCAGCCACTCTTTCCTGTATATCCATCTTTTTCTGACTACTACCTGTCTCTTCCATCCCATCTGCTCTTCTCAGTCTGCCTGTATAATGTGACATTTTTCATCACCGGCTTCTTAGCAGTGCTGCTGTTTACAAGGTGTTTAGAGCTTCAGTCTGTGCCAGCGTTCACTTGCCAGAGCCGCTTACAACGCAAAGCAAAGTGCTGGGATATTGCTGCAGGGCTTTTCACACTGACAATATGCTGTTGCTCAACATGACACCCACTAAGCACTCAGACATATGCATATGCTGAGAGAAGAGAGTTGTGCAAAAACCAGTTACACCCAGCTCCAATGATTTATTTCATTGTAGGACAAAGAATGTTTAACCATAGCCATTTGTTTGCCACCATAATTATTATTATTGTCATATTCTATCACCTTAGCTGTGCTTATTTCTACTATTCTGCTGCCATAACATGTAACATGTAATATTCACATTACTATAGATATTATTATAGTTACTGGAAGTGTGTCTGTCTCTGTCTTTGTGTCTGTCTTTGTCTCTCTCTGTCCATCTGTCCGTCTTTTCTCTCTTTCTCTCTCCTTTTCTTCCTCCCCAACCGGTGCAGACAGATATCCGTACCCCACAGAGCTGGGTCTGTCTGACGTTCCTGTCTGTTATAGTGAAGGTTTTCAACGCCACCGTACTCTACGGGGGAATTGTTGGGTCTATGTAAATCATAAATAAGTCATAGAGAGTGGTCTTTACCTACTCTGTAAAGTGTCCTGAGATAACTTTTGAGATGATTTGGCACAATAAATAAAATTGAATTGAATTGAAATTGAATCGAACCAGTATTGGTCATATGCTTCATTCTGTGTGATCAACAGGCAGTTATTTAACGGTTTACAAAGCAGTTTGGACATGGTCTCATAATCTCATGTCAAACTTTTGGGCTGGACGGATGTTTGCTAACAGGGTTGGTGGATTGGTTGAATATAGTACAGTGTATAGTGTACATCTGTTGTTTTTACCAGACGCCACACTGACGTTGGTATTGTTTCCAATTTGTGAGTCTGCGTTTGTCATCAGGGTAAAATGTGGTCCTGGAGACGTCGCCTGCAGCGGGAACTACCTCAGAGGTGGTTTGGAGTATTTTGGCCGGTGCTGGTGGACAGATTTTGTCACCACGACAGCGTCACAACTGTGACAGATGCAGATGCGAAACTTTACAGGTGTGAAGGCAGAGTTAAAGATGGGTGTGGTCTGAGCAAGTTTATTTTGCTAATTTAATGTCACTTCTCAGTGGGCGACATCAGAGAAGGACAGAGGGTAAAAACAGCATGTAGGAGCAGCTTATTTTTAAATGTAACTCCGTGAATTAAGTATTTATTTTGACCAAACCAGAGTTGGTGATTGTTGGAACAGTGGAAAGACTGACAAAGACGGTTTTGGGTGAGTTTTATTTCATTTCTGTGGAGTTTGAATCTAAGAAAAGTAAAATAACTGGAGTCGGGTGGCTTCAAGGAAAGCATTTAACAGCTGTTTCTTATCCCATGTTACTCTGTGAATTAAGTGTTTATTCCAACCAAACCAGGGATGGCAGTTGTTGGAACAGTGGAAGGACTAACTAAGATGGTTTTGGCGAGTTTTATTTGAGTTTGAAGAGTTTACAAGGATCTGGTGAACGGTTGTATTTTCCTGTTTAATATGGAAAAAGAGTGTAAGAATATTTCCTTTCCTGGGAATTTTGTGAGTTTATTTTGTTTATTTAGATTATTAGACAGTGTTGTGGCAGATCGTACAGATTATACTTATCTATAATCATTGCACTAACAGACAGAGTCACACAGTTGATGGACTTTATTGTCTCCCGGGCTCTTGCAGTCAAAAAGTAAAGAGTATCATCACATTCTGGTTTTATAGTGTTTCACAAACAACCCTTGAAATCTGCATTGACGTCATATTCTCGTATTTCTGATTAGAAATCTTTCTGTGAAATGTTTGTTTTAGCTCAGAAACTGCACACAACTGTTGCATGAATATTATAGATACAATGCTGAATCACAGAGTTATATGTACCAATAATATATGTAGATTCAATTCAATTTTATTTATAGTGCCAAATCATAACAAAAGTTATCTCAGGACACTTAACAGAGTAGGTAAAGACCACACTCTATGACTTATTTATGATTTACATAGACCCAACAATTCCCCCGTAGAGTACGGTGGCAACGAAAACCTTCACTATAACAGACAGGAACGTCAGACAGACCCAGCTCTGTGGAGGACGGACATCTGTCTGCACCTGTTAGGGAGGAAGAAAAGGAGAGAGAAAGAGAGAAAGACAAAGACAGACAAAAGACAGAGAGACAGACACATTTCCAGAGATGCAAGCAACCAAAGAGTAACACTAACTATAATAACATCTATCGTAATGTGAATATGACTTATATGTTATGGCAGTTAATACAACAGAATAGTAGAAACACGCACATCTAAGGTGATAGATTATGAAAATGATAATAATTATGACAAACATGATCAATGATGAGTAGCGGAAATAGCAGCTACGATACAGTGAGACACACCACTGATGGTGTTTTTATGGCTAGTGACAGTATAAATGACTAATAGTTATAGAAGTAGCAGGAAGCGTCATGCAGGACCACGGCAGCAGGCCCCACCACGTTCAGCAGAGACCTACACACAGGACCACAGCAGCAGGCCCCACGACGATCAGCAAATATTCACACAAATACATAACTATATATACACACTACACTACACTACACACACCTATGCAAGAAACCATCAATCACAGATGATTTAAACATACAACCCAACCCCTGATGCTAAACTTCCTGCTGCACTTTGCCCCCCCCCTGATGGGAGCAAAACTGCACACATCGTGTCTGAACTGCAGCTCTTGCAAGGTGACTGCTCTCATGTAAAGCAGAAAAAGTAAAATGGGATTCGGAGAAGAGTGAAGCTGCCTCTGTCGTAGATTTATTTCCCTGTCCGCCTCTTGAGTCCACTCCCATCTCATTCAACCACTAAAGCACACTCACACGCACCCCTCCCCTCTCCATCCAATTATATCCGAAAATAATTCTATATGAACATGCAATATTAATAGATTACTTTGAGCCCCTCAGTGTAAGAATAAGCTAATTTGAGGTCATCCTTTCCTCGGCGGTGAACTCTCCTGAATCCTCCTGATGCAGACGTTCCTGGAGAGGAAATCTGAAGTGTTTGAAGTAATTGAAAAGCAGCAGGCAATTAGTCAATACGGCTTTTACCTCATTCTGTCCAACACCGTTCTGCACAACTCAGCTGTGGTCCGCTATCTCTTTTCCTCACAGCCCTTAAAAAAAATCAATATACTGTAATGGAGGTGTTCTTTAAAATAGTCTTAGGACACGTGCATTGATTCAAAAGAAGGCTACGGACGATTTGCAAAACAACATGCGTCTACACATACTTTTTAGCCTCACTAGCACTTTAGTTCTGACTGAAATAACTCATGAACTACATGAGATGCACTGCAGCGTCATTTTGTACGGAAAGTCACGATCTCCAGAGAATAAAGTCAACGATTTGAGAAAAAAAGTCCCATCCCCGTTGAGGCGTCAACTTGGGCCCATAAATTATATTTGCGTTTAGAAGAGTTCAGATCAAGCAACACAAATTAATTGTTGGCAAAAACAAATGTTCACAAATGTTAACCAAGAGTTTTTTCAGAACGACTCGTAAACACTCTCTAAAGCCTTTAAATATACCCGAGTGATTAAGTAATCACTTGGGTATACTGAATACAAGACTTTATCATCTGCACATCAGCGTAAGCCTGTCGATGCACCTGCACTTTACTCTGTGTGTATGGCTGAGATTAAAGCAGTTTACTCAGAGCAGCACAAACACATCAGGATCGATATCGCTATGAGCACAGCAGGCTTCTGACTCCCTCCCCGACAAGAGCACCTTTCCTGTCCCGGAGCACAAATCACTAAGAGCCCAGTGGATCAATGTGTCCTCCCTTCTAATGAATGTGCAGTAAACATGATTAATGTCATTAGACTCACTGTTTATCCTTCTGTTTATCTCCTCATATTCCCTCTCTCTCTGCATCTTCTCAACCTCCTTTGCCCCTTCTCTCGTTTCCTCCCTCTCTGTTTTCTGCCTCGTCTCCTTCGACCTGTCCTCTGCAGGTGAGACCTTCTCAGAGAACTACAGTCACACGGAGCAGTGTCGGCCATGCACAGAGTGTACCGGCCTCATGCGGATGGAGACGCCCTGCACCGACTCCAACGATGCCATCTGCGTCTGCAACTACAACTTTTTCTTCGACGGGATGTCCGGCCGGTGCGAGCCGTGTACGGTGTGCCCAATGGGCCAGGGTGTGTTCGCGCATTGCGAACACGATCACGACACGGTGTGCGAGGAGTGCGTAGACGACACCTACTCCGACCGGGAGAGCTCCCTCGACCCCTGCCTGCCCTGCACCATCTGTGACGAGGACAGTGAAATACAGATGGCTGAGTGCACGCCAAACAGTGACTCCGTCTGTCACAGTAAGTCCGCCACACACGCAGGGCGCTTTCACACCTTCAGGTCAGGTACTGTAACTGTCCAGAACCAAAGACAACAAATATTTTTAGATATTGTCTGACTTGGTGTAAACATGGTCTAAACACACTCATATGATGGGTAAATCTTTTATTAGACACTTTTGGTGGCTGTCATTGTGCATTATCAACACCACGCAGATCCACGATCAGTCGATTGACCGAAGATTCATTGCCAATGGTTTTAAAAGAAGATTAATGGAGACAGCTGTGGTTGCCCTGCCCTGCAACCTCAAAATCAGCAATTTAAATCGGTCGGAAAAAGGAAGAGGCAATGCTGAAGCTACACTTTGACAGATTCATTAATTGCATTGACCACACCTATTGAAAAGAGTAAAAATATTATCAGTTCTTTATGAAACTGTGGCGGCCATCTGTTTGATTCATGCTGTCCACTTGGAATCAAATAGTTTCCGTCTGCTTTAGGCCTTTTCTCAGATAAAATAAACTAGAAAAATTTTTGAAAAAAACAACAAATGAAAAAATAACTATAACCTATTGAGGTAAAGCATACATACAGGGAATTATCTGAACTAGACATGATCAGAGATAGTCAAAGATTTTACTGGTCAAAACTCGGCAATTCCAACAATGAACTGAACGAAACACCCAAATGCACCAGAGTTTGTTTGATTTGTGCGCTTTAGGTGTGACAGCACCCCTTAAAAAGACACAGGAATGGTTGTCAGGAATTTCCAAGCTGCGTCGGAGTCATCGTACATGTCTTAATCATACTGGAACCAGCCACCAGTGACTCCCTCATGAGTCTGTGGGAACAGGCGAGGTTAGAGGTCGGCGCTGGTCATGTTTTCAAATGGCAGGAAGTTGAAAGCTTCAGCATTAAAAGGTCAAAGACTACTGCAGTGTCAACACAGAGACAATGAATAATCTGCTCTCCCACAAAGCAGAGGGAGCAGTCGAGCTGCTTGTATCTGAGGGTGGCGGCAGCTCGTAACCAAGGAAGCTGTAAATTCTCGGGTCAGACGAGGCATGAAATCGACCTCATCAGGGGGATACAAGGCTCAAATCTGGGAGGTAAAAATGTCCTTAGTGGCATTGCTCTCGGTGTCCTTGATATAAATCTGCTGTCTTTCTTTAAAGCGACATCAGATAAGTGAGGACAAGTAAAAGGCTCAACATCTTCAGCACACACAACAAAAACAACCCTTTCCTAGCAACAGCCCCTGCTTTCAGAGGAAGTTTGTGGTCACTGTCTATTCCTGGGAAAAGCTCTTTCATGTTTCATGTTGCTGAAGAGGCACTTACATCGTGGAGTGATTAAATGCCTCTAAGACAGCACTTAATAGCAGGAGCACTTGCTAATGCAGGGCATTTATCGATCTCCTGTGTGCTTTATAATTTTTAAATGAACATTTTAATGGCGGCTTCTGATACGAATGTTGAGTTTGACACTCAAGCTGCAGTATTTCTCTTTCTAAGGCCGACTTTTTGGGGGATATCAAGGCCACAGACGCTGGCAGATATCTGGATCCATCAAGTTGAAATCTGTCAACACCATGTTGTAGCAAAGAGGATATGTTAGCACCGCATGGAGGGTGTAAATTCCTCTTTTAATAGACTGTAATAACACTGACTGGCAGTGGAGCAATGAACTGAATGAGAGCAGGAGCTGTGGATGAGGTGGGAGAAAAGGCTAATAACACTAGATGACTTACCACCTTTCCTGCCATGTGTACCAAACATCATCAAAAGTGCTACATATAGACTTTTAACATCAATAAATCATCACCACAGTTATGCTGAACACAAACAAGAGCATTCAAACTCTGCTCGGCTCTGCATTTTAAATCATTTGCCAGGTCAAATTTTGTAAGAAATCTGCAGGAAGAGAAAAAGGGACGAAGGTGATGTTTTTCCAGTTAAAACAGAGATACATTTTGTTTCTTTCTCCAGGAAATAACAATGTCAGACTGTTATCTGTCTACCTGTTTGATCAAGACTGAATCTCAACAACAATGAGATGAAGTGGCATGAAATCTGAGCCATTTATGGTCCCAGAGGATGATTCCCTTTGACTTTGGTGATTCCATGAGTTTTCCTCTAGCGCAAGTTCTCAGTCATTTTCACCTGGAGACCCAAAATAGAAATATGGTGTCTGCCCAGGACCCAAAATTACACAAAATTCTCTAGCACCACCAACAAATTTGTTATTTTGGTTTGGAGTGAACCCTCAGCATGAATTGAAATAACTTTGGTGATCCCAACTTTTCACCTGGGGCCACCATCACATCAGAATTTCAATTTGTCCAATACTTTGGTTCATGGACAAACTAATAACACTCGTGGTTCAGTCAGGAGTGAAAAGGTATTTGGTCGTACGGCTCTGTCCTGGTACCTCCAAATCCTTTCTAACGAGCATGTGTGGAAAGCCTTAGGAGGAAAGAGCAGCAGTGGCAAAGACCCCTCCGTATAGGGTAAAGGACAGAGACGGCATCAGACGACCTGATCAGACTGAGCAATGGGGGCTGTGTCTCTTTGTCATTCCTGCTACTACATAACCACCTAATCACCTGTCCTCAGCTGTTATTTAGCTGTGAAGTTAAATGACGTCAGAGGCTTTTCTGCTCTGAGTTTTTTCAGTTTGACAATTTAGGCTGGTTTGAGATCAAGTGGCCGAAATGTGAGCTGCACGTGCCTTTGTTGCCTGTCTGATTGAATGTGAATGCATGCTAACACACTGAACTAAGATGGTGAACATGCTAACCATTATACCTCACATCAGCGTGTTAGCTCTGCTACACTGAGCATATTAGCACACTGAGGTTAGCATTCAGCCCATGGCACTAGTGCAGCTGTGGACTCTTAGATGTGTTTACAATTTAAACAAAAACAAATGGTCACTCCACCAGGCGACGTCCACTTGTCCCAGCCAAAGATAAGTAAAGTAAAGTCCAGCCGTGTTGATTTTTGCTTACAGAATAAAAACAAGGATTTGAGAAGAAATAAAAATGCATCCCTGCAGCATTCAAACTTCATGAATCATGCAACAAGTTGGAAGCCCTGCAGAAGTCCAGGAAGCAAGTGTGCATGCCCAACTTCATATGGTGAGATGCCAGAAACGATTATTCCCCCTGCTTCTTGCAGAATCTGCCTTATTTTTTTCATTAGACCATAAATTCCACATAAATCTAACAAGGACATATGCTGCACAGTAATGCAATCCAGCAAAATAGTAAGCTATGTGCGCACTGACTGCAAGCCATCACAACAAACTGCACCCTATGCCCCTAAAACACGCAGAACATCTACAGTATTCAAGGCATATCTGATGTACAGTAGGCTACAATACAGCCTTTTGCCTCCCATTTAGCGCCCACCCATGCAGCTGGTCTCACCTTTGACCCTCCTTGTCCTGAGCGATAGTGATGTAGCGGCACTGGTAGCCACTTGAGATGGCACGATAAGTGACCTTGTGGGATGTCCGTTTTGAAAGCAGAGCCCTGTCATACAGCACCAGTGGGCCTTTGGGTAAAAGTCACATGTGGTGGTGGTGGTGATGATGTTTCCAGGCCCTCCTTGGTGGTCTATCATGCATACAGACATGTTTTCTACAGCAAACAGGAAGCTGCCTCGCTGGGATTCTCATCCATATATTTCATGTCAGGAAAATATTTTTCAATTTCTGTTCTGCTGTCTCTTTCTTTCGTTCTGCATGCAGTTACAAAAAAGGAAGAGAGATACGATTGTGGTATTTTCAAATCCCTAATTCCCCAGTTCATATCCAGCTGTCACAAAGTGTCAATTACATGATACAATGACAGAGATAGAAAGAGAGCGAGGGAAAGAAATAGAAAACAGGGAGACAGAGGGAGCTGCAGCATATGTGCTGTGCTGGTATTCTATGCTGAGGGGTCGATTTGAGTCCTGGGATTTCTTCTGCTTGCGCTCAGGTTTCGCTGAATGACCTCTGTGAGCACTCGACTGCAGGACGGACACGGACACGGACACGGACACACACACACAAGCACACGCACACACACACACACACGCACACGCACACGCACACGCACACGCACACGCACACGCACACGCACACGCACACGCACACGCACAGCCTTCTCCAGCTTTCAGGCACACAAACACTTTTATGAGCATCCAAAATCAATACAGCTGATAGCCTTCTAACTCGGCACATGCACGCTGTTCTCCCCTGCCAAGTGCGCTTCAACTCGTGCATCTATTTTTATTAAACTCCGGACAGTGCACATGTGTGAACCTCTTTGATCTGAAATTGAAAACACCTTCTTCCTTTTTTTTTTAATCGAACGTCTCTGTCCGTTTTCCAAAAGGCGATGCTCGGCCTCCAGTTGAGAAGACTTGCATTGAAACGTTGAGTTCAAGTGCTTGTCTTCAAGAACACGGGAGGGAAAGATTAAAAAAACAGATAGAGCCAGACTTCTTTTCTCTTTATCATCATCACTCTCCTCGCCCCTCCTCCCTTCATTCTCTCTTTCTCTTTCTCTCTTCCCACAGTGGCTCTCGAGTGGCTGGGCTAGTAGAGCGGTGGAAGGTGGCCAGTGTGCATTCAGCGCCTTCACCGCTGCAGTATAATTACTCCTGCTAATCAGAGCACTTTACAGCAGCTCCTCTGTTCATCTGCACCCCCTCCTAACTCTGTCCCAACACTCTGCCTCTCTGTCTGCCCTCCCCTCCGCTCTCCCTATTAACCCTCCCTAATAGAAGACAGAGCACTCCCTTGAATAATTTGCACTATGTGTGTGTGATGGATGTGTGCGCGTCCGGCGACAAACACAGAGGAAGATTGAGATAGAAGCTGAGCTGAGAGAGAGAAGGAGAGGGAGTGTTTGGCGTCTGATAAAGAGGTCATTGTACATGTGCTGCGCCTGATAAGTTGCTCATCTCCACCCTAAACTTGCAGAAGCCAAGACACCAACCTCTGCACAAGACCCTGGGGTTAACTTCACCATAAAGACCTCAATGGCTCGTAAAAATTAAATCTTTTTTTTTCCCTCTCCCCCTCTCGTCCACACCCTGCTGATAAACACATCTCCCTGCACACATAGCCCCAGCGCTCGTAAAATCCCGGGCTAGTTTTTATTTTGTTTCATGAGCGCTTTAAACACACTGAAGTCAAAATTGAATTGTTCAAGCTTCACTGGTGCCTTTCAGCTCCCATTTGGTTCCAGCTGAGGTATGCAGCCTCTGGAGCCCTGGGTTTATCCTTTGGTCTACAGCCAGTCGTGTTTTCTTCATCAGCCTTGAGAGGAAAGGGGGGGGGGGGGGTTACGATAAAGATATGGTGTATTGTACTTTAGGTGTAGCTGTGTTACATGAAGCGGGCTCCCAGGAGAGCTGTCATCTTGGCTCAGAATGAAAAAAGACAATTCACAACGAGTCCTGAGGTGCGACTGATGCAAATCCACATCTGCGTGGAGAGAACAGTCATCGCACCAAAGAAAGGCACTCACAGCAGTGCAGGATGAATGACACCCGTCGTGGTAAAGGAAAAGGCTTCTTTGACAAACTGTATATAAAGGCCAGACGGTCTGCACTCACTCTCACACCTTCCCATTGACAGTTTATTCTATTTACAAGCTTGTGTTGCATGGCTAATGCCATTAGCCGGACTTACATTAGCTGGATGATGTATGGCGAAGCTGAAGAAACCTGACTACATCCCAGGAAAAGGTCAAGAAATGTGTGTAATATAGACACCCGAGCGCTTCCTCCTTTTAGACGGATCTGAATCAATAGCACCGCTTTAAATAGACCTCTGCAGGATTTCTGTGTTTCTAAGTATGGCACGCACATGTGCTGCATTTTTCTGTCCGTGAGAGATACTTTCTACCATTTCAGTAAACCAATCCCCCCCAACGGGACGCAGGAATGCTCCGTCATCACCACGCAGACAGAGAGAAACTAACGTGGACCCTTAATGCCCAACACAAGTTTTTTAAATATGTCCACATAAGTTGCCCATCAAGGTCCCATCGGACTATTAAAAGGAGTAACCGTGTGTAAATTATGCAACAAATCAATGAGGAGAAACTTGACTATCTGCCATGTCAGTGAAAAGAGATTTATGTGTGGACAGCCTTTAGCTGTGATGGTCCACTGAATCTCTTCTTGCTGTTGTCTGACCACATCACTGCTAGCTTCTTTAAGATTCTTACCAGAGCTCTTCATTTAAAGGAATACCCCCTGTGTCCCAGCAGATAATCAGTTCAAGTTTACTAATATTTTCACTGGTTTACATTGGCGTCAGAGAGCCCTGTTAAAGTTTACGTTGGGGGGAACTGAAGCTATTATCTATGCTCTCGTCAAAACCACCAGACTCCACTGACAAAAACAGTAATTTTACCTCACAGAACACATTAGTTAGTTTTAGTTTTCTTAGTTCCTAACCTTTTAAAAAGCCTAAATTACACAATAACAGATCGAGGCAGCTGTAGACCAGTAACTCCTGTGTTCTGCAAGGTAAAATGACTGGTTTTGTTGTGGGGTCTGGTGGCTTTGAAGAGAGCATAGATGTTTTCTACCAAATGTTTAGCTGCTGTCCCTGTCCACAGCAGTACGACCCCCATTTACTGTAGGTAACACACTGACTGGATATATACCTCTAACAACCCCACTGAAAAAACTCCAACTTTCCCTTTCAATGCAATGATAATAACTTTAAGTGAGCCAGGATTTGAAATATCTCTATCGAAGATTAATACTTGTCACACTAAAAGCAATGAAAATGACATCATGTCTTAGCTGAAAGAAGAAAAACAATTTCTAGACAGTGAGATTTGTGGGTTATCCAGCGTAACCAGAGTATTGTGTCTGCATGGAAACACACACACTGCTGCTGAATTATTAAAACCTTATTTTTCAATCCTCGAGAAGCACAAATGAAATTTTATGCACCTCCAGTGAATTGGGGGTAGAGGCAGACATTTAAGAGGTGGATATCTGTGGAAATCCTGTAGAAATAAAAGGAAAAAGTTTCTGCAGTGCTAGCCTACATGCCAGAGGATGTAAATGAGAAAATATGTTTTTTTTTTGTTGTTATCTGAGAGCACTGCCCATTTCAGGCATCTCTCGAGTCACTAAGCCATGATTTAAAATATGAAAATAACAAATGTGAAATCTAGTTACAATTCATGGAAACCGGTTAGTAACCTGAGTCCCTCACTGTAATGGCTGGATTGGGTTTATCCATCACACTTAAGAGGTAAACCCCTAAAAATGGAACAATTGTAACGTAGGACGACCCCTAAAGTGTTTGGAATAGAGAATCCCAGTCTTTGGCCTTGATATGAAGGGAGCCGCAGGGGTCTCCACGGGGTTAATCCTGTGAGCTCCAGTACGCAGCTAATGAGGAGCAGCCTGAGGTTCTGCTTGGAATTACGGGCTGCACATTCTCCATCCCCACCAGGCTGCTGGGCTCAGAGGAGGTTTTGGCTGGACAGGCTCTCTCCTCAGCCTGCTGTACCATACCCTGAGGGTAATCTTTGAGCCTTTCTACCATCTGACAGAATCACTGCAGTGTTAGTTACAGCGCTTTTCAAAACACAAGTATAATATGACAGGACATGTAGTGTGAGATTTGTTCGGTAAACTGTGTCTTTCAGGACAAGTCGTGCCCATTAGAGTGGGCACGCTGCTGCTGCAACAAAGGAAATTACACTGAATCATTAATGGAACTCACAAAGAAAGAGGAAATGGGACAATTTATGAAAATGCCTCATCTCTCCAGGCTTTGCTATGATAGAAACCAGACCCACCCAGTAGCACACAGCCTCCCCACTTCTCTGACCTCAGCGAAGGCTACACTCAAAGTGATGACCTCCCTAAAGCCCACAGACTTTGTTCTACACGGACCCACATGGCCTTGATTTCATGCAATGTTCAGAGATCACATAGATGGGGACGTATTGAGAGGAGACCTGGCGTGCAGGGCACAGGCCTGTCGTAGGGTGGACTGGTTGGTGACAAGATATTTGCCCCACTTGTCGAAGAACATTCCTTTTCTTTCTGCTGGCGGCAACTCAGCTAGAACCCATCTGTCTATCAGAAAAGCTGCTGCATGTGTGCAGTGTATCAGCCATCTTGTTGGGGACTTGGTGACTAAAGCCCTAACAAACAGGCTCTCAGAGACAAGGATAGGAATTGACAAGATTTTACTGATACCAATGCCTGTATTGATTCTGCTTATCGGTCTGATTCTTTATTGATTCCTGATCAATTTTGTGTGGAAAAAAAAGCTGGCTTGCACAGATTTTCAGGTTTTTCAAAGAAAAAATCTGCTCAACTTTAATATTATTAGGATGCCACGCTTTGACTTTCTTCCTCTCCGCCATGACTCCTTCCTTTTACAAGTTTGCAGCAGTGTAGATGCAGGACTTTGACATCATATGTCGTGTTTGCATTTAAAACGACTTTTAAGCAAACTTCTGAAAATCTGCATAAAAGAACACATCAATTAGGCATGTTTATATTGTCAGAAGTTGGCGCTATAGGCTACGTGGGGCTGTAGTCCGCCAGTAAACAGAGCAGAAGAAGTAGGGGTTGCTAACCGGAAACAATACAAGGCACTCTGGCCGTCTAACCATCTCATCTGTACGGAGACGAAAACCCGTTATAATATCTTAGAAGAAACTTAAATCGAAAATAACTGAACACTGTCACTATGTCAGAATGGTAAAGGCAGATCAATTAAGTGCATTAAATCTATTTTGAAAAAGGCAAAAGCCACCTCAAGCCAGCACAAAGACTTTTATGCGTATTCAAGTATGGCAGGTCCATGACTTTGGACTAAGCCACAACTGGGTGTATATTCATGGTTCCCAGAGGATTTATTGTAATAATGCCCTGGCTTATAGCATCACTGGCAGGTCAGTGTCTTCCCTTAGCCAGTAGAATATTTCACCAGATGGACTGGCTTAAGATTTTGTAAAGACATTAGTGGTCCCAAGAGAATGAATCCTAATGTGTTCACACCGGCTGGCTGTATTAATTTGCTTCGTGTTGCATTACTCGTGCAAGTTTGCTGAAATATATCAAATCATGCAGATACGGATATGATGCAAATTCCTTGCAATCCGTCTCCTAGCAAGTCCTCTGACTTTTCCTCTAGTGTGAGCGTGAGGCTGACACCGCAGATGAATTAACATAAAATTTGGTACAGACGTTCATGTTCCTAAGGATGAAATGAACTGTAATTACTTCCCTTAATCGCCATAATCACATTAAAATGTCTGTTGGGTGCAAATTAGCAAATCTTCACATGCTAATTGTGAACATGATAAACGTCATATTTGCTAACAAGGGAAAGCAACACACTACATTTACTCAAAGTTAGAGGTACTTTAAACTTCTACTCCACTATAGTTCAAATGCAAATATTGTACTTTTTACTTCACTCAACTTTATTTGATAACTTACTTACTTTGCAGATTTAGATTATTGATATACAAAAATATAATAAAAAGCAAATAGAAAATGTATTATTATAAGATAAGACTAGACCCCAGAGGGAAACTCTTCCCCTTTCTCTTCTGGTACTTTAAGTATATTTTGATGCTAATACGTTTGTACTTTTATTTCAGTAGAATTACAAGTGCATGACTTGACTTGAAACTGATTATTTTCACTACTACTATGTACTTTTGGAGCATGGCTGCAGATCTAGTTTATTTCCTTTCCCAGTCGTATTCTAGGTGTATTTCTCTTCTCACAGATTCTTCCTTGTTCTCCCACACAGATCCTCTCCTCCCAACATATTTTCCCACCTCCGATATTGGTCTGTCTCCACCTTCCTTCACCAATTACTTCCTCCCTGATGGCTCAGACAGCCCCTTGCCAGGAGGAGAGACGACCACGTCCAGCGCCGGCTCTCCCCGCTTCCTCGGGCACGGGCTCAACGAAAACCTCATACCCATCTACTGCTCCATCCTGGCCGCCGTGGTGGTGGGCTTCGTGGCCTACATCGTCTTTAAGAGGTCAGTCTATAGAAAAAAACGAGATGAAAAGCTGCTTTGACACATTTTCACAACTGGGTTCGGCACCTCATCCACAATATAATGGAGGACAAAGAGGGGGATGGAGATAGTGGTGCTGGATAGAGTGACAATTAGTTGCCCCGGGCTAATAAATGTCATTAGGTGGTGAAACATTCACGCCCACTATGGCTGAAGAGGTTTTGACCCACTTCTAGAGAATCACTCAAATATACAACAATGAGTTTAAAAAAAAAGAAAAAAGGTCACAACACTTAATGCATTACAAAGGTCACACACGCAAAAACACATTAATGAGGACACAAAACCACAGATGCAAGCGCTCATACAGACAGATACAAGCCCGGGCTGAAACACATCTGAAAGTAAACAAGCTCATTAGTGGCATTGATTATTTGAAAAGTGCCGACCAGGGGAAATTCAAGTGCCAGATTTATCAGCAGAGTCACGCACACATCTAGCAAATAATCCTCATGTACTTGTCATCCTGCAGAAAACAGACTGCAAATGATGTGAATATCCTAAACACCCAATATGTTATAAGTAAACACTCAGATGTGTTAACTGTACTGTACTCATGAATATTTGAATCCATGATTCATGACTTATTCATCTTCTAAAGGAGAAGCATCAGCAGAGAACTGGTATGATTTTTCACGTGTTTTGAACATTTTATTATAGTTTTTTATTTGTAGGCAAATGTGCAGCACACATGCAGTTTACACTCACAACGATTTATTATCGAAATTTTAAGTCATTTCAGATAACAGTTACCAGTGACCAGCTACCTCATTAAGCTAACATTAGCTCCATGAGTTGGTTGAAAACCCTGTCTCCATCTAGACCTTCTAATGTTTTAAGTTCCCTAGTTTCTTGCGTGTCTTAAATATGCTCATGATAGCTCAAAGCATGATATTGTGCTAACGGACTAATGCTATGCTGCATTTCCTGGGTGAAAGTCAGTGTCTTGACCGTCTAATAATCGATGTAGAAGAAAGGTCAACAAAGAAACAGTACTGTGCTTGTATGTAAGTGTAAAGCTAGTTAGTCCTAGCATTGTAAGTCATTGTCCAAACCAGTGAAATGAAAATGATCTCTCCAAGAAAAAGCAATAAAAAAGTAAGAACTGGGTTTTATTTTCCATTGTGAATATCTGATGACATTTAAAATGCTGTTTTCCCTCATCAGTTATTGTTTTATAGCTCATAACTGCTGGGAAAACAAATATAAAAACTACAGGATACCATAATTGTATCATATTAAGCGGCTCGTTGTCTTCCTCTTACGTGCCACTTCTCTACAGGTGGAATAGCTGCAAGCAGAACAAGCAGGCAGCTAATAACCGCGCGGCTACAAACAACCAGATGGTGACGCCGGAGGGAGAGAAGCTGCACAGCGACAGCGGCATCTCGGTGGACAGTCAGAGTCTGCAGGAGCAGCAGCAGCAACAGCAGCAGCAGCAGCATGCCCAGGCTGACGTCCAGGCTCAGCCATCACGCTCACGCACACAGGAACAGATAGGTAAGACTAAAACTCACTCTTTAATTTTGTGATGAACATGTTTTGTATTGATGTATAGAAACTGTAGTTCCTGGTGTGTAAACACTCTCTGACAGAAAATAAAGCTGTGTGCTGCAGCAGTGGACAGCAGCTCTGCTCTCTGCTATTTTCACATTTTATAGAATGTAGTTGATATTTTCCTTAATGTATTATTTTACCGACCGCCAACCCATTTGTTGTTATAGAAAGTTAATGTCTACGAACCCACCTACATAACTGCAATCCGTGCATAACAACTCGGCAGACACAGACACCTCAAAAGTGATAAGTCTCAGGAGGCTGGCTGGAGTCTCCCTTAGAGATAGGGTGAGAAGTTCAGCCATCCGTGAGGAACTCGGAGTAGAGCCGCTGCTCCTTTGCGTTGAAAGGAGCCAGTTGAGGTGGTTCGGGCATCTAGTAAGGATGCCCCCTGGGCGCCTCGTGAGGGAGGTGTTCCAGGCACATCCAGCTGGGAGGAGGCCTCGGGGAAGACCCAGGACCAGGTGGAGAGATTATATCTCCACACTGGCCTGGGAACGCCTCGGGATCCCCCAGTTAGAGCTGGTTAATGTGGCCCGGGAAAGGGAAGTTTGGGGTCCCCTGCTAAAAGCTGCGGCCCTCGCGACCCGACCCCGGATAAGCGGTTGAAGATGAGATGAGATCCTACTGATTATGTCTTTAATGCCTAGCAATTCAATCAAGCCAATATCACAAATTTGTCTCAAGGGGCTTTCCAACCTGTACAGAATACAAGGATAAGGAAGAAGAAGAATTCCCCCAAAGAGCTTTCATGGTTAAACTTAAATTTTAGTGTTATGAAATTCTTGCAAGCATTTGCTATAATGTAATATACAACCAGTGTCCACTTTATTGGGTACACCTGTACAGTTTCAAGCACTCCAGTCCAACTGTTCTGCCATAAAGCCCGCTTTTATGAAGCCTATAAATTATAGGTATCATAAAAGTATGAACGTTATAGGCTAATGTTCTCTTTTTCCTTTGACACTGTCATTAATTTATATGTTTTAGCACTGAGGACACACTTAGAAATAGTGTTTCTAATTTTAATTTTGACCTCAGAGATAAACATATAATCAAATTCATGACAAAGTCATCAAAAACTGAACATCATGAGCTTCATAAAGCTTTATGTTACGGCTAGTTGTATTGGATTGCATCAGATTATACAGGTGTACCCAACAAAGTCCGTCATTGAGTGTTTATTATTGTAACTGATATTGTGATATAGATTTCAGCCATATCACCCAATGCTCATGTCAGTTAACTTAACTCTGAAGTGTTTCAACATATGTGCATCTAATATATGTTAAATTTAGCACTTCTGACTATCCAGATGTTATTATTTTGCAATTCCTGGCCCAAACCCACGACTTTATATTCACCACAGAAACTTTAACTCAACATATGAATTTATGAGTCTCCCCTCAATTGCATCAAGAAACTGGCTGAGGATTTTGTGTTTTGTGCTGCTCTAGCAGCGTGCAAGCCTTTCCCTCAGAGCAAAAAGACGAATTTCTGGGGATTGAGATAAAAAACATTATATCACCTGTGAGCAGGACTAACACTTTGCTGCCAAGAGCAGATAGGTGAGGCCTTTCAAATCTAACATGCATGATCTATTTGACTGCAGGAATGTAGAGATTATGATTTAGGTCCTGTGGTAACATGAATATGAGGTGCACACTCAACATTAGTTTGTCTATATGCCTCCTTATTACAAATGTCGAGGTGTACCATCAATATGAGGCTGAAGAATTCAGCGCCGACAGTTTCTATCTATATATGAATTGTAATGTATAAGGAAAGTACGTAACTGCATATGTTTGATCTATATTTGCCTGTGCTACTCTATCTATATTTGTCTGTCTTTGACTTGTGAAGTATTTTGGGTGCCTGTCTGTGGGGCAGACTTCACCACGTACAGCAGTCTGGCAAGCCAGACAGAATCTAAAAAGGATTTGTGGATTAACTCAGTAGATCATGTCTGGCTTGGAGGGATTAAAATAACATGATGCACTTTACTGATCCATTATAGAGCAATTTACCGTGAGCTCAATTTACTTCTTTCAGCGCAGTGCATTGACAGACAGAAAGAAGAGTGTTTCTTTTTAGTGCTTTTTACATTAAATCTTTAAAAAGAAGACTAAAATATGTAATTTGAAAAATCTCCCAAACTCTTGTAATTATCATATATTCGTATTTAAAAGATAAGACAGGATTTTCACCTCCAACAAAGAGGATATGTTTTCAGTTTATGTGTTTGTCTGTTTGTCAGCACAGTTACGGAAAAAGTTCCTAATTTTAATGATGAACAACAAAACAATAAAACTTGGAGGAAGGGTGTAGCATTGACCAAGAAAGAACCCATTAAATTAGATAAAAAAGGTTAAAAAAAAACAAAAAAAACTAGATTGAAACATAGTTCATGGTCACTGTGGCCAGTTGTGGCCAGATTGTTATGGTCACTGGAGGTGTCTTTATGTGAAATCCTGGATATTATGGATATATATTAAATGTTAATCTGTGGTAATATTGGTTTGTTGTGTACTGAAGTAGCACATCGTGCCTGGTAAAGCTATTGTTTGAGCTAAATCATTGAGGAATAGTGTAATTGAATTAATTCAACGATTTATTAATGCTACTTTGTTAAAAAGACCAGAACTACAATATGTTTCACCCTGTAACAATTATGAACGCTGTCAAAGGGTCATTTTTGCACCTTATGTCTACTAGCGAGGACAAGTTTGCTCTAGGTAAGCTAATGTTAGCTGTGTTAGCAAGGCAAACATATTACTGCACAGCTGAAATAACTCCTATAGCTAGTGTAACTGCTACAACCACAATGTAGATAATTAGGGCTGAGTCTGTTAATTGTTTATGTTTATTTGTACCATTCTAAGGTTTACTGATTTAAGTCTGTTAGCTCAATGCTAACACTTTTAAGAGTGTTGAGGGTAGGGGACAGGGGCTGTTCAAGGGGAAACAGCAGGTCAACTGTAGATGCTACCAAGAAGTGGCGTACATCATGTGAAAGCTGGTAATCTGAAGATTACTTTGGGGTGTAGCTCAGCACTGTGTCAAGGTTTTGTTGCCATGAATCAGAAATCGAATTTAATAAATAATGACAAGCTAGCATGTAATGATACCAATAGATTCCTTAGCTCTTCTAGTCTTTGTGATACCAACATCTTCACTCTATCTCTAAAACTCAATTTGCTACAGCCTCAGAAAGACAAAAAGTTGGCAGGGCCCACCGGCAGGCCCATGCAAGTCAAGGGGTTAACCAAAGTTTGCATCGCAATATTATCCAAGAAACTATCCTAAGTAAATGACTTGTGTGCTCATGTTTAGAGGCATATGCTTACTGTCAAAATGCTTCACTTCCAGAAATATAGTCAGCCTCAATAGGACTTCTGGATAATTGACACTTTCCCCATTCTTCCATTCTTACATCTCATTATGCAATACAAAGTTAATGGAGAGCGGTGAGTTGTTGCCTCCCTGCGGTCCAGCAAAAATAGACTAAGAAGTTTCTTAAAACCACAATTTTTTTTTTAGCTAACATGATTTAAACCAGAGGCATTTGTTGGAGACTATTTTCAGTCGTGGATTAATACACATTTGGTACGCTAGTGAGTATTTATGGCGGCAGGATGGTATATGTTGGTTTGACAAAAAAAAAGACAATGCTTTGTTGGATCAATTTATTGTTTTTGTCTGTTGGGATCCGTTGTTGACAATAAAAAAAACAAATAATATTACCAGCTTCGTCCATTAAACTGTATTACCTTTACCAGAAATTGAAATATAAGTAAATTATTTCAGACCTCATCCCTCAAATCCTCCATCCAATCACTTTCTCTAAATCTTTAAGTAATCAATGTTTGCGATCATGGGGTTTCACTCACTGCTCAACACTGGATATGCACACAGAACGAGAAGCTAGCTGCATTGTGGGGAATCTGCACAGAGTGGCTGTAAAAAGAGGATAACCTTTAAACAGCTTGGAGAATAAAAGGAAGTGCTGCAGGAATGAGATGTGACCTCAGAGCAGACTGCCTTTCCTTCAATACTCAAACAGCACTTACATTAAAGAGATGAAACGGGCGCTCTCACTCGATCTATACACATAAACCTGAGAGGCTTTTTACCTGAAGAAGAAGTCTCAAGTTCAGTCATGATCTTGTTATTCCTTCAGTCATTCATACTTCTCTCCCAGACTTTCCCTCTCGGCGTCTCCTAAGTTTCCTTCCTTGTCCTATAGTTGAATTATAGGAAAGCCTAAAAATCGGTTATACAGGGATAATAATGTGCTAACAAGCCAAACAGATGATAAATCCTCCCTCAAACAATCCACATCGCTGTGTCTTTTCTGGGATACCCATTACATTATAATGAGGCTTGGGAAAGGCTTATTTTGTTTTTGTGTTTTGTTTGAGTCCCTCTTTCCATTCTTCCACTCAACAAATGCAAAGCCCGCTGCACGTCGAAGAAAGGAAGGAATTTCTTTTGGCGGAGCAGCTCACGATTGGTTTACTGAGAAGATGACTGCCCCGGTTAACCCTGTCGCCTCTCTTCACTGATTGGCTCATTAGCAGGTGTTACAAGACAGGATCCAGGCCTGGTCTCGCTGCCTTTCAAAATCTGATCCAGCGCCAGCGTTAAGCACGTGCTAATTGGCTTTAGCACCGTCTGCGGGTGCGTTAGCCATTAAAAAAAAAGGCAGCAAATGCTCTCGTGCTCGTTCTTCCACAACCAAGTGGTTCTGTTAAAGTATGCGAGAGGGTGAGAATATGCACAATAAAGCCAAGATAATCGCAGGGGGTTTCCTGTTTCCAACGAACCATACTTTACTGCTGGCTAAAATAATGGGAACACCCCCAGTCAAAACGAGTTAAGTAAGCCTTTAAAAAGAGAAACAGAGCAATGAAAATGTCTTGTGTTTTGACTGACAACATTCAGAGAGGGTAATCCCAACATGAGTCACTGGTGAGGGGGTGAGAGCTCCTTGGCCTCATTTCTGTTCTGCTCATCTCCATTAAAAAAAAGAACCGTCTATCTGTGCCTGCTCCCCCCCTCTGAATCGTGCATATTGAATTTGTTTAAAATTTAAACAAGACTCTAAGCCCTCGCTCACATCGACCAGACGTGCATCCCTGCCCTGTGTTTGACCTCACAGTCTACACGAAATGGAGTCAAGGCAAATGTCAGTCAGGAAAATCTTGATTTTGACAAAAAAATTGTACAAATGTGGGTGTCTGAGCTTAAAAAATCATGTAGCAGCAGGCATACAGTCCTGAATATAAGTAACACAGATTGTTATTCACAAGAATAGAGTAAAATCAGTGAGTTGGTTTTCTCAAAGCCATAAAAATAGGCCTTCTTGAAGACCATGGGGGGATCTTTATTACAGCACTGCAATCAACAGCTATAGAGGGGTCCAGTTTAGTTTGCTTTAGTGATTGTGGACGAGAGCCTGAAGGACCTGCAGGAGATCAACAGTACATTCAGTGTGTAACACTATCCAGCAGCAAGTCACGGTAATAATGTAGCAGAGTCATGTAACAAATTACAAATGCAATTTCAGCAACAGAGATTGGATGACTCATAATTTCTCCCACGTTTTAATAAAAGATCTCCATATGGAAGTATCCAAATCATTGATGATTGACAACAACATTAGACAAAGGCAGTACCAGTTCCCCTTTTTCATTTAGATGTGATGTGATTCAAATTTTTGGCCTGCGGTGCACATGCACGTGGGCCTCAAGTGTCCTAAAAGCCAGAGCTTAGTGACTCAGGAACTAAACTAAGAACTAAAAATCCCTTTTGAACATTCCTCTTTGCATTCCCACCACATCTGAAGAACAGTGACGATTAGGCAAAGTAGTACAATAACATACAAAAAAATGATGCTGGTGTAAGACATTAAGTCTTACACCAGCATAAATAAGACATTTTTTGTGTGTTTGTGTCGCGTTTAGATTGACAGTGACTCGGCACCGATGGTTGAGGGGATGTAATGAGAAGGCTGAAAATGATCTGTAAATTAGATTATCATTTTGTAGCATTTTCTTATTGGAATGGCTCAGCCAAGTAGAGATATCCCAACCACGTTCATTTATCCTGAAGCTTTAGAATCTGCAGTCTGATCAAATATTTATTTTTGTTCTATTTAAAAACAATTTCGCTCTACATAATGCAGCCAAACATTGCATACTCAACAGTAAACTTACCATAAATGAGAAGAGCAAGGTGGTTCGGGCATCTAGTAAGGATGCCCCCTGGGCGCCTCGGGAGGTGTTCCAGGCACGTCCAGCTGGGAGAAGGCCTCGAGGAAGACCCAGGACCAGGTGGAGAGATTATATCTCCACACTGGCCTGGGAACGCCTCGGGAACCCCCAGTTAGAGCTGGTTAATGTGGCTCGGGAAAGGGAAGTTTGGGGTCCCCTGCTAAAACTGCGGCCCCCGCGACCCGACACCGGATGAGCGGCTGAAGATGAGATGAGATGAGACAGCTTGCTTGTTCACAAATTCAATTCAATTTTATTTATAGTGCCAAATCATAACAAAAGTTATCTTCGGACACTTTACAGACTAGGTAAAGACCACACTCTATGACTTATTTATGATTTACATAGAGCCAACAATTCCCTCGTAGAGTACGGTGGCAACGAAAACCTTCCCTATTACAGACAGGAACGTCAGACAGACCCAGCTCTGTGGAGGACGGCCATCTGTTTTGACAAATGTGAAACTCAAATCATTGTGTCCGACCCTGTGATTCGGATCTGCTTCAAAATTTAACATGTTCTTCATTGGCCCGAGCATGTGAAAGAAGAGAGAAACTTTTTGCTCCTCGCTTTGCGAAGCTGTTCATTTGCCCGCTTAAAGCCCCTCCACAACTAACTAGATTTCACCTCACTCCATGCAAGTTTACTCACAATTTGCTCCAAAAAAAGATGACGATCTTGATGTGAGTGCTACTGGAGCGATATTGCAGCGGAATATATATGCAGCGGTCCCACTTTAAAAAATCTGCTTCGTTCCATCCAAAATCCTCCCGCTTGCACTTACATGCTCTGTCCTTGGTCCATGCTACACCCTTCCACCGAGTTTCATAAAAACCGTGCTAGTAGTTTTTTCTGTAATACTGCTAACTAACTGACCAGCTAACAAATAAATAAAGCCAAAAATATGACCTCCTTGGTAGAAGTAATTATAAGTAAATGGAGGCATATGGTTAGGTAAAAGATGACTCACTCAAACAAGTGATCAGAGAAATGCTTGCATCTCTATATTTAAATAAACAAAACTAACTTGGGCACAAATAACTCAAAGTAGAAGGTAATATTAAAATATGTTTTCAGGGCCTTTAAGAGTTCACATTATCTGAAACAACACCCTCTAGAAAGATGCAAAGTGACAGCGAGTGAAGGGGTTGTGTCTGGGTCTGTGCCCAGGGGCCCATTGACTTTTAATCTGTTCAAGAAATGTGGGATTTAAATGGAAAAGTAATAAAATAAGTTTTGTAATGAAGTGCTGTCCCCCAGGGAGCGATAAGTAAAGTAACAAAACAAGTAATATATTTTTCACATTAGTGAAAACGATCCCAGTGTCTGTTAAGTTTTACCCAGGAGTTCTTGTGATTACCAAGAAACCATCTCAAATTCAATTCCAATCAGCAAATTTGAAAGCTTTTATTGCGGCTCAGGGTCCAATCAGGATTGCCTGAATGTGCTGATTAAAAAGAAAGAAGAAGCAGTCGGTAACAAAGCTTTGCTGCGAGTTCACATTTCAGAACAGATTGAGTTGGTTGAAAGTGAAAGACAGCTTGTATTGATTCTTGGAATGAGGTTTGACTGAATCACCAGATAGCCATGTGGCCACTATTGGCCTCCAAAGGTGCAATGCAGTTCAGAAACAGTCGCACTGAGGTGAAAGTACAAGTGCAAGCCACTGTTTTTATCTCTCTACCAGTGTGTGTGTGTGTTACAGATGGCTGTGCGCTGGCCAGCATCGCTGTCTCTGCTCTTTGTCGCGGGTGATATCTGTAGAGTGTCTGTTTAAACAGGAAGGAAGAGAGATGAGTGCTTTGGACTGTGTCCGTCACTGGACAAAATCAACGTGGATAGAAACAGTGAGCAGAGAGGAGGGGTTTAGCCATCCAAGTTTTTTATAACAGGACAATGTGAATGGTTTTTAAGGAAAGGGAAAGGAATGAAAACAGAGGGCTATGACGTTAAAAAAAATGAACAAAAGAATCCCCCCTCGTCTAAAGCTTTAAAATAAACCCTCTTGTACTTCACTTCCCTGGCACAAGGATGCATTGATAGAGATGAGAAACCACCCAGCAGACTCCGGGGTCCTCTCAAAAACGCCTCTGCATTCCCCAAGTGTTTCCATGGTTTCCCTCAATTGACAACAGGTTAAGAGGTTTGTGGGAAAAGAGAGCATTTGTCTCCCATCCTCATCCGGCTAATGACTCCAATTTAACAGGTTCAGATGAGTGAGTGACACCACAGGGCCCCCTGCAGGGAAAAGTGTGATTATCAGGGGGTTTAGAGTTTTTGAACAAAGACTTACAGGGAAAAGGTGTTTTAGTGGATACAAAGTAGAGCTGTCAAATATAGACAAAAATGACGTTCAAATATATATGAATATCTATTTTTGTCCATTGTTTGAACATAAACATGTTTTTAAAAGATCCACTTACGTACATATTACAAAATAAAGCGCGGTCACGTAGCAGGTTTGTAATGTGGTCATAAAGAACCGAGTCTCTTGCCTCTTGTCAATTCAAACTAGTCCAGTTTAAACACATTTCTGAAGATTTTTCTCACGTAGATGCATTTAGATGGCCAATGTGACTTGTTTTGTTTCCTGTTAGCAACCTCTACTTCTACTGGAGGATTACAGCTGTGTGGAGCCAGTTTATGGAAACGCACCTAGCTGTAATCTCTTTTTTGCAAAATTAGCTCGACAGTTGAATGCAAACACAGCTTTTGTGTGTTCTAATAGAGGATATGCATAATTAAAAAAATAATAATAATAAAGGTTCATGAATCTCTGCTGATTTAAATATCACCACCAGTTACCTGTGTATTACCCATGTACCTTCCGAAGCCTGACATATCTCTTTTGACTTTCTCTCCACAGTGGTGAGGGTTGATGGCGGCCCCCAGCCTGACACACCTCCCCCTGAAGTCTGAGGACAAAGGGGAGGAAGAAGAGGAGGGGTCAGAGCTGACGACAGGGAGAGGAGAGTGGGAACTGGAACTCGTGGACCAAAAAGAAAGCAAGGGACGGAAGGGGCCACATGGGAATGTAAAACGGACTCCGATTCATATCTGAAATGACCACAGAGCAAAGACTTGACTTGTTTGGACCTCCCAGCACCTTTGGACCACTGTCTTCATCCCTGCATAGAGTCCAACTCTATCAATCGGTGTATGCCTGGACACGACCTCTACGGCAATATCAACCACTATCTGTGCATCACTGCAGATACATAATCACAGATATATGCCAGTGCATCTCCTATTAACTGACTATTCCAGTATCTAATATTGACATTATTCTCACTAGCTGCCAATTTACTCTCCTCTTCCCCTAAAGCTTTACATTTTCCCCTTGAATCCACAATCACTTGCCATGAAACATGTGCCTGAAAGGTAAATAGGCAGAAAGGTTCTCCATTATCGCCTCTTTTTTTTCCTTGTGCATCAAAGAGCCCTTCTTCCTCAGAGACTAGCCTTTGCATCTTCCTCTGTTGGCGTCCCACTCTCAGATAATCCTGTCTCTCTCCATAGGATTCGCTCTATTAGACCCCCGCCGTCATCTGCGATACAAAAAGCAGCGGGGGAGCCGTGAGTCACTCTCGCACTTCTGAAGTTCCCTTGTTCTTTAATCATTTAACCACAGCCGCTTTTCATGGCATGTTGTCTTGTAAAATGTTTGCGTCATTGTTTGAGATTGGCTGCAACGGTGGAAGCAAGTGACTCATGTTTGGGAAGAAAGGTCAATTTTTGTGCAGCCCGCTCGGTAATTTTTCCTCGGCGAGATGCTTCTTTTTCCTGCACTTGACTTAGACCCTTTCGCAGCGCCTCCAGGGATTGTGTTTTGGTGATTTTATGTTTATAATGTAACACCCCCCGAATGTTTGTCTCCTGTTTATAGTGCATTACTTTCATTTTGTGGCTTGAGTTACACGGCTGATTCAGCACGGTGCCTCCACGGTCCTCTGTGGAGCCCTGGCGTGTAACATGAGTGAAACATCGCCGGACTGCGAAGCTCTGCTGACTCACTGCAATGACGTTTGAGGGGAAGCGAAAGAGCGTTTGAGCCAGCATACAGAGCTGCTCATTAAACAGATGCTTAAATTCATTTGCAAAAAGGAAACCCATCGGTCGGTCTTTAAGCTTACTGAATGGAAAATTGGAACATCCCTCAGTGTCAACCACCCTCTACACACTCACTCTTCATGGCTTGCATACAGCTCCATCTGAATAACAGAGTCTGAAAAACAGTGTTAAGGTGCTAATGCAATGGTGGCAGCATTCGCGTCAACACAGGGCCCATTAGTGAGACGTCCTGACAGGCAGGTAGTAATTACCTCAGGGTTTCAGCTTCATTTACCCTCTGCTCGGCTCGGCTCAGCCACTTCTCATCGGGATTAATGCTTTGGACAACAAAGTGGACGACATGGCTCTCTTTGAAGCCTAGGCATGACATTAAAGATCTTTTATTCAAGTCCGAGGCCACTGACATTTACTATATTGCCATGGTGATATAGAAGCACTTAGCTGCAAGGGAGGGTATCACACAGGACCTCTTTAATGCCACCTCCCTCCTGTCACTTGCAGTAACTGTAAAAGCAGTCAACATATACAGTATGTAGTAGAAGAAGTATATCTAGTTTGACTGCAATGCTTTAGCATTCATTCCTACAGGGGCGCAGACTTTCTCAGGGTCCCTCTTTTTATGTTGCGATTAAAGATTATCAAGAGGTCTGCAGAGGATTTCCGTAAACAACCTGCAGATGTATGATAAAGTAGGTAAGTAGGCAGGTATAGATAAAAAGCAGCTGTTATGTTGAAAAAAGAAAAATGTGGGAAGATACGGGTCTATGTGCTAATTAGATGATTTAGTTTGACATTTTGGGGGAAACAAATCAGTCCATTTACATTACAACCTTCACCTATGATCATGAGCTTTGGGTAGTGATCGAAAGAAGGAGATGGTGAATACAAGCAGCTGAAATAAGCTACTTCTGTTGGATGTTTGGGCTAAGACTTAGAGACAGTGAGGAGCTTGGCTATCCGGAGGGAGCTTGGAGAAGAGACGCTGCTCCTTCGCGTCTAGAGGGTTCCAGTTGAGATGGTTCAGACATCTGATCAGGATGACTCCCGTAAGAAGTTTCCCCTGCACGTCCAACTGCTAAAAGGCCCCAAGGTAGATTCAGAAGAGAGATTATACATCGTCTGGCCTTGGAACTCCTCAGGGGTCCTCAGGAAGCATTGTGGAAGAGAGGGACGTCTGGAATACCTTTCTTAGCCTGCTGCCTACGTGACACGTCCCCAAGATAAGCAGATAAAAATGGATGGATGGACTTTCTAGCTCAGACTTATGATGAGTGTGTCAATATCACGGTCAAATATCTACAGTAGATATAAAACTACCGACAGCAGCTGGTGAACTTACCTTAACAAAACGACGAAACAGGAGGAAACAGCTAGCCTGGTTCTGTCCAAAGCTACCAAAATCCACCTTCTGTACCAGCACCTTGAAAAACTCCCAAATCAACACAACTTACATGCATATACATATGTGTAAAACACAACCCGTTTGGTTCATAGACTGTACATAAAGATAGTTGCATCTCCACTTCCTCCAACTGTACAAAAGTGAAGCCAAAATATTCTGGATTCGTGCATGCTGAAATTTTGCCACCAGAATCCATACACCGTCCACACACTAGCCCAACCAATCACCATTTTATAGCGTCAAATAACTAATTAAAACCTCACGTATCAGAAAAATTAACACTTGAACGTACAACATGTGAAAAAACATTGACAGAAAACCATCTTTGGGGAAAAAATATTTCAGGTGTGCTTCAACTTTTTAGTTATCCTTGTCCATCTTTATATACAGTCTATGGTTTGGTTATTTAACAAATAACCCCTAGATCAACCCTCTCCTTGGATATGTGTACAAACTATTACTTTAAAAGAAGAAATACAATGTTTTTACCTGTTACCTGCTTGTAGAGTTTAGTTAACCATAGATACGAAATGGCAGGATAATAGAGAGAGTGAGTCACTTCATCCTTTGTGACGCTGCATGGATCAGTCACATGGTGGCCAGCATCTCGAGACAATTAAACTTCGTGGTCTCTTAACTTGTGATTCATCTCAAATCACGGCAGCGTTATGAATGGATACAAATAAAACTCTGCTGTTCTTTCTCACACACACACACACAAACACACACACAGTATGATTCACTCCTCTACTGAGAGAAGTGGTGTGATTCATCCTGATCCTTGCTGTGGCAGTGGCATTAAAGCAGATGCTGCTACAGTACAGTATGAGGGACCAAAGTGTTGATTTAAAGAAAAGAAACTCCTTGACTCCTCGCCCCCCATGAGGCCCAGTCAACCCTTGAGCGGCGCACTCATCCACCCTGAATCGACTTGTTCTCTTTCTCCTTTTAAGAATGTACGACCCGATTATCAAGCGAAATATGAAAGACACGTTCAAGGATAACGTGTCTTGCCCTTCATTCTGTTGTTGCAGATTTGTTTTCCCGTTGGTTTATATTATGAACATTACACTTTCGGAGTCAGTATTTTTTCTAACAGATATGTTATTTTGTAGCACTTATTAGATGTAATATGAATGCACTCAAAGAGTGTACCACAGTTCAAGTGCCTGTGTACAGTGTCAGGTCTTTCAGTTTAGGAGTTTGACTTTATATACATTGTTTTGCAGTTTCTCCACTTATTTTATGTGCATTTCTTTGGTATTTTGAGAGCTAATGAAGGTTTTTGGAGACGCAAGTAAACTGTATAAATCTGGCACCAATATAAAGGTTGACAATGAAGACATACTGTATGTTATGCTATAAATACTGGCAGCCAATAGGGTCATGTAGCATTACAAAAACATATACAGGTAACCTGAGACTTCTACTCCAAATCTCACATATGCTATCAGTCAATAGAATTCAGCTCTACTGTACAGTAAGTTTCATCATGTACGTACCTCCATTTTAGAGGCGACAATACGCGTAATCTGCCGTAAGATGAAATCTTCTGGGGAGGTATCAATACAAACTTTGACACAGACGGATCGTGGACCTGCTCCCAAAGAAGCTGAATGTCACCTGTACTTACCTACTAATGTAAAATGCTTTGTGTAAATGTGAATTTCTTAGAGTTGATACAACATACAAAAAAAACACACTATAAAATGTAAAAAAACTAATAAAATGTGTGCAAATGAAATGAGCATCTGTAATACAATAAAGGGAGATGTCATTACAGTATGTGTCCAGTGTGTCTCTGTAGATAAATGAAGGTGATGCATGTACACATTTAAGACTTCATTTGAGTAAAAATATCCAAAATTTAAAGTAAGTGACCTTAAAGAATTAAAGGTACTCATTGAGAATTAAAATGTTCTCTATCAGTGTTTGATATTACATGTGATGTTTCTTTATTGATATTATATACATTTACTGCTGCAGGCGTTTAATGTGGTGCTCATTTTAACTCCTTTATATACTGTTGGGTAGGTTAATCTAAAGAAATGCATCATATTCTATAAGATCATGTTTGGTTTTTAAAGAGTTTAGGTAGCGGGTAGTAGTGGGGGAATTTTCTCAATCCCATAAAGGAACACTTCATCCTTCAGTTGATCAGACACCACATCTGGAAATATTCAGTTTTCACTGGACATCTGAAAAGTAACTAAAGCTCTCAGATAAATGTATTGGAGTAAAAAGTAGAATATCTGCCTTTGAGATGTAGTTGAGTAGAAGTATAAAGTTGCCTGAAATGGAAATACTCAAGTAAAGTACCTCAAATTTGTACAAAAGTTCAGTACGAGATCCTAGGGCTGACCTAGATCAAATAAATTCTTAGTCTCCTCAAAGAAACACTCAAAAACACAACATTAAATCTTGTAAATAGGTCATTTAGTATTAAAAGAACTTAAAATGTGGCTAATCTACTAAAGAAATTTGAGTCGGCTAATATGAAAACAAACTAAAATGACTAAGACGGGTCAGCCCTACTACGTTCCCCCACTGTTAATCGCTTTCTTGCTGAGAGTTAGATGAGGTGCTTCAGTAGGTTAGCTTAGCTTAGCATAATGTCTGGTTATGGGAGAAGGAAATAAATAATCTTGCACATAACCAGCAAAAACTACAACATGTTTTTTTTATACTTTAGTTTTTATACGGATAAAACAAACAGATTTTTGATTTCCTTTACGCTTAGGCTACTTCCCTGTTTGCAAGCTTTATGCTAGGCTATCCGGCTACTGAAGGAAGCTTCCTATTTACCTTACAAACACAAGTATGGTATTGGTTAGATACATGACACACAAGAGTGTTACTGAAACCTCAGTGAGTTTGTACTTTAATAGAGAGACATTTTACATTATTCCCAAAGTTGACAGTACAGACCTCAAAGTCTCTCGAGGAAATGTCCACAATACACCAAGACTTGATGTTAGACTGAAGAAATGCACTTTAATTATTATTTTTTTTCTCCTTTTTCCAAACCACCCCAAAAGCATTTGTGAAATGAAAATGAAAATAAAAAGCTGGAACCAGAAAGTATGGCATGGCAGACCGAGAGCCAAACCACAGTCAAAAGCAGGACCATATGTGTGCGTCCACTGGACCCGGAGTGTGGTTCCCTGCAGTCTTATCACCACGTAAATATTCAGGGTTTTCTTCCAGCTACGTGTCAGAGTTGAATCCTCAATGATAAAATCTTCTTTTTTATCGGGGGGGGGGGGGGACTTCTATTTTTTACTTCACCGCTTTTGTAGACAAGTGTTTCTGGAAAACCAAAAAAAATCAGCCATGTGAAATGTTTCTGTGCAGCATTTTCCCTCCTTGACTGGTTTCTATATGAGCGCCTGAATGCAGCGAAAACGACACTGAGATGTGGGTGACAGATACACTGCAGAATTTTAATTTGATCAGCAGGGAGCACTTATATGGAGACACTAATCAAACTACGTTTTTTCCCTGCGTCAAGATTAATCAAGACTGCGAGTCAGCTGAAATGGCAGAAGGAAAGGAAGTCTTAAATAGATAAAAGGAAACAGACATGCCCATTGTAAGGAAAAGCAAAAACACATTAAAATATGCTCGGGGCCATAAAACTCAAACACGACTCAAGCCATTAATATTCGTCAGCTAGGCGAATGTGATGTTGTGGTGCTCCATTGTTAATAGAGGATCTTATTAGCAATTTAAAATCAACAAATTATTGCTGGATTCAGTGTAAAAAGTAAATGCTACATGAACGAACCAATATAATGCCAAGAGGGTTGAGCCTTCGCCCGCACCTGCTGCACTGAAATTTACAACATTGTGTCGGATAGTTTTATAGCCCCAAGACAGAAGAACAGGATGCCCTTTTTTAAAGAAATACTCCCCTGAAAATCTATCTTTACAGAGTCAAATACTCAGGTTTGAATGGTTGCTCTGAACAAGGTTTTGGCTTTTCACTTCACAGAGGAAAGCAGCTGTATTCAGCTTACATCAAAGCACAAAAAGAGACGGTCTTCTCCATAAAAACGACATCAGCTGTCATTGTTCAAAAAAGCCTGAAATCTCCCTGTTTACGTTCACATGATAAAGCTCTTTTGTGGTTGTGCAAAAAACCGAAGTAGCACGAAAACACTGCAAAACCTCTTAGGAGTGGATGGACGGCTTTACAAAGTGTCTGTGCGACTGCTGCTGCACATCCTGTCTGAAATTAAAGTCACCGTGCGATGCTTGATTTCAGGTTCATTTCTACTAGACCATGTTTACATGCTTTAATGCTTAACACATTGATTCTCTCATACTGTCTGAATTCACGTCTGTCTGAAACGCTCAGTTTTAGCGCCCGTCTCTTTAAGACCCCCTCCTGAAGAAGCCCAGTCTGCTCTGATTGGTCAGTGTTTCTGGGTTTCTCTTCGTCTCTGCACTGTCATTGCAACTAGGGTTTTACACAGCACAATTGTACAGGAAGTCCTGCCGGCTCGTTTAAAAGCAGAGTTCCTGAATAGGGGCTGTGTGTATTTATCTGTGGATTCAGCGTTTAGATACTTTCACAGTATTTATAAAGCACCCTAACCAGATTTATAATTTAAAAGAAAACATGGAAATGTCACTTTCTACAATACAGGACCTTTAAAGACGTTGCTCAAGTGATCTCACGGCAATTTTTTTCCGGCTATCTCGCCTTCAGCTGCCATTCTCTGGAGCAAGTTATGTAATTATTGTTTACCTACATGCCATACTGTATCTGCTACTCAAAAGACAGATTTTTAGTGAAGTATCCCTACGGTATGGGAATGCATATATGATGTTATCAGTTCTTATGCTTCTTTTTTCCTCTTCAAAATAACTGAAGAGACATCATGGAGGTGGGAGAAGTAGTTAAGTCCCCTGAGAAACAGGAAGCACCAGGATTAATGAGAAACGTGTCTCTCGTTTTTAAAACATTAAACACTACATTTCACACCTCAAACTCTTTTTGCTGAATAGGATCAGAGGAGGTTGGAGTGGAATCAAAATGTTGAAACACTGACACACATCTGTACTGACACGTCACATGGAGTGCAGCTTCAGTCGGTCTACATCTGCACACAGTGTGAGCTGGCGTCCTGAGGGAGGATATTTTTGGAAAATGGCGTCTTTCCACACTACGGAGGAGGAAGTAAATCAGTCTTTCAAAGTACTACAAATCGTTGATCTCCACACTGTGATTTCAAAACACCTGACAAATAAAAATAATACACACTAGAGGAATAAAATGCCGCATGCACACACAGAACTAACTGGAAACATGGGGCCATTTCTACCAAGATCTCTACTGTGTTTTCTGTTTTATCAGTGTTTTCAGACAGGTATCTGCGGAGGAAGAAATGAGCGTGAGCTGGCTGCAGGCCTGGATATCAGCGCATGTGTGTGGGACACATGAGGAAACCATCCGGCACAGCAGCAGTTAACAAATCAAGCAATCCAACCCCGGCCTCTCCCATCTGCCTGCACCCACGTAGTAAGAAGGGGACCACCCCGTCCCAACTCAACTTAAGTTTTATGTACAAAGACGGACTTTCATAAAAGATGCAGCTGGGAAATGAGTCCTGAGAGTGATGGCGGCCAGATGCTGCGTGAGCCCCATCCTGTAACACCTCACTCTGGTGGATAACCCGACCCACCAAGTCAAACACACCTAACCACAAACCCTCATCAGTCAGACTTATTCTAATTTATCATGTTGCACTTGTTGCTGTGGGACCTCTGAGGCACGTTTGCTGGAAACCAAGTTAAAAAAAGAACAGTATTTTGTATCTGTGGAGAAATATGACCCTCTAGGTATCACACAGCACCACATACATCTCATGCTCTGTACCAATCCATAAATCAAATCCATATGTATACAGAGCACTGATTCTATTTACACCTTTGCAGCAGAAAGGTAAACATATCTTCACTGTATAGTTATACTCTTAAATCAACCAGGCAAATGACTTCTTACATAAACTTAAGTTGAATTATTCTTAGTTATTTATCTCTCTATTTTTAGTCTCAAATATGCTTCTGTTCTATTATGGATTTTCATGAATGGATCTAGTTTGCTTGTTTCCTGCTCTGCTATAAAGTAATGTAGACACCATAGTTGACTAATGAAACCTTAGAGTGAGACTCGGTGGGATTGGGTTTGCCCACATCCATTACTTCACTGTCGCCTTGTATCAAGATAGAGATGAATAATTACAAGGCAGGGTTAGACTTTCTCTTTCTCTCTCCGAGAGAAATGAAAATGGGACTTTAATGGATGAATCTTTCTTGTTATGCCTGGCACAATTTGCTTTTTTTTTTTTTAAATTGCAGTAGAATAGATTGTTGCACAGTTCAATGGGAGAATGAACAAACTCAGTAACTCACAGTTGAATGAAATGCAGTGTAGGTACACTACAAGAGAAAGAAAGGGAAAGCATGTTGCAGCAAAGTGTACCACCTTTGTTTTTAATTAATTGAAGACATTTCAAAGAATACTCATTTTGTTAATAGCCTTGTGCCCACTTCCTCCATGGCTTCTGAGAATGTTAGCAACAGGAGAACAATACAATTACTTACTTTGTAACAATCTACTCTATTATGTTCAAGGAAATGAATTGTATTGGACATAAAGTAGGCAGGAGGTAGACTAAGTTGTCTATTAATCACAGGGTTGGCTGTTTGATTCCTGGCTCTTCCTGTTCCCGTGTTCTTGCACAAGACACTGAACCCGAATTTCTCCCGATGTGCATGTGTGTGAATTTGTGAATAAATGGGAAGCCATGAAGTGCTGTCTTTGATAAAGTAGGTATAGTCTATTTACTGTTAATGCAGCTGAATATAAAAACAGAAAATACTTCTGAAGGGGGCCTTAAATTCAGCAGGCAGAACTGTGCAGCAGCTTTGAGTCCCTTCAGTGGACCAGGGATGCGCCGATACCTGGGCGGATACAGAGTATCGATCCAACACCGGTGTAAACACTGACTGGGATTGTTTTTAAGGCAAAATCAGACTTGACTTAAGAAGAAGAAGAATTACTTTGTAAATCCCGAATTGTTAATTCGATTATTTCACTCTATTATTATTCATGTTACACACACACACACCTATATATATGCAAGGGGGCTGCAAGGGGACTGCAAGGCGGCTGCCAATCACTGTGTCTGACAGTCTGTGTATCTGCCAAGGGGGCTGCCAGTGACCGGCGAGCAGTTGGGGGTTTGGTGCCTTGCTCAACAGCACCTTGGCAGTGCCCAGGAGATGAACTGGCACCTCTCCAGCCACCAATCCACATTCCATTCATGGTCCACACAGGGACACGAACCGGCGACCCTCCTGTTCCCAGCCGAGTCACCTATGGCTACTGCCGCCAAGTAAACTTAAACTTTGCTTTCCTAACTTGCTCCCCTGGATAACAAAATATAACAAAAAAAGGAAACTCTACAATCTTCAAATTCAAATTAACATGAATTACAATTGAAGTGCAAACCTTTCAAATGCAGCAACAAGTTGGTGACATAAAGAGAAGATTGATACCAGATCCAGCTATTTGAGTCAGAATCAGTCCAATATTAGAATCCGATTTACTTACTGGATTTCTCAATACTTGATTTATGACATTAGTATTAGGGCTGATTATATTGATCCTATTGTTGGATATTTTGTATTTCTATTAACTGTTACAACATTGTGTTCATTATTTTCCTTTCAGGCAGTTTGTGTTTGGAACCATTGTAGTTGTGAGCCTGTCGAGCTGATTGAGACATTGTATATAACATTGAGAAACACCAAATAAACTTGAGTCGTTGTATACCCCCGACGGATGATGCAACTACCCTATAACTCTGTATTTGTTTTGTATGAGTAGCATTCTCACAAACCACAACAACAGCTCCATACCATGTGTGTATCTGTGACTCCCACCGGCACCAAAATGACACTTGAAACCACCGCTACAAAGATCTGAAAACTACCTATTTCCAACAGTACATTTTGTACATCATGATGCTATAATTCACTTTGAGACACCTGGTTTCATGTGTCTACATTTTTAATAGAAAGCAGACAGAACACACACACTGTGTCAATGTTTGTGACACACACCTTCTCCTCTGTTTGATTACAAGACAAGGCATCATTTCTCCCCTTTAATCATCTTGGCTTTTCGTCGTGATGGGAGTTTGTATATAACAAACACAAATGGATCACACACATGCACATACAAACAGCATTTGCAGGGTAAAATTAAGCCTTTCCCTCTGCATACAGACGGCTGTAACAACCACTACCTCGGGGGGTATGGAGGCTGATCAGAGGCATCACGCCGGTTTGGTGATATATAGAAAAACAAGGCATGGTAAAGTGATCTTGCATCGTTACACCGGTCTGAGCTCCATGCAGCATTGTTGATATCAGTTACATGAAGTGAAACAGTGAAAGTAGTCGAACTCCTGCGTTCAAATCTCCTCTTTAACAAAACAAACAGTGACTCACTCTCAAGTGAAGCAAATGTATCGCATGTTTTTCCTAATTACCTTGGCATTCTCGCCTTGTAATTGACTAAATTTCTGTCAACAACAATATATTCAAATATGTTTTTCTTGCATTGACCCTCTGCTGCTGCTGCTGGTGCAGCTGCAGTGCCCAGAAGCTTTCAGCTATATGCCACATGAATACCGAATAACCAATGCATGCATAAAAAGACAGATAGGATATCTAGGATATGACACCAAGTCAGCATCTGGAGTGTTTCTGCTGAATAAGGAGCTGTACATTTACGGGAGTGCATGATAAGAGAGTGAGAGACAGTGACAGTGTGCATGTTTTTGGAGATAGAAAAGATCGATGGCAGCCAGCGAGGAGTTTGGGGTGTTTTCTCCTCAGAGCCGGAGATGCTACGGTACCCACAGCACGTCTTACCGAGCTGGCTGCGTGGGTGACAGTAAGCAGACAGCTCGCTCTGCTCCACAGCACACTTCCAGTCCAGCGAATGGACCTAGAAATCAGTTTAATGATAAAGCATTATCTCTGGCATGTGTTAGGGCAGAGAGTATTACACAGAGACAATAAAAGCCGTGGAAGGAGTTCTTTCCATTCTCCCTGCTCTTCTCTGAATCAACTCTATTTGGGGGGAGCCATTATTTATAAAAGGCAGAGGCTGAGAGACGTCCTTGCAATTCAACTCCCTCAAACAATTTTTAGTACCTGAAAAGCCAGGCATAAGAAACGTACACTGGCTTTAGCTGAGAGATATCTCATCTGGGGATCCTCAAAAAAACTCTCAAGCTTTTGTCTATTCTCAATTCCCATTTGATTCTAGATTGATCACTTGTACCTTTTCTCATCCTTCCATCCTCTACCCTCGTTCATCCATTTATCCATCTCTTCTGTCCAGACGGAAATATCCCAACAATTGAAGGGTGGACTGCCATGAAATTGTGTTCAGACATTCCTTTTGAGGAATACTTTGGAGTTTATCTTACTTTTCCTCTAGAGTCAACAGCAGGTTGGCATCTTTGGGTTTGAATGTTTTTATTGTATATCATCATTTATCATTGAGCTGCTATGGCGATTTAATTTCCCTCCAGGGATTAATAAAGTCATCCATCTATCTCTCGAACTAGTGAAATGCCTCCAAAATGATAAGATAGACCGCCATAAGTCGGTGTTCAGAGGATAAACCCTAAAAACTTTGGTGATCCCCTGACTTTTTCTCAGCTACACCATGAGACTTTTTAAAAATAAAATGTCTCAACAACTGTTGGATGGAATGCCGTTACATTTGGTACACGCATTCATGGTCCAATCAGGATGAATTGTAATCACTTTGGTAATCCCTTTACCTTTAATCAAGTGCCATCATCAGATCAATCTTTTTATTTTATCCAATACTTTAGCTTATGACTAACTACTGCTGTTATCCTCAGCTGTACTTTGTGTTAGGGCTGATTAAACTAAGAACATTAACATTAGCATTTACCACTTCTCTGCCTCACAGAGCTGCTACTGTGGCATGGCTGCAGACGATTTGTGTTACTTTTATCCCTCCTAAGTTGGGCTGAGATGTTCCTGACAGATATTGATAAATTAGGCTAATCTGAACGCTGCTTTGTCACTTTTTGACTCTCCTGTGGGTCGACTCGCTATCACCTTACTATGTGTCGTTCCACTCACACACTGTTGCGGCTCTGTGACGACCTCCACTGCCAGCTCAGAGGCTCAAAACACATACTGTATGTCCCTCCATTCTGTCTTGTTTGTTTCTTTCACACAGACAGCGGGGCGGAAAAACGGTGCGACAGCCCCCGCAATGTGAGAGGGGTATCAGACCATAACTTTGGCCTGTGTGAAGAAACCCATGCAGACATGGGAATAATATAACAAAACAGGAGGCAGCACAGTGGGCTTGAGAAGATTCCCATTTTCCGACCGTTACTTCACCTATTAACACATCGTTCTGAAGAAAACTTCAATGTCCTGTGATGTCTGGCAGTAACAGAGCAGGACCAAGCACAGACACATCACTGACATGGAGGAAAGAAGAGAATGTACCTTTTGAATAATAAGGAACCTGTGGACAAGAAAGCACAAGAACAAGAGCAGCGCGACTGTCAAAAGCAACTGAACAGCTGACAGCTTAAATGACACCGAACAGAACGTCTCATTAAATTATGTCTGTCACCCCCTTTTCTGGTCATGTCTTTTCTTTACTGTCTATGGTACTTCATAAAAGCATCCAATATTTCATCAGGGAAAGCTACGGTGAAGATAAAAACACATTTTCCAGTACTGAGGAAATATAACACTACAGTGAAGACATATTTGACCGCTCAAATGAGAGTAGATCACTGAACATTTCTTTTGAAAATGCAGATCAAGGACCCACTGGTATTGAGGTTTATTGCTTGTGAAAGAGGTTGGATAACTATCATAAAATATTTTCTCAAAATGTTTGTTGCCCAAAAAAAGGCATGAAAAAAGGCAAAAATGAATAAACAGAGGCACAAGATACATTTTAATTAGTGAAAACAATACACGTGTGTGGAAAAGCACAGTAAGGTCAGGACTTTGAAGACATTTTGCATGCAAACAGAGGTCGTTAATGTACTGATTAAATAGCAAAGGACCCAGTAAAGTGCCATGTGGTACCCCGATACCACATGCATTGTGCCCGTGTCAAAGAAAATGCCCATTTTATTTTTTAGCGGGAATATTTTTTATCCGACCCACAAAGCACATTTTAACTTGTTTTATTTTGCATGTATCTTGTAGTTGGTTTTATAAGATATTTAAGGTGTGAATTTTAACCTACAGAAGGATGTTTTGCAAGTTTTCTTATTTAGTGATCTTACTGCATACGTCCACTTGTCCTTGAGAAACACTTTTCCACTTCCTGGGCTGTTCAAGTTGTGTTTATTTTTGTCTTTTATTGTAATTTTGGAACACATTTCATTGGGTAATTTGTTGTCTTTTTTCTTTTAGTGCTAGGCAAAGTCAGATATGTTATAGTATTTCTCATTTTTCCAATATTTTTTAATACATTGCTATTGGCCCTAAAAATTCCCCTTGTGCGCCTGGTCCTCCAACAGAGTATAACTTAAGAGTTTTCTTTTTAGAAGAAATATCAAGTCAAAACAACTGGTTGGCAGTTTTCTCAGCTGTCATAACAAGCCCCTTTAAATTGATTAATCATAACAGTTTTTTTACATCCGTCGTTTTTCCTGCCATACAACTTTGCCAAAGAAGAATTTGACTCTGGAAGAATGTCTCTTTGGTCTTGTGCATTTCTGTAATGCATTTATTTAAAATTTCTGTAAAATTTGCACTTTTCTGTAGTCTATGAATGACATGTGGACATTCCACTTGTGTATTGTTGGTCTGCAAATATAACAACTTCAGAACTGATCCGGGCATGTTACCAATGTTTGTGGCTTTGTTGATTATCTGGTAAAGACTGCTGCCATTCAGCTTACCAAGAACACAAAACAATTTATGTAAAACAGACGGATTAAAACAATTGCACAACCAATATATCAACGTAGGAGAAAAGTTTGGAACTTAAACCTTTAGATTCAACCCTATTAATACATTTAATACATTAGTACAATTGAGAAGCGTTATTAAGGTCATGCATACTAGTAGACATATTGATTAATATGAAACCACACAAGAAGGGTTAAGTGTTTTGAAGTTGTTGTTATATCTTACCCTCACTTAGGTCATGAATGAGAGTCATTACCTGTCATTACGAGCCGACTTTCAGGAAAAACAAAATACCCATACATGCATTTGAGCCGACCATCCGGAGAACATGTAATATATCTCACAGGTCTAATGGATAATTACTTCTCTTCTGGAAAACCACAAACCAACCACAGCGGCTTTATTGTCCCTGAAAAGCCACGCTGAAACAATGCTGGATTTCACAACGCATTTGGCACGTCAACATATAGCCATTAAAAAAACAACTTTATTTTCCCGCTAGAATCCTCCAATGCTCTGACTCTCCTTAATGAGACATAAGTGGTGATTAAAACAAAGAGAAACTGCAAGATCCATTACAGGGACAGTACACAATACAAAGTTGAGATAAAAACGGCATCAAGACTTGGTGGAAATTCTTTACTAAAAAGAAAACACCTCCATACGTCACCTCTGTGTCTTTGCAGGAAACGAGAGGTTTCACTCAGAGGACATCCCCATACTGTAAATGAACCCACAGCCCCGATGTGAATGCAACAATCATCAATCATCAATCAGAGCTCCGCAGCTTCATCAACACATTGAGGATGTGGGTGTGCTGAGAAGCCTCTCTCTCACCATTGAGTCAAACATAGGACGTCTCGGTTAAAAGCACTCTGCATTTCACAGTATTTATAACCTGTTACATGGCTAAAAAAAAAATTAAAAGTGCTTTTGTCTGTTCCCCACATGCTGCCTGGCCGAAAATGAAGGTTTGAGAGATCAGGTAACAATAAACGGCAAAGTAATGAACGGCTCAAGGTATTGAGAGAAGAGGACAATGCAGAGCGTGAGTGTAGCAGAGTGAAAAGTTGACACAAAGTGTGTCATGTTAACTCCCAGATGAGGTCATCAATCAGTGGCGCACTGTGAGGGGGTCTGACAGCTGCTAATTTATGAAGGGAGAGTCTGAAAGAGAGTATGACTGAGCTGTAAGTCAAGCTGAGTAGAAGGCAGAAGAGAAAGAATAGATTTTCTATCTTTTTCTTGTATTTGTTCTGTTTTTTTCAGCCCCATCTGTCCCAGTTTTCTCTTTCCTCAACTGCTGCCTCTAACACTGAAGCTTTTTCCTTTTGAGGGCTTATCAACACATCTGTCTGGAGAAGTTAGTGTTCCCATCCATTTTTTACACCATGTTTTCCTAAAGCGTCACTGGATCCCCGAACAGCTCCACTAGTTTCCCTTCAGGCCTCCCGGAGTAAAAAACAAAACAAAACAGGGTGTGAAACTAAAGACCCCCGACTGACTGACCACCGCCTCGCATTAACCTGCAGAGACGCCTTGAACCCCCAGTCGAATCAGAAAAGACTTGTGTTTTAACAGCATGGGAGCTAATGCAGAAGGGACATGGTGCAGTGGATTTCACTGTAGCATGTTGGCTTTTTGCGTGAACAGGTTGATCTATAAATGTCGAACATCTGTTAAGTCACAATTCCTCATTAAAGCTCACCATGGTGGGCTTTCTCAAACGTAAACTCTCCTTCACAAATGAAAGCTAATGATTTCCAAGTGGCCTGATGGCATGAACTTATCAGTGAGGTGTTATTTCTTAACCAGGGTTCCCTCTCTTTTTCCAGAACAGTTTTTCTTAAAAATACAGGAGAGTTTGCTCACGGTGAGCCTAGGATCAACACATTTGAGGTGCTCGGGACTCCAGAAAATATAGACGTGATGTTGAAAGGATGGCTGCAAGTGTGATCTGCTCTGAAGTATAAGTGACAAAAGATCCAAAATTAATTCAATTCAATTCAATTTTATTTATAGTGCCAAATCATAACAGAAGTTATCTCAGGACACTTTACAGAGTAGGTATAGACCACACTCTATGACTTATTTATGATTTACATAGACCCAACAATTCCTCCGTAGAGTACGGTGGCAACGAAAACCTTCCCTTTAACAGGCAGGAACGTCTGACAGACCCAGCTCTGTGGAGGACGGACATCTGTCTGCACCGGTTGGGGAAGAAGAAAGGAGAGAAAGAGAGAAATGACAAACAGATGGACAGAGAGAGAAAAAGACAGACACAAAGACAGAGAGAGACACACTTCCCGAGATGCAAGCAACCAAAAAGCAAAAGTAACTTTAATAATATCTATAGTAACGTAATATGACTTAAATGTCATGGCAGTAAATATATAGCAGAATAGTAAGAAACAAGCACAGCTAAGGTTATAGATTCTGAAAATGATAATTATGGTGGCAAACATGATCAATGATGAGTAGCGGCAATAACAGCTGCAATACAGCAAGACATACCACTGATGGTGTTTTTATGGCTACAGATTTTATAGTTTATTAGAATAAGGACAGTGTATATGACTAACAGTTATAATAGCAGCAGGAAGCGTCATGCACAACCACGATCAGCAGAGACCTGCGAGACGAGAAAGGAAAAAAAAAACTCCGGGGAAGAAGTTGAAATAGTAACATGCATTTATCACTATGGAATTAGCGAGAAAGTGGCTGAAAGAAGGAGAGCTGTGAGTGGTTGAGTAGAACTAGTGGATGTTTAAATGTTAAGCGGTAGTTAGCTGCTGTGGTGAATATTAAAGCAAGAACAGCTGAATTTAGCGAGAGCAGCAAACAGTGAAACAACGACTGACCAACACACAAGCACCGGAAATTACGCTATAGGTCCTCGTAACACGTCAGCACGTCCAGTCCGCCTCTAACCACCTAACAGCTGTGCATAAAAAAGAGCGTTTCACTTCTCGTCCAGCAAACCTGGTTCAAATACAATAAAATGTTCCAGGACAACATAGATTATTTTAAGGATATTTGGCCATTTTAATGAATTTCCAGGTGTTCAAAAGTGGAAAACTAGTCTCTGAATTTCCAGGTTTTCCTGAATGCATGGGAACCGTAAACTTACCCCGGGAAATCCGATACAACAAAAATATCTTACCACATTATGTGAAACCTATCTGAGCTATCCCTGGAGTAGCTGTTTTCCATCTAGAAACTGCTCCTTAGACACTGGATGAATATATTACTTCAGTGTTGATGCCAAAAGTCATCTGAAAATGACTATGAACCAGTGGTTGCCTACCCGAAAGGAAAACAGAAAATTTGCAAGCTAAGAAGGCACATGCAGCAAATCTGAACCTGAGGAGCACAAACTGATGGCCAGACAATCATTTTCTACTGAGCTGAGGGATTGGGCAAATTTGCAGATGCAGCTGTGCTTGTCGTTAGTCAGCCCACGTGGATCCACTCACCATCTTTATGGAAGTGCTCCTGCTAAATTGTATTATATGAGACTCCAGCCTCCCCCCCTCCCTTCCTTTCTGGTCTCACACTCTTCAAGCAGCACCCAGCTTATGCTGAACAGCCTCAGCACAGAAACTGTTTCTTAGGGTAGTAGTTCAGGACATGCTCTTAGCAACTTCTTGTCTCTGATAATCACAGGGGAGCAGCGCTACTGGACAAACCCTGCATCTGTATCTAATCATTATGGGTGTGAGAGGTTGCAGGTTCGATATGGAAGCTCTCCTTTGTAACAGTAAATATGCTCAAATACCCAGAGGTCCTTTTCACTGCACAACACAGATATGGTTAAGTTGTGCTTCGAGAGAGTCATTAAAACTGCATTATTGCACTAAGTGCTGTGAGGAGAGTAACTAAATGAGCACTTGTTAGCTTTATGGCACTGGTGGTATTGGCATAGATTGGAGTCTGAAACCTACAACAACATAGGCTTCATGGGCCACAGAAATTTATTTCAAACCAGGTCATTGAGGTGATAGTGAACCAACTCTAAGTGAAAAGTGGAAAAAAATAACATTATATTTAAATTTGGATGAGTCAAGTCAGTTTTATTCATATCAATCAAACTAACGGCATTTTTAATGGGGAATTTTGGCGTCTTTGGACCCTATTTCCCTATGTATTTGTGTCTAAGTGACTAATGGGAAAAACATTTTTTGAAATTGGTCCAGTATTGAGAGAGAGCACAGCAGCACAACAGCTGTGAAGCGGGCTGCAGTGTAATCGCACAAAAATTGCCACCGACAGGCTCAAATTGTTATCATGAGCGTCAAACTACATTATGGAAAGATGGAGATATTGTTGTTATCCTGAAATGCTTTGGTGTGAAGTTACTGCTGCCTATCAACACAGTCCTCTCAGTCGTATTCCAGGTCAAACTGCAGACGCGATGGTCTACGAAGCGCAATGTATTTGGAGCCTAGCCTTCAGAAAAATGTGCACATTCTTCAATAATGTGGAAATATCACATTGTTTTTATGCACTCCAGCACAACAGACACATATCTGCTTCCATGGCTCCACACAGCTGTCTTCTGCCTACAAGTCACCTTGCGAGATTTCATAGTGAGACTTCACCATCTTACTATTATACATTCAAGACTCTGATAATAACTACCTTAGCAGTGACAGACAACTCAGTCAGTGACATTTAGCACGTTTAGTGGACGAGTATTGATGGTATGCAATTGCCCTTTTTGATAACATTGCCCCCTTTGCAGCTGCTAGACTCTCACTTCAAAAATGTTGTTCCCATAAGTCCCACATACATGACAAAATAGGGTTAGTGCCTAAAATTCCTCTTTAAAACCTCTGAACACCCACACAGGTGTTTTCAGTTTTTCTGGTTGATTAGACCTCGGCTTGGGTTGAAGGTGGGCGGAGCTTTGATGGGAATTTATGAGGTCATAAATGTCCATCTACCGCTAAGAATGATAAAGGTGTACTTTGTCCCGCCTTAACAAGTGAAACAAAGCTAACAGGAGACTCAGGAGGAGGTCAATCAATCAACACACCCACACACTCCTAAGAAGAGGTCCAATCAGCCAGATTAACTAAAAACACCTGTGTGGGAGTTCAAAGGCTTTAAGAGCTCAATAGAATTAATATTACGACGGTAAAAGTGTCGTAAACAAAGTCAGACAAGTCACAAAGATTTACTTGAACTTCAGTTAAAATGCTTTAAAAACTTATGATTAAAATTAGATTTTGGGCTGCACAAGCTGAGTAGACTTTTCTGGCACATCGTGTACTTTCAAGGTGCATGGAGATGGACGACAGGGAAAAAAAGGGGACAAAACTCAACTAACTAAAACCATTTTGTGAGATCAGCTTTTCTCCGACTATCAGCTTTCGGACTTTCCCACATGAAAGTCAACAACTGTGGCAGAAATTTGGTAAAAATCTTTTGTCATCAGTCCAAAACATTGGTCTACCCTGAGACAGTCCGATTTATACCTTTTGAAGCAACATACATTTAGGACCACATTCTCCCAATGTGACTGTTTATACAACCAACAAAATTAATTTTGTGCACGTCTGGCAAAGAAGAAAACACAGCGGAGCACAGAAGTACCAGCACTCAGGCAAAAGCTTGTTTCTCAATCTGACGTACCTCAAACTGATAACAAACACTAACATAAATAGTACATGAATAGCAAGCAAGATTTTATTTGACTCATCTTGCACAGCGAACCTGTACAGGCGCTGCTGGTATTAAACAGTTGTCAGGACCTTTAAAGATTAGGGAGAAGGTGATTTTCTCCAACGGCCTGAATAAAAGCACCTCATACAGCAGACCATTTAGATTTAATTTGTATTCAGTGCAAACTACAATAACATTACGTGCTAAGAGCAGCATAATGCACCATTAATGCACAACATGGTGATAACAGTAATATGTTACCGTCTGGCTTTAAATGCATCAGCGCAGAGATGGGTGGCTTAATGTACTAAAGAGTCACATTGTGCAGCCAGGGCTGTTGGGCCAGATTTCACGATGAGTCTCACAGAGCTGATCCTCAACATGAGAATGAAGTGACTCACTTACGACTGCCCCTGCTAAAAGAAGTGAGTTAATGCATCAGACAGCCGGGGGAAGATTTAAAAAAAAAAGAAGAAAAGACCTGAGTTCATGTCTGCAGGGTCATCCAGGAGAGTGGACACACATCGCAACTTGCCATAGTGAGCTTTGATGAAAATGCATTACATTTCAAATGCATTAATGAGTTTGGATGAAAGCATTTGTGCAGGTCTCTGTTTCTGTCTTTGATGAGCTCAGTGATAGCAAAGTCAGGGACGTTATTATTAAACTACTAAATTGTCTAAAGTCAGAACTAATAGACCCTGATGCAAAATCTTCCAATGAAATGTATTCTGGGTAGTTTCTATTGTCGCAGACATGTCTCTTTTCAGAAACATTCAGTGTAACATGCAGCATGTGCCATATTGCAGCAACACCATATTCTGTGGTTCAAAAGTTTCTGCATCGACGGCTGTCATCTCAGTTGATGTATTCTGCAGCTAACGGACAGCAGATGCTCTCCCCTCCATGGTGCCTTTTGTATGGGGCGAGCTCATCTTCACTTTGCATCAACCAGTAAACCAGACACAGGTCTGGAAGAGAACTGCTTTATTTCAAATGTGCAACCGATTTATTAATTTAAATTCAAATTTGCTGTATCTTTAGGCTCAATCAGGAGCAGGAGTGTAAAAGAAGTAGAATTTTTTTTTGATCTAGTTGAGTGGAAATTCAGCCGGTATAGAAACGAGGGGAAAAGTCTCCATTCTCTTAAATCCACTCTCCGTTGTGTTTTTACACCAATTTAAAGTGTTTATTAATAGGAGCATCGTTCCAAGTCAAATTTCTTGCATGTGTGAAATCGCTCGGCCTATAAATCCAAAGGTTATTTCTCTCCAGAGAAAACTACATTCTCCTGAAGCTCGTTAGAAAGTTTCGCAGGCTGCAAGAAAGATACAAAACACTGAACCTTGTGGATGCAATTCTAAAGAAATTATTTTTGCAATGGAAGAATGACTTAGGATTGCATTAAAGGTCAGTGGGCTACTGTGTCACCATAGTTTAAATGCAAACGACAAAGTCCCCGTCAGGGTACAAATGTCTACGTCATGTACATTTTCACTGGCCAACTTTTTTTGTTTTTATGTCACCTGACTTCTACAGCAGTTGCTCTGATTGTGTAATATGAACATAGATGGTTTTACATTGGAGTAAAACAGCCTGTTGGGTCTCATACAGACACTAACAAGTGCCAAATATCTGCGGTTTGCAGAAACATACTGTACCAATGCCAACATTTGTTCTTCAGGGCTCGTATGTCCGTGTAATGCACATGGAGGTTTTATAGTTTGTGCTGAAAAAAATAGAGTAGGTTAAATACCAAAGGTAAACACAAAACATACATTATGTGCAATGCACTGTGTTGTTAATCCAACTATTGTTACAAGCAATAATCATTTAAAAGGAATGTGAACATAGCCATTGTCGTCAGTAATGGTTTCCGTACTGCCTTAGGTTAACACCATACTAAGCACAATAAAGTCTCCCGGCTCTTCTCTTCAAAGGTACGACACTCTGAACCTGCCTGGATGCAATTTCAATGAAATAGTTTCCGAATCGTATACTTAAAATCTCGTTGAAAACATTTGCCGCGTGAGATTAGCAATAGTTGCAGTCAAAGCTATCGGCTAACCACAGGCCTTTCAACAGTTGTTTGGGGGTAGATTCCCTCTTTTACTGGGATCCCACAAAGCACAGAGCAGTATTTACTGTAAAGGCTTAATTGAAAGAACAGACGCACTGCAGTTACCGGCAGAATCTGTAGATGTTATCTTCATTATTTTCAGGTCTACGTCTCTGTTTATTCCTCTTTCACTCTTCCTTACTCCACTTTTTTTCTTTGTCCTTTTGCCTTCTCCTCAACCACACCTGTTCTTCGTCCTTAAATGCCCGCCTGTATTTTTTTCCCTCCTGCAGTGAGGCAACTAAGACTTGTGAGCAGGTTTCATATGATCTCAAATTGGATTCCAGGTGCCACTAATTAGCTCCTAAAATGTGAGCGTGAGATCTGGACCCATTCTTCTATTCTGAAGGTATTGACAAAGGTTGAAGTTCTGAAAAATTGAGACCAAAATTTAAACTAGGGTAGATTTAGGGCGTTTTCACATACTACACTTTGACTCGTCTTCCATCTTGGTGCAATTAATTTGGGCAGGTGTGAACAAAGAAATCGCTCGGGTGCAGACTAAAGAAGAAAACGTGCCAAGACCTTTAGTGGAGGTATTTTTGTCCCAAACGTACTCTGGATTGGTTAATTTGTGGTGGGAACCTCTTCCAACCTCGATCCAACTAACGACCAGATTTACTCTGCCAGTTTAAGGCTCTTGTAACCAGGTTTGCTTTGCATTCTTGGTTGCAGCAGAGCACGATTCGGCCCAGAGCAAACAAACTGTGGAGCCATGCTAGCTTTGAGTTAAATGCTAATGTCACTATTTGGTGACTAAAGACGGGTATGATATTGTCCTTAAATGAAAAGTCAGGGGATCACCAAATGATAACTATTCATTATGAGGGGGGACATGAATGTGTGAAGCAATTTCTTGGCAACCCATCACATATTTGTGGGAACACCACAAACATCTACCTCAAGTTGGCACTAGAGGAAGAGTCAGGGAATCACCATGTCATTAGAATCCATTCCCTGGAAAGATGTGATGGCAACCCATAGTAGTTCAGATTATTCAGTCTTGACACACCAACACTGCCATTCACAGAGCTACGTTGCTGCCAAAAAAAAGCCATGAGAAAGTTGGCACTTAAAGCTGAAGTTGCAAATGTCTTTGTTTCATATTCTGTTTCGTATTATCACAATGAGACAGACAGTCTGTGAAAAAGTAATGCATCGCGCTCTACTTCCATCTTCTGTTCCTGTCTGCTCCTAATGTCATCTGCCAGTTGTTTCCGCGCCCGGAGAAAAACAGCCACTCCGAGCCAAGTAATCTGTGACTCAGCATCAATGACGGCTCAAATCAAACTGTGAAAAAAGGCAGCGTGGATCAATTATGAATCAATATTCTATTACTGTGTTTTCAGAAACATATTTTAGTGTACCGTTTAGCTGTACAATGAGAAAGTTTGTGACCAAGTCGAGCCAAAACCAATACCCACCCACCACCGGGGAAAATGTTCTGATTTTACAGCTAAACGGTACATTAAAATGTTTTAGAAAACATTTTAGGCAAGAAATATGCAATACAGTAACATATTTGATCATGATGTTGTCTGTTGGGTGCAGTGGAACTAGCAGATGAGGAGATTGGAAGGAGATAGAGAGAGGTAAAGATACATTACTTTTTTACATATTTTCTTATTTCATTGTGCTGTCAGGTTACAGTGAAAATTCCAGCAAATATGAAAATAATAAAATAATTTTGACAGAAACTTACCAACTTCAGCTAGAAAAATCAGTCCAGTCTCCATTCATGTCTAAGTTACACCGATGCTAAGGTGAACACACCAGCGTACAGATGTGTCTGAACACACCCAGACAAAAGGTCATGCCCTGAAATTAGCAGGCAGGACCTCAGTCTATGCTGTGTTGTGACAGTTGAAACAGCAGTGGGTGACTGGATTGAGTGACATGTGAACAAAAACTCACAGCAGGTGTTTCAGCTCCGGTCGGAGGAGTAAGAAACCAAACCGTGTCATGACTTTTATTCGACGGCGGGCGAATTCCTCTTACACACAAAAGTGAGGTCTCTACCAGGTCCTGCTCCTACTTCTGTTATTGTGCAGCTGTCCAAATTGATTACTCAAATGTTGTGAAATAGGCACCAGGGGGAGAAGTAAGAATATATTTAAGCTTTTTAAAGGTAGTTATGTGAATCAGTATTTGGGGAACATATGCTCCTCTTTTCTCTTCTTTTTCAATCCCTGTTTTCTAAACCCATTTCCCTCCATTCCTGGAAAGCTTCCACCCATGTCTTTTATTTCCCTCCACCAGAATAAAACGCACACACCTCCCTCTCTCCTGCCTCACTAAATGGGAAAATATACTGTATCTCATTGGGCGTGGAGTGCAGAGACCAGTACATAACGTCGGTGTGGTTTGTTTGCAAGGCGGCGCAGAGGCTGGAGGTCATTTTCTCAGTGCAGACACACTCTTAGACCTGTGGAGGGGGGGGGGGGGGGGGGGGGGGGATGCAGTGGTGTGGAATAGAGAGCTTTTTAAAAGCCAGTGAATAAAAGCTTTGACATCCCCTCTGCCCTGCGTCCATGCCGCCTTTCCCATCTTCTGTTTCCTCCAGCCGCCCTCACGCCACTGTTTCTACCAGAGCACACCGAGATGCAGCGAACACAATTAAGCCTGATGTAATGAAATCACACTGTGCTCTGGTTAATGGAGATGTTGGTGAACAGGGTCAGCGGGTGGACTGTAACTGAGTGTGTGTGCAGAGAACAGAGGCAGCTGTCAGGCGTTTCTTTTTTTATTATTTTCAAACGGACCACCAGCCTCACTTCTCTCAGGTTAGGGATCTCTAGTTGAAGTGTATACACTCCTATAAAGATCTCCCACTTAGACATGATGTTATCTCATCAATATAAAATATCTATTTGACAGATATTGCGGTGGATTAAAGTGTCCCGACCACATTTTCTTGATTAACCACATAAAAAAATAGTGTTTAGTCTAGCTGATGGAAAAGTAAAGTGATTATATCTCAACCTTTTTCATGTTGCCAAGAACGTCAGCTAAGAAATTACCTTGAATAAGTCATGCACAAGTTCCTAATAAAAGGTAAAAATACATTTTCCACTGCGCGTCAAATAGTAAATTAAGTTTTAACATCGCTGCCAAGTTGCCTGCGTAAAACAGCCCACTAAATAACACATTACACCGAACATAACAACACTTCATTATACTCTGCAAGACCTTATCAAGCAACACCTCCATGCAGAATCCGATGGATTAAATATTCATTGACATTTAATTCCTGCATCGCATCATAGCGAGCTGGTGACCTCCGATCAGTGCGGCATTAGTGGAACTGCTGTCTCATTAAACGCTGTACTGTAGATGTCAAGCCCTTGCACACACAGGACTGAGCATCGCTCCGGGTCAGGAATCAAACTCATTCGTGGACCTCGGAGGATATTCAAGTGGCCCTTGAACACAGTGATCCTGAGCAGTAAATCAGCCACATAATGAAAAAGGTCCATACAGGCAGCAGCTGATGCCCAAGACCGGATCAATGTGACTAATGAGGAGGATATGTCGCACAGCAGCACTGGTCGGGTGGCTGTTCGGGTTATTAAAGACAGAAGGTCATTTAGCGGGTTTCAATGCTGAACAAAAACACAGGCATTCCTGTGTTTTAAAATAATGTGTCTCTAGCAGACAGTTAACCAGATGTTGGAACTTGAAACCAATAGTAGAAACATGTCTGTTTTAATTGGAAGAGGGTCGTAGTTTTGTTTTGTTTGGAGGAACTGATCCATCCATAATAGAGGTGTTTCTATCATGTATGGATTGGATGATTCTGCAGGACAGGATTTATGTACAATGCAAAAAAGAAAAATCCAAAAAACAATAAAAAAGGTCAGCCTCTGATGTCTTTACTGGAGGCCATAGGGGAGTGTGACAACAGATTCAATGATAGTGAAAACAAATTAGAATATGATGAGATAACATAAAAAAAAGTTTGATTGAAGGTGTAAAAAAATAGCTTGTATCTGCCAGCAGAGTGTGAATGTTGGCTTGAGTTGTGTTATTGTGTTGAGTCTATTTACCATTTCAAGGAATCAAGGCTTCAAGGTTACACAAAAAAAAATGGACTAACTTGTTTTCATGCCCATTTTTTATTTGTGCATTAAATAGGCTATGTTTCAGAGTCTGTTAAAAAGAAGGTTTCCGTTGCCGCTGTGATCAAGATTACTGAATTTATAAATAATGTTTATAGATATTGCAACTTGTAGCTGCTCATGGATGACTTGTTGGGTCTCTGTAAGTCATAAATAAGTAATATAAATAACTCTATATGTAAAGTGTCTTGAGATAGCTCTTGATATGGTTTGGCACTATAAATACATGTCATTCATTCATTCATCTTCAACCGCTTGTCCCTGTCGGGGTCGCGGGGGGCTGGAGCAGATCCCAGCTGACATCACATTCACACCTACGGGTAATTTAGAGTCATCACTTGACCTAACACTTGCATGTCTTTGGACTGTGGGAGGAAACCGGAGAACCCGGAGAAAACCCACGCAGACACGGGGAGAACATGCAAACTCCACACAGAAGGGCGACAGTGCTGACCACCACACCACCGTGAATTTAATTAACTTGTGCTGGTAACATTAACTGTACAGCCTACCCCGAAACTTTAGTGTTTTTGCTGCTTAACCAAATCTTAACCAACCATCTTGAAACACACTGACGTTGTGGCAATAAATGATCTATAAATCTGGTCAGTACAGGTTCCCTGCTTGCGTTTATATTTGGCTTTGTCTTAAATGTCTTAAAGTGGTGTTGAGAGATTTACAGAAGCTAAGGTGCGGCTCTGTTCTGTTTATACAGTTATGGACATTTGAGGAAGGTGCTGCTATTTATTTGTTCTCAGTTCAAGCTGCGATGGGTAAACATGGAAAAACACAGCGCCCAGCAAGTGCTTATTGTTTATATGAACACAAATAAAAGTTTTACAGTGTATAAGTGTGCGCGCTGGAGGGAGGTGATTTATTGTAGCACCCATTAGGCCTCTATCCGCCCCTCGCCTTCCTCCCCGACCCCTCCCCGCTCACCCTCTCAGACAGCAGTAGTAATGGGCAGGCCGTTGGTTACTGGGTCCTCTGGGGTATTAATCAGCTAAGGGGCTGCCATAGAGGTGGGTGAGGCTCCTTACAATGATGCACAGGCTTTTTAATCAAAACTTCCTGCACAAATTGCAGTGTGTTTTGAAAGACTTGATTAAATTACCACTTTGATCTCTTGAAGCCAATTTAGCTCTTCCTGCTAGATCACGCATGTATGTATGTATATATGTATGTATATATGTATGTATGTATGTATGTATGCGTGCAGAGAAACACACGAAAAATGAACAATCAAGCATGATGAGAGCTGAACACAGCCCGTAAAAACCGGACAGCAGTCTAGATTTTTGATTCTGCAGCATTAATGCAGCATGAAATTCACCTTCAATTTCGAAACCGACCCTGAGAAATGTTCTGCCAAGGTTTTTATGAGCTGCATTGAAATCCTCGTTGGAAATATTGCAGCATTTTCATGCTGCTTACTGAAAGTCTCACTCAGGTGCATAATGCAGACATCTATCTAACAGCCCCTGTGTTGCAGACGCTGGCTCCAGACCAACATTATTATTATAGCCGACTCTACATTCAAAGCCTCACATATGGCTTTGCACAGAAATGATTTGTGCATCCGGCGTTTCACACTTCAGAGCTCCAAACACTTTAGCAAAATGGTTCGAGGAGATTTTCAAAAACACTCACCTGGGGGATTGAACCCCAGGCTCTGTGATCACAAGACACAAGAGGAGAGGGGTAATGATGTGATATGTGATAGGAGCAGTAGTTTGCATTGCCGTGGTATTTGGTTGGTGCATTTGTTGCTTTTTTTCTATGTTTTAAACCAATTCTGAACACTTTTCTTGGGGAACGCCAGAAAAACAAAAGGTAAGTTGACGACAACAGAAATAAAAAAACACTCAAAAAGATTTTTTTGTTCTATTTGGCAACCTCCACACATATCTGGCACCCGAGCGAGCTCACACAAACCGCAAGATGTATTTGCAAATGTAATGTCACCCAGCTTTTATGTGTACTGGTGAAACTCATCTGTAGTGCATTAAAGTGGTTCTGTTTCATGGCGAGGTTTTCTCTGTCAGGGCCTGTTTGCTGTAAACTGACTCTTCCCCTTTAAGAATGATACAGATTTTAGTACAGCACAGCAAGTCCATTTGAGTTATCAACAACAACCAGGCAACCACTGCGCTTCCAACAAGCAAATGACGCGGATAAAAAGTAACAAAACCAAATTAGGGGGTGAATTTAATCCCTCCCTTATAGGAGCACTTTGTACTGCAGGACTCCAGGAAAGACTACACTTAAAAAAAGAGGAGAGAGAGTGAGTGTAAGGGTGGAAAAAAGAGAGTGGCTGATAGAGACGTAATATAAGAGGAGGGGACAAAGTGCAGGAGGGATGAGGAGCAGTCTGGTATAGATGGTATAGAGAGGACTCTTCTTTCTTTCTCTGTGCAGGACTGTCCGGATGAATTATGAGGTGGACCAAACGGCGTCCAGTTTAAACTAATGGGGAGGGAATTTATGGTAACACTTAAAGAATGAGATCAATAGAGGCCATGCTTCCAGCGGTGAGGAGAAGGAGGCGAGGGCCGGCCCCACGGAGGGTCAATATGATCCAAACAGTATCAGTTACAGTTCTGTTAGAGCAATCAGAGAGGAAGAAACAGAGGTCAATACCAGTTACCTGGGGTCTTATGGCAGGTTAAACCATTTTTTAACAGTGCTTTCACTTAAAGGAGCACAATCTAACAGCGAGCCAGGCCACATTTTCCTTTAAAATGTATTTGCTATTACAAATGAGTAGTATACAATCATCATTTAAAGGAAACAGGGTTGCCAGACCAGCTTTTTGTGACTATTGCAATAAGACATGCCTGAATTATCTGCAACTCTGTGCTTGGTTCGACTCTGGCTTTGAAAAAGTGGTTCAAAATCAGATTATCTTCAAGCAGAAACGCCAATGATTGGCGAAAACTGTTGTGCTGTTAAAACTAGTCTTTTAACCAAGGAAGACTTCATCTTCTGCTTAATACTGTGTACCATGGAGCACAGAGATTTATCACAAATCTCAAAGCTCTACCTCATCATTGTTCTTTGTATGCTCGGGCTGGATGACTGGCCTTGTCTGTCCGTCGACTCAACCACTGGCATGTTCTTACTTATAAGGCTGTTCTAGGACTACATCCTTCTAACCTATGGCGTTAAGTTTGCTGCTCCGTCTGATTGGAACCAGTTGCAAAACCACCTGAATCTTCGGGAGCTGGTTTCATTGGTCACATTTAAAGTGATGCTAAAAGACTTGAAAGCCGTCACATCTGGCTGTAGATGTTTTTAATGTTGAATTGTGTTTTGATATCTTAGAAGATGTCATTTCTTACTTGTTTCCATATAATTTATTTGTTATATGTTTGTGAGTCACTGTGTATCTTTGCTGCTACCTTTCTTGGCCAGGACACTCTTGAAAAAGAGATTTCTAATCTCAATGGGTCTTTTTCCTGGTTAGATAAAAATAAATAATCTGCAATTATTTATTATTATTATTATATTAATTAGATATTAATTGTCTTGTTCTGTTCTTACTGTTTACTTTTCTTTTCATTTGTGTTGGTATTTTGTGTCTGTTGAACACTTTGGTCAACTGCAGTTGTTTTCAATGTATTATACTAAATAAAGTTTGACCTGATTCATTTTCACAATTTCAAAATCACAAGTTCGTGGAAGGAATGCCACCCTAGCAGAGAACGGCTGCTAAACTGCAGGTTATGTTCAGTGACAACATTAAGCATCAAATGCCAACATTTTAAAAACTTCTACAATATCTGCACATGGAAATTCTACTACGGTTAAAGGTAGGGAGAAACAAATCAGGCTTACAGTTTAAAAAGAAGAGGGTATGAGCTGTTGGTGATGTGATGGGACACAAATTCCACGGGACACGTTTCTTCACTAACTAAATCTGCTTTGTGTCAGATTCACACCTGCATTCGCCCCCCAGAGAACGTTGCTCAATCTGATTTTCTCCTGACCCTGAACGGTGTTAAGAAGGTGACACAAGACGCTTGCTGGGCTTAGGACTCAGATCTTTGAGGCTTTGCTTCCATTAAAAACAGTTGTGCAGGATGGAGTTGCCTCGCTCCAAGGTGGAATATTTTTTAATAGTTATCAAAGGTGTTTATTTCTGATATTCACAGTAAGGGCGCAGTCACACTTTCCATCCGTACCGTCCCCAAACAGGTTATACGGGTAAAGTCTAGTTCGTTTGACCGGTGTGAGTGCAACCGTACCGCGCCTAGCTGCGGCCCGCTTGCCCGCCACGGACCGTTTGTGAGAGGTGGGCTTTTGTAAAGCACGTTTGCACATGTATGAGCACGAGCGTGCGCACATGTACAAGCACGAGTGTGCGTACGTGTACGAGCACGAGCCCTACTGCGGCTCTTATGTGCGTCTGTTCGGACATAGAAAAAAGAAGGACGGACCATGCGCGGACATTTAAAACAATGGCGGCGAAAGGTTCACGTTGGTGTGATGCAGAGGTTTACTGCAGATTTGGTCGGATGAATATATTCAAAAACAGTCGGACAACACGCACAAAAACTCTAAGGTCTATGGAAAGATTTGTAAACAAAGTGACGCATCGCGATGACGTCATCAATGCGCGTGACGTGTTGCGGCGTGATGACGTATAGGCAGCAAGAAGCATTCGCCGAGGCCCAGGTAGTGTGAGTACAAACAGGCCTGGGCCGCGGGGGGAGAGGGAGGGGGGGACAAGTACCCTAAAGCACGTGGCATGGTACGGACGGACAGTGTGAGTGCGCCCTAAGAGGCCTTTTCATTTACTCCGGGCAACAGCTGATATTGCATCTACTCAGGCTGTGGGTGGATGTTTTTGAAGACATGAGACTGTGACATTTAAACAGTGAGGGAAAACCTTTGGACATAAACGAACAGTCATGGTTTTTATTTTCCACTCTACTCTTTCCCACAGTAATATTTTTCTCTCCTCTTCCTTTTTTTTCTGCTCTGAACCAGAATATTGAAATTACAGATACAATGGCTCGCATCCCAGCTAAACATGTTGCAGTCATCACACAGTAGGGTCTACGTCCAAAAAAAACAATTTTTTCCCTGTCTGAGATTTTGAGGTTCATGACACAAGCGTCGATCCGTGTCGGTCTCTTTTTCTTTTGACTGGACTACCTTTGTGAACGTGAGTGTTTTCTAAATTAAGTGTGGGAAAACTGGAGACAGGGATAACATCCACATGGCTGAAGAACTTCATGGACCAAGTGTCGCTGAGGAAAGGGGAGGGAAAAAAGGTGCTGAGATTTCAGACAGCTGTCAGACATTTTATTTTATGATTTTAAATGGACCACCAGTCAGGTTTGTAGCAAAGGATTCTGGGTCCCAGACATAATTTTACTCTGCCCCCTCTCCCCTGAAAAATACCCTTGCTTTACACTAAAATAATGCTCCTGGAATTTTTGTGGGTGATCTCCTGCTGCGGGCACCAAGAATCATGACCGACTTCCTCACCACTGCCACCAGCCTGTGTGTGTGTGTGTGTGTGTTTGTGTGTGTGTGTGTGTGTGTGTGTGTGTGTGTGTGTGTGTGTGTGTGTGTGTGTGTGTGTGTGTGTGTGTGTGTGTGTGTGTGTGTGTGAAGGCTGTATTCAGTAATTTAAAATAAACTTTGTTGAGAAAGCACAGAATGAAAAAAAAGTAATTTACAAGCCAATTTAAAGAAGTCAAAAAGGGTATTAAAGGGGACCTATTGTGCTCATTTTCAGGCCCATACTTCTATTTTGAGTTTCTAATAGAACATGTTTACATTCTTTAATGTTAAAAACACATTATTTTCCTCACCTACTATGAGTCTGAATATAACTGTATTCACCCTCTGTCTGAAACACTCCGCTTTTGTGCCTATCCCCTCCTGAAAAAGCCCAGTCTGCTCGGATTTCTTAGCGTTTATAGGTCCTCATTCACTCTCTGTGTCTCTTCACTATCATTGCAGCCGGGGAAAGACTCTAACGGCTCTGTAGCTTCACTTTATATTTCTACTGTATATAGTATAGTTTGACATCACTGTGATTGAAGGTTTCAACATTCAAAGCCTTGCTCCTCAGTTTCATAAACCTGTTGCTTTCTACTGTTTTTGCTGAATCATTACTGTCCGTAACTTTCAAACATGTTTGTCACAAGTGAACTGACAAACCTTGAACAAATGTCTGCTACATGTGCAAATCTGTGTATTAAAGGGCCCGCTGAACCGTAAGAAATTGTCACTCTGAAACCGGCTTTGGTGAATGACTCTGACCGTGAAAAGTATTGCTTGACTCTGTCTGTTTGATTCTGTCCGCCCATTTGTTGGCCTGTATAATTGCAGATTGAACTTGTTTCATATTTAATGACTTCAAACTCAGTCGACTGTATACCTTTATTTCTCACCAGGCAAGTATACACTAATTGAACTGACTGTACAGAAGTCTTGGCAGCTCATTTAAAGACACAGCTTCTGAATACAGGTTGTGTGCGTTTCTCTGTGGATTGAGCGTTACATTCAGTTTTTATATAGCACCTTGACCTGCTTCATAACCAAAAAAGTCTCACTTTTTACAATATGGGACCTTTAAATCCGACCTTTTTCTACTGTAACATGAGAATCTACAGGAAGAATTGAAGCATTTGGAGGTAATCTTCCTTTGATTTAATTTACAATGAATGAAAGCCATTTTCTGTGTTGCTCCTTTGATACCTTCAAATCTCTTAAACGTAAAGGCAATATCAGGCGCACATGGACATTGTCAATGTCATGCCACCACCATGCAGTTATTGAACGTTTCAACCGCTGTGGTCTGGAAATGTGTTGGGGAAAGAATCACTGACACGACACAAAAGGTGTGAAGCGCTAAATATGTGAACAATATGGCCGCTTATTTCCTCAGGTTTCAAGCCTGGCTTCATATATTTGCACTTAACGGGTCACATGAAAAGAAAAGACCCAAGGGCATTATTGCTGTACGACATGATTGGTTCAACATTTTGGTTTGGCCTCTTTTATAAACGATTTTAATAATAAGTTCCATTTTCAAGGCCTGTTAAGGCCTTTAAGGCTGCTTGTGATCTACAGGGGAACACTTTAATTCATGAGGTAGTTTGGTGAGAGGTCAATGCTTTCCATGCACAGACATAATAAAGAGTCCAATAAAGTACAGCCCAATATTACAGTATCCTGTGTAAGCTAGGGAAGTGGGCAGTAGAGCTGTACATGGAGGTTGGAAACAGGGCAACATGTGCTGCATATCAGAGAGGAGTTACCTGCCTGTCTCTCTGCAGTTTGGCATGTGTTTGGCTTTTAGTTCAGGAGGGCTGGGACGTGCTGTCGGTGTGATGGAGAGCCTCGAGCTCCGGGGGAGGAGAGGGTGATGACAGTGTTTAATCCCTGGCTGTGGCACAGGCCTGCTGTCCACCTCACCGCCCCTCTGGCAACATAAAAGAGAAAAAAAAAAAGGATGAATCAGATCGAACTCTTAACCCTGCAGTCGAGCACGAAAACGACCACACTTGGGACGCAGGAAGCTGAGAAGAGGGGAGTGAAGTACATGCATGTGGGGATAAAAGCGCTGTAGTGGATGTCTGGATAGACACCAAGGTTATGTTCTCATGAGCTGGGCCTTGAGAACAAATCCCCTGCAGTACCTTCACTCTCTTACTATACTCACATTAAAAGCTCACTAATCCACCGCGGACCCCTGGTTTCGCTCTGCTGTGCTGCGCAACCCCGTGCCCAGCTGGAGGTATGGCATGTCTGTTTCATTTTAAACATCCAAACCCGTCGTTACAGGAGTTTGGACCGGCCAGGGGCCGCTCTGGGAAAACCATTAGGAGGTGTGTGTGAGCTGAACAAGCCTCGGTAAGGTTACAGTAGTGCATGCTGGGCTCTGTCTAATAACTGGAGCGGCCTGTTTCTGCACTGTAATGCAGACAGGAGTTACTTAATCTTCAGCCTGACTTTATAAGGTGTCCTTTCAACCCCGCCGGAGCGGGATAAGTGTAACATGTCAGAGACAAATCCTTATAAAGAACTGTTGCATGACTGACCACACTGAGCGGAGCTGACAGCCCACTGATGTGCAACACTTGGATCCGCTTGTAAGGTCAGACCCGCTTGAGCCTCCATTATGAAAACAACTGATTTTATTGACGCATGAGAATATTGCATTCCATGGCAACAGTGATTGGGGCTGTAAATCCACTGATGATGGGAGAAACGCTGCAGCAGAGAGGGCTGGAGGAGGGGAGTGGGAAGGAGTGGAGGAGTGGGGTTGCAATTAGAGAAGTGAAAGACCACCGGGGCGGCTGCTGCCCGAACTCTCAGCTGCCACACGTTTAAACTAGCAGCAAAGTCAGTGACAGTGAGTGAGAGTGAGGGAGGCAGAACGCAATTGGAGTTGTACAAACATTTTTTGGGTGGCAGAACTGCTCACGGGACGAATAATCTGATTGGCTGAGTTGGAGCTCAGTGGCTGGAGACAACGTGACTTTAAGGAGGAAGACAGAAACTGCGGTCATCTCATATGAAACAAAAGGCACTACAGAAAGAGTCTAAACTCTGCTCTGTTTACTGTCATGTGGGGTTTACCATTTGTAATAGTCACTGACAGGAACAATCTAAATGTCATAATGTATGTTTGGGCGGCAGTAGCTCAGTCCATAAGTGACTCAGCTGGGAACTGGAGGGTCGCCGGTTCGAGTCCCTGTGTGGACCATGAATGGAGCCAGTTCATTTCCTGGGCACTGCCGAGGTGCTGTTGAGCAAGGCACCGAACCCCCAACTGCTCGGGGCACCGGTCAATGGCAGTCCCCTCGCTCTAACATCTCTCCATTAATTGCATGTATATAGGTCCTGCTTGTGCATGGGATTATTAATCCCCATTGCGGAATTAATAAAGTAATTCTTCTTATTATTATTATTATTCTCCAAGTATCAACTACAAGGAGAGTGAGTGACTGAAACTACATGGGATTAGCAACAATCCAGTGATATCGTATCTATAAATATTATGGTTTTGCGGTTTTCATGATCATTAACTGGGGAATTTATTATTCAACATTATGGAATGAGAAATTCACAAGCATTTTTAATTAAAATATCAGTCCGTTTATTGTATTTTATTTATACAAGCGTTCTTTTGGTCCTGCACTAAAACATGTCGGCCTACTTTATATTGGAAATCGAGGGTTCAGCACATGGACTTTTTCAACCGTGACTTGAGTTTAAATGGTTGGATAATAATCTCGAAGATGTTGGATGTCTTTCCAGTCACTTTTTTTTTCGATGGCACGATTTGCAAATTGGATGTTCGTCTTCTACAACAACTCCCTGGTCATTTAGATATCCAAAATGCTCCCACGCTGACAGTTTAAGTAGCTTTATTGGCAGATGTAATGCTTTAATGTCAGTTCCCTCTGACATTTTTACAGCTCTTCTCTTCAGCACTTCAGGAGAGTGGCACGGCGACTTTCTCTGACACAAATCAGTGGCGCACACGCACTTATTACAAGACTCGCAAGGTTCCTTTTCACAGCAATGTGGGAATCAGGAACCCATAGATGTGGTAGCTTCTACAATTCTTTATGTGACCGCGGTTATGGCAAAATCTGTTAACCCTGACCTCTGTGCAACATTCACAATAATATAATGAGAACAACTTGTAGAGAGTGTGCACTTTCTGCATCAGGTTATTTTTTCATGGGAGTCAATGATTGATGAATAATAAACAATACCATGTAGATAAAAATAAAAGATAGAGCCTAAAAGTATGACCACAATCTTAAACTGTAATATGCCTATATGACTATAAACTATAATATGATTGGGCGCCGTTAGTATTTTTAGTATGAACAGTACATCGATTTATGCTCTGAAGTTAATGACATGCCAACACACACAACATTAGAGGTGTGTCATGTCAAGTCATGTCAATAATACCATTACACCATGTGCTGTAGAGAAACATCCATATCAAGACTGAGGTTCAGCTTTCTTATCATGTGACAGTGCATGGTTGCACAATGAAGTGCAGTTTGTAGCTAAAAATGTTTAAATGATGGACATATCAGAATAAGCAAATTCACTTCAATAAAAACAGAAGCACTAAAGTATATTTACAAAGAAAAATATGTATTCAAGTAAGTGTTGTAAGCCATGTATTTAAGGCGGAGTGAGGAAAACGTGGTAGAGTTTAAAAGATTAAATAAAAGCTCAGGGTAAAACAGTGAAGTTAGTGGATGCAGAAGGGTTTTAAATTCCAAAATAAAAGAGATATTGGAAGAAAACATTGCAAAGACTTAAACGTGATGACAAGATGCTGTCAGAGGTATAATACCATGATACTGCAGCCAAGAATGCTTGACAATCTGCTCACAAATGAGGATTCATCTTTTGGCCCCTCTTGAATTGTATCATCAGGATGCAGTCTACATCCTGAAAACTGAAAACCACAAACCGAGAGAGTAAATGTTCCTCCAGCTGACTGACACAAATACCTTGCTACTGAGAGTCATTTCCTGCCCTGATGTGAGAAAGGCAAAGCAGCTTCTGTGTTCTGGGCATCGCAACAGAAAACGTCACCTTTAACGACGGTTGTTCTGCTTATTCAACTAATTCGCGTGTTTGCTTATGATGGGAAACACTAGCTTCAGTTGGGAGTCTTCACAATCTTTTCACTCAGAGTTGACCTTTTCTTTGGGGCGCCATCAGGAGAGCAGAAATCTAAAACGATTAATATGTTTACTTAAAGCGCAGGCCGCTGATTGATACCTTGATTGATTGAGTCAGGGACCAATTACATGAATCAAAAGATCAGCGCTTTCCAAACAGTGTAAACAAGTCATTACCAACTGAGCCTTTCCTTCCTTATAAAGATCAAGTATAAATACAGGTAGAGCTCTCTTTCACATTTGCAATCCGTATCCTGTTGGCTTTCTATTGGTCTTAAGTCTACCTCTGGTTTCCCTTAATGACCTGAGGTGACCTTTCTAATGGGCAGGGGGCATTGAAGAATGGACGTAACCATGGGCTCTCCATCATGGCAGAGAAACTAAAGGAGGAAGGAAGTGACAACCTGGAGAGGGTTGATGCTTCCCATATGTCAGCGTTACCGGGACTCGTTCCTAATCACGACAAAGCCTGGAGACGTTCATGGTAAGACAAACCTTTAAATAAACCAATCACTGGTATCATTCCCATGACGCCTATTAACATATACACAAGAAAATGATGATGAAAAAACGATGAGCGGAAGAGACGATTAGATGAGACGTCCAACCCTGAGGGAAGAGATCTGAGACATCATACCTACAAACATTAGCTCTCAGTTAAGAGAAGGCCCCAAAGTGCAGCTTTGAGGTGCTGTATTGCTGTCCCTTGAGGAAACACAAAGCCCCCAGAGCTGTAATGCTACAGCATTTACATCTCAAGCATGTAGACGAGTGTGAAATCACGTGTATGTGTGTTTATGGCCCTCAGAGTCAAAGAACGCAAAGTGAAAGAAGTTACCACCACACATTAGAGAGGCAACCATCTTGTCAAACACGCCCAGAAGCAAGCGCTTTGAGTGACGAGGGTTAACCACGCATGCAGATATTATCATAGGAATGCGACATCAACATTAGCCTTGTTTGGTTTCCTCCAATTCCACTCGTAGTTTCAGAAGAACCAGTCATGGCGAGCATGTTTTCACAGCATCAATTCCCTCCCCAGTGAGCCAGAACGAGAAAATCCCCCGTTTAATAAGGAACCACTTAGAGGACATGAGCGAGCTGGTATAGACCATTCATAACAAATCTAGAAATACAACATCCCTGACATGAGGACTTAGGAGGAGAAATATGCTAAATTAGTTTTACGTGCAATATTGACACATGGCTTCATTAACCACATGGTGTGTGGGTAGGGGAAGTCATTACTCACTGTCAATATAACCTTGCAGGCCTTTTTTCCTGTATTTGTAGCTCACATCACCATTTCAAATCAATTACGAGTGATATGAGGGTGAACACGTGTTGTACGGCTTAAACACTGCGCTTATCTTATCGGTGTACAGCCGTATATTGGTAAAAAAGTAAATAAATCATGATTCATTGCATTGCTTTGGGACACAAAGTTCAGCACCTGCAGAGTTAATGTTCACAGGGCTGCGTTACTGCTCGTTCAGTGGGTTAAAACAGGGTTTCCCGGGACCCAGGAGCCATCAAACATCACCTGTCTGCAGGCGCAGTGAGAAAACCCTTTCAGACTGGACCTCAGTCTGTCACTGTGGATTATACAACCAGTGTCTGTGAAAGGCATGAGACAGGTCCCTGCCCACCTCCTTAAGCCTGGTTAATGGTTCCTCAAACAGACCTGGTTTCTGACTCATCCCCCGGCTGCCAGAAAACATCCACGCTGATCCACTGGAGCTTGTCATGACTATATCCCTTTGAGCAGATTTGTACGGATAAGATTCAAATACTGCTATTAATAATAGATTTAGGGAAATGCGTATCGAAATAGGAAACTTCAGAATAAAAGAGAGGCTCAATTTGTAAATGAGTTCTTGAAATTCCTAAGACAAAACATGTTCGTTAACATGAGCTTGAGAGTTATTTGCTGACTTTGGAAAAAGCAATAAGCTATCTGAACTCCACCTACTCGCTTCAAAAGCTTTTGAGCATCTTGACTTGTGGGAAGTGTAGAAAAGTCTCCATTATTCTGAACACTACTGTCTACTACTGCTGTCTATGGGCCTGTGTCCACAGAAAGTCTTTTTTCGATTGCGCTTCTAGTCTCTAAAATCTCTAAACTTGTCACAAAAGCACTGGTGTCATCACTGCTGTTCCCGTTCTGTAACTATCACAGCAAAGACTGAAGCACTCACCAGCATCAGTGTCTGGTCGATCTGCTCCATCACTGTACCAGGGGTGCAAATTATCGAGTAATTCATTCATCGATAGTTGTTTCATCTTATCAATCGATGATCGATTCATTTATAAGCGGCGATTCTTCTGAGAAGCTGGATTTCCCTCTGAATACGTTAACTGTATAGACCTTTTCAATGGAATTCCATTACTAGGGAAGAGCCTTGGTCCTTGTTAATTTCCTGTCAGCTGATGTCGTTCACATTCACTAGAACAGGAATCAAACTTGGACACATTTAGAACGTTTATGTATACGTAACATAAAATGCCATCTCAAGTACAACAGTACAGTGTACAGTGCGGCCATTATAACCTCAAACTTCTCACTATTACTCTACTCATCCACCACCAGACCTCCTCCTCATGTGCTTGTCTGGTGGTGTTGATTTCTCTAAGATCTTATGTACATGTATGGATTATTTCAGGGGGGATCAGTTCTCCTGGCAGGACACTTTGTTGTTCATATTCTCCGAGAGCTCCCTCTAAGAGCCGAGCCTTTTATGTCAAATCTAACTGCGCAGTTTGACTGTTTGCTATACTTGACGTACGCAGCTCTGATTGGAATCACTGCGTGGAGCTCTTAACGCTCTGGCAGTTTCTTTCAATCCCACTTTTAAAAGAAAAGACGACAAACTGACAGCGGGATGTAAAACAAAGTTCACAAATCGGGTGAGTGAGTGAGCTGCCAACATGATATAAAAATGTCATCACTGGCACATACATGTGGCATAACACCTGAGAGATTTTCATTTAATGGCAGAATATGAGCAATAAATAAGTCTTCTGTGACGTCTGCTGCGTCTAGCTGAATTATGGCGGTGAGCTGTTAGCAGTGATCTGAGAGAGGCGATCCTGACGGCTTTATCTCGGGGTCAGCACGCTCAGCAGAGCCCAGTAAAGCACCCTTCCCACAGACTGGGAGTTTAATGATAGAGGTGGGAGAGGCAGGCTCCACACCTGGATCCTATCCAGAAAAACATCTCCCTCTTCTCTCTAGCTGACTGTAAAGAAAAGGCTGTCTATGAACTGTACATGTATGAGTCAATGATTTCACTGTACGCCAGCGTGTGGGCGGCTAAGATGCTTCACCGCTGTGACGTGTGTGAGAGCGAACCCTCGCTGAACCACTTTAGCTGGCCCGATGTTGGTGAAGCGTCACATCTTTCTTTGTGTGTGTGTGTGTGTGTGTGTGTGTGTGTTTGTGTGTGTTTGTGTTGGGGAAACCCGAGGTGATGGTTCGTGTGTAGGGATGTTTATTAAACGCTGTGGGTATCCCGCTGCATAGCTTGCATGTTTATGCAATTTGGACAGAGGTAGCATCGATAGCACAAACAGAGCAAATGACACAACAGCCTCATTGCACACACACAGAGGACAAATGGACACACACATGCTACACTGCTGTTGCTGTTCCTCATTAGTACTCTGTAACTATCGCAGTTGTCTCATCTCTGTAAAATGGGAATAGAACAAGTTGAAAGAAACACAGTTGGCCTCCGATAATTCAATCAATGTTTGCAAATGTGGACAAAGCTCTCCTGGAGCTCTACACGTCCAGGATTTACAGCCTGGAGAAGTTCCACTGACAATAAACTGGAGATTCACTTGATTGGCTCAAAGAATGTTTCTGAGGTTTGAAACATTACAAACCAAACAACAATTACAAACCAAACCGTTTGCGAGAAAATCACCATGGGTACTACTAAAATTCCCTTATCCATATTTTTAAACATCTCTTCTGGGCAGATCCAGGGCTTGACACTTACTTTTTCTCATGTGCTCATAAGTTGAACAATTTAAGTGCATAAAGAACTTTTGGGGCGCAATGAAAATGAATTACATTTTTCCTTAATAAAAAAGGGAGACACGCAAACTGATTTATTTTATCATTCATTCATTCATTCATCTTCAACCGCTTGTCCTTGTCTGGGTCGCGGGGGGCTGGAGCCGATCCCAGCTGACATCGGGCGTGAGGCGGGGTACACCCTTGACAGGACGCCAGTCTATCGCAGGGCACATAGAGACAGACAACCATTCACACCTACGGGCAATTTTAGAGTCTTAAATGAACCTAACACGTGTATGACTTTGGACTGTGGGAGGAAACCGGAGAACCCGGAGAAAACCCACATGCAAACTCCTCACAGAAGGGCCCCAGCCAGGATTCAAACCAGGAACCCTCTTGCTGTGAGGCAACAGTGCTAACCACCACAGCACTAATCTAAACTCATTCAAGTTCATTTAAAATCTAACAATCAGGGGAAACAGCTCTCCATTTATAAAAAAAAATGTTACACTTCATTCATATTAATTCAGAGAACCACAGTTACTATAGTAACCTAGACTACTGGCCACTCGCTATAAGCCAGCGCATCTCATGAGGCTGCACAAACTGGAAAATACACAAAGGTATGCATGCTCACAGGAAATAAGTTTAAGCTGTACAGTGTGAGCAGATGAGCAGAAAGAGGTTAAAGGGGGATAATTGTCTCTGCTCAGTGTAATGAACTGTCTGTCACTGCTCTGAGGCTGCTGCAGGCTATGTGCATGTCTGCGTGCTGCACGACATTCGCACCAGTAATCTGGGAGCGCGCAATGGGGCTTTTGTATTGCCTTTTTTTTTTTAAATACTAAAGGCAAAAAGGCCACAAATTAAAACAAAAATGTAGTGAATTCATGGGAGCTATGTGAGGTTATGTGTGCACATGCTACTAAATACATTTTATCATTTGCAAATGCAAGTGAAACGGCTGCACTGTCCAGCCCTGGTATGTGATATATTAGTTGACATGCATATAAAAAATCTTCTCTGGGATTAATGGGGACATTATTGATCTCTGTGGGGGGATTCACTCTTCTCTTGCTCGCCTCACAGGGAGGTCAAAGGGTAAAGGGGGGTGCAGAGCAGCAGCAGCAGCAGCAGAAGCAACGGAGCTGGTTGAGGTTCAGTTCAATTTTCTTTAATGGATGGATATGTTAGAGTTAACTACAGACTCACTTAGAGATTAGTTTGGGCCACCCATAAATGTTGATGAAGAGCTTTTTCTGGTGTCCCCAACGCCCGCTGAAGGTTGTTGAGGGGTGGAAGAGGGGAAAGAAAGAAGGCTTTTATCCATGTGGTGTAAATTCAGTTCCAGGCTCTCAACTGGATGATTTACAGTAAAACTTCTTCAATAAATATGGACTAATAATTTATAAAAATGTATTAAGCCTAAGGCAATCCAGTCTAATTCCACACACCTTTATCCAGCATTAGAAACCTGCATCTGAATACGACCTGAACAGGTGATATTTTCTGCACAGAGGTCGACTCGGCTTGTCTGGTTTTCTCACTGAACTTTGGGAAGGTTTTATTTTAAGTTCTTGGGACGGTTCCATGTGGATGTTTAGTCCATTAACACCTCCATTCTGCTCCACCACCACCACCACCACCACCACCACCGGTCCCATAACTCTCAGTTAAGAGATAGCCTCGACATGCAGCCGCTATGAAAACCTACCTGAGAACGCCTTTTCCTAAATAACTTCACCTTCTCAGTGGAAACACACTTTACAGCACTTGAGACAGAGCTTTTTATAGACTGTCACATGGTGCAGGTCGGTTTTTCACTGGGGTCAGAGTAACTAAGGTCCTCTAAACTGTGTCACATATACGAGTCCCAGATGATGGCGATGAACGAGGGATTATTCATCTCACAGGCTTTCTTGAACTAAAGCACAAAAGCTCTCCAACAAGTTTTCCACTTTACAACGCTGTAAAAAATAAAGCTTCATATCCTCCCCAACCCTCCTAACGCAAAATAAATGAAGTTAAACTGCGAAATATTATTGAAGTTATAGATTTTGTCTTCCTAACACTGTAATGTCATTATTGGGAATGGGCCCCATTTGTATTTTTGAATTATAACGGCATGAATTATGAAGCGACATCTCCTAAAGTAGTTAGGATTCAAATGAGATGCAGAGTCTCAGCGCTGTAGTGCATGTGAGAAATGGTTTGGATAGACGAGTTTATTCCACAATAATAGAAGTTAGATCCATACTGCATTCATCCCACACACAAACACTGTAAAACACCGTACAGGAGTAGTGTAATGAGCTAATCTTTCGTCTAAAATGTTACAAATCATAGTTGAAAAATGTATTTTATGGCGTGAAAACAATTTAAAGTCTGTGTAAAGCAATCACAAAAGTGGGATCTGAGTTTGTCACACTACAGAAGCGTGTGTATTAACCAAAGCTCTGGTCATTCTGCTCTACTCGTTTACAGAGGCCCCTTCGGCAGCGAATACAAATCTTACTGGAAAAGACTCTTTAAGCAGAATGGATGAACCTGGATTTGTGGAGTTTCTCTCGAGCTGAGAAAGACGGCATTCGGATAATCAGTGAACTGCCATCAGACCTAATTACTTTCTTATGCCACTGAAAACGTATACCCATGAAGAGCCTCTTTGAAGAGATGACAGATTTTCAGATCTGAGTAAAGCTGATAAAAAAAAAACAGTGAATAAAAGACAACCCATAGTAATAAACATCGTCATTGAACAAAAAAAGGGACATATATCAGTGAAAGATGCACAAGTAATGGTATAAAGGCTGAGTCATCTGTTCAAAACGCAATAAGAAACTCTGGTCACATCAGTTTAAAGTAAAAGCTTTTCCCTGAGAACAACGGCCACAATAGGATTCACAGGCAGCTGATTGTAGCCTGCACGGAGCACTTGCATCTTTAGACATCTTATTTTTCAAGGGCTCTGTGTTTGTTGACAACAACCGCTGTCATTAAGCCAAAGACGCTCCTGCTCTGTGTATCCTTGGCTATAATAGGAAACAGGATGGATCTCCAGGACTACTGTTCTGTATGTACATGCGATTCATTACACGCAAAAAAAAAAACTCACATGGAAACTTCTGACAGTGTCTCCTGGGTTTTCTGCAGTCGAGATTTTACCACCCAGACGGCCGCTTTCAACAGGAGAGGAGAGGAGGAGGAGGAGGAGGGGTAAGGGGTTAAGAAGGGAACGCATTCATCTTCTCCTCAAATAGAGATGTTATAACAAAGAGAGGCTGCACACTTCTTCTGTGTGCAGCCTTAAGTCTTTAGTACATTCTCCTGTGTGCTGTATGTATGTGAGCATCATCACCCCGTGGCCATTTTCAGATGCTTCTGCCGTAACACGTTGCTTTCAAGATGGAGCGAAACATAATTGGATGCGACTTCATATGAGGGAAATTGAGACGGATCGGGATGCGGATCAATATCAGTAAGTGACCGACTGTGCTGCGCCGCTCAGACGGATGGACCCCGCACTCTCTATCTCCTCTTCTCCTCTATGCGCTCTCACGTTCACCACAACATCATAACCCACTACTGGGTGTCTATACAGGCTCATTAGTGGCTGGTAGGGAGGGTGAGAGGAGGTGGAGGGGCAGAAGCCATTACAGGAACCACCTGCCTTCTACCCATCACATCACTCTGCCCCCGGCCTCTCACCCATCATACACACTCTATACCAACCTCAATACCCTCCACTTAAAAGCCCTCTCACTCTCTATATCAGAAATCCACTTTTATAAGATTAAAGTGAGGGAGGCGGACCAGACGCCGGCATGGAGGAGATAGATGATTGGGATGAAGGGGGGAGGATGTGGCGTTAGGGGTGGTTGGGTTCAGATGGAGAGGAGAGGGGGGTTGGAGCGACACAGTCCGACCAGTCTTGAGTAGAGTGGTGAGTAACATAGCGGCCTTGGGTAGGAAAGCTGTGTCATCTGCGACGAGGGTAGTGGCAGAGAGGAGGAATGATGGGAGAAAACAAAAGAGACAGAGGGGGGATTCAACAGCTGTAAATGAAACCTTTATGAGGGCCGTGATGTGCCGTGGAGGCTCCTAAAGATGTGTGATGTCCTTCCATGATTTTATACGAAGAGGGATGCAACCACCCGAGGGCTTTTTGGCTCAGAGGGGAATGTGAGAGGCGGTGTGTGTGTGTGTCATGAGCGGGTCGGCACAAAACTTTAGTGTCAAAACCGACCGCTGGATGAAGCATGTGGTCGGCACATTTTTCAGCTGACCACGAAAACAGTCATTAAACGAGAAAATGACACTTGTAAACAATTAACATCTCAGGGTTATATGTGGACTGCACATGACCATAGAGAGTGACTGTAAGTATTGTATTTAAACAAATCTGATCCGCTACGAATTAGCATTGCTGACTCAAACATAAATGGTAATGATTACAAAAGGGGATGCATTATTCATATCTGGCATTGATTGGGAAAATTGACTGTGACAGCTTGATCAAAGACAACAGAAAGCCAATACGTAAAGGTAACATCATATGGTCGACATGTGATTTGTATAAACAAAACAGCCAACAACAGGTGAAGGGGTAAGAAAGGTGAGATTGAATCAACACGTCTGCCATTTTTATTCCCACCAGGCAGCGATTGCAATTCAGATAAATGTTGAATTGAGGATTTAACTGCACAGACTTTCCATCTGCAGTGGGCCTTCTGGTGGGTGAGCCCAGTATCCCACAGTCCAGCTACAGAGAGAGAGAGAACATTTTTTCCAACCATACCTCATGGGAAAATATCAATGCCATCTCAGAGTTGTTCTTAATCCCCTACAAGAACACTGTTTAGATGAAAACACAGATGTGGTTTCACTAACTAATAAGTAACACGCAGACTCACCCGCAGTACACTGAGATGCACAGAAAATACACAACAAGGGCTTCAGTGTCTCATCCCCGAACACTATCGGATCTTTAGCATCTGACATTCAGTGGATACAAGATGTTCGGAGAAGTGATTTAGAACAGCTGCAACTGTTTCTGGAGCAGCTTTAAAGACGACAGGGATCCTCTGTGGGTTAGTAATGGAAGCTATTCACAAGCAGGGAGATAAATTAAGTTATTTTTATGTAGAAAAAAACAAACAAAAAAATAACTTTTGGATGTTTTATATTGCAGGTCTTTTTGTATAGTCAGGGTTTTTATGCTGTTCTATCCCAGTTACTGCAGTGCTGTATTTTCTGCACTTTATCAATGTATGTGCTTTCATTCACGCATGTTATAATGTGTTTGTGCTTAGGTCACAAATGACACATTAGGTTTAAGAGGTGGTTCTAATCAAAATACTGTAAAAATCATTATTATCATTATTATGTCTGCAGTGGAGGTTATGTTTGTGGCCCTGTGTCTGTTTGTCTGTCAGCAGGATCATGGAAAACTACTGGCCTGATTTTCATTCATTGGTGGAAGGGCGGAGCATGGGCCACGGAAGAACCCATTAAATCTTGGAGTGGATCCGATTCACGGGGCAGACACACAAATTATTTTTTATTTCCGTTAACATTGCGAGATAGGGCATTTGTGCTGCATTCAGACAGTGTCGGAATAATTGGAAGAATGAGTTTCCAACACGCTGCACTGACATTGTGAGATAGGGCATGCCTTTGCAGAGGTGTGCTCTATGGATGTATTAAAACAACTGGATACAGCGTCCAAAGCAGAGGCCCATTTATTCAAATGAAAGCTGCTCAGTGGTGCATGACGCTAAAAAAGGTTCAACTGCCATGTATGAAATTAGCTGGATGATCGGCACTGGTAGAGCAGGTGCCAGACTGGCTGGGCTGACTACTTTCGGTTTAGTGACTTGAATGGGGATTAAATAATTGAATCACACAGTTCTTCTAGACTTTCCAGATTTTATTGGATTGGATCAAATTCTGATATTAACACGAGTCATTTCGCAGCGGTTGTGACTCTCAATTCCACCATTTGGCCACTATGTCAACTTGGCTCCAAAGCCGACGCACACCCATGGGGCCTGATCTGTGCTCTCCAAGTCTTCTAGATTTTCTGTTTTATCCGTTTATAATCTGTGTAACACATGTTGGTGTAATGATAATGATAACAATTAGCTGTGGCAGGAAAACTTTGACTTTTTAAACTTTTCAAAAGTTTTAAAATTAGCTGAAAAGCAGTACTCTGTAATCATTTGATAAGACACACCTGAAGCGCTCTTTTTCTACTAATGTTTGAACCCTCTCTACACTAAAGCACATCGCTCTGAGATAAAGGGCATCGTTCTCACAGTTGAATCCTGAGGCGTCACATTCATTCTCATCACCCAAGTCATCGTCATTGCATGAGCGAGTCTTTATATTGTCCACAGTTTTTGAAAAAAAAAATTGACTTCAACTGTAAAATGACAACAAAGACTAAAGTTAATTGTCATGTTTAATCTTTATTTAAGTAAGGTGTTATGGCTCTCCAGCAATGTTTTTGGAAAGTTGACGTGCCTTTGAAAAACATTTTTTTTATCCGACTTGCCACCAAACTACACTCCTGTTTACAGGGTAATTAAAATGCTTACATGCGCTTCAGCTGCAAAACTATGTCTTTACCCACCGACATTTTCTTGCGAGATCCTGACGGGTACTACGCATGTGCAACTCTCAACAGAGAAGAGAAGGAAGCGAGATGGCTCACTCCTCAGCTACTTCCATCACTAGCTCCAGAAAAAACAACAATATGTCTAATTCTTTGTGACCACATTTACTCGCTCGACATTTTTACTTGCCCTGAGGCAGTCCTTATTGTTGAGCCCTGAATAAGTACTTGCAAGATAACGCGACAACCTTTCTTGTTATTGACAGCTCGTCAAAGCGGGTCAACCATTACTGGTGCGCCTCTGGAAACAGAGCTCACTGCCATTTCAAAGACAGTAATGTGGGGTTGTGCTGTCTACAATATGGTCCATAAAAGCCATAAGTGATATTGAAAATTAATCGGTTAGAAATAGTAAATGGGGGTTGTCAGGAAGATGGGGGCTCTTTTCTATTGTGGCCAAAATCATTTAGACTGATGACTCTAATTTAGGGTGTAAGAACACATCCTTTCAGTGTGCAGAGAGTGTACAGTGTCCTGATATTAGCTGACTTGTGCCCGTGTCCTTTTCATCCTCACCCACAGGACCACAGGCGGGGGCGCAGAGGGGCAACAATAAAATAATAGCCCAGAGATAACGCAGACTCATTTTCACGGCTGCTCAGGTTGGCTGTGATGGACACTGCCAAGGTGCAGGCTGTGCCAGAGCCACGCTGTGATGAATGGGTCCTGCGGTGCATCGTGACTCACTCTGCCTCGAGCGGGCACTGTGCCCACCCCCACTCCACCACTCTTGGTTGCCCCCCCCCCCCTCCCCCTCCCTCTCCTGCAGCAGATGAGTCAGAGAGGCTGTTACAGTAGGAGATGGCTGAGCAAGGCGAGAGAATTAATGAAATAACAGAATGAGAAGCCTGCCATTAGGGCGCTCCACGGCACGCACTGATGGCACACTTGATTTAATTTAGGGTTTTTTAATCTAAAAAGGGGAACTATGCTTTTATATGTCTATGCTTTCTCTTCTTGGCAGGCGATGTTTTTTGGAGCTTTCCAAGGGAGTTCTAATTGTTTTAAGCTCTTCCTGGGCAGGTGTCAGCCATGACGGCCCTCGCTTTGGAGGAGAAAGGAAGGGTAGGGGGCACAGGCTTGTCTTCTGCACTTAGTAGAGCGAGCCGAGTGTGTGTCAGGAAGTGTTATAAACCATGTGCCGTATGAAACATCAGGGGTCACCAACTTGTAATGTCCAACACCTGACAGTTATTAAAAAACAGACCAACACCAGCAAAGTTGTCTGTTATACTCACAACTCTCCACACACAGCCACATGTCCTCTCCGCTCTCGCACACGCACACGAACACACATCACAGAGAGTGTTACGCAGGTTTACTTCGTGACCTTCATCCCCATTGCATCCGTCATTGGTGAACAGGTGTTAGGTCGTGAGCTGTGGAGGCTGCGGGGTCACACGATGAGGAATTTCTCATTTGGCCGGTGTTGACTGAATGACAGGGCCGTCCTCTGTCTGACATAACGAGGGTGGTCCAGAAAAGGAAGGTAGGACAGCTCTTGTGATTCTAATAATATCAATGTTGTTACTGGCGATCTCTATCAGCGACAACAGTGGAATCCACATGTGCTTATATTCCTATCCACCAGTCATCACAAGCATTTTACAGGAGGTAAACAAAACTACAGAAATATATGAAGGACTTTGAAGGAGCTTAATCTCCAACACTAACACTGACCAGGGTGGTTTGTACGTCAATCAGCAGATGCTTTAAACACCATATATACAATGATTCATCAGTTTATTGTGTACAGTCTAATACGACCCAGAGCAATATGGAAAGATGGTTCAAATGTTTTGTCCACCCATTTTTAAATGACGTACACAAGGGAAGAAGGAAGGAAGAATACCTTTTAAAGCTGGGCTGTCCTATTGGATCTATTAAGGGCCCCGACTGAGATGGGATTTTCGAGACCAATACAGATATTAGAGGGCAAAATTCACAGATTACTTATATGGCGGCTGATAGAGTGACTTTTTGAGCTGAAATGAAAACATTTTCTATCTTTTTTGCACCAATATGACTCTGCAAAGGTATTCGGAAGGATGCTTTTCTAAACAAAGAAAATGTATCATTATAATATATCATTATCCATTACACATACAATGCATTACATCTTCTCAATTAACACTGAGAAAATCAATATGAAATAAGATAAATAGCTAGATAAACATCATGCTTAGTATCAGTCATTTAATTACTTCAAGTGGATGAGCTACCTAAACATTATGTAAGGTGTTGGGGTTTTTTGTTTGTTTTTGTTTATTTACATTTACTTGCATAAATTCAGGAAGTGACAATACACATTCTGTTTAAGACACGTGATGAGAAAAAGGGGTGGGGTATACACAAGATTGTCTCCCCTTCCCACTGCTTTTTAGGCACAAATTGCATTCAAATGTTGCTGTTTTCTGTGCAAATGCTATTGTAATGAATGCTGCCTGAAATAAATGATTAATTGAAATGAAATGAATAAACTAATGACCATTTAAAAAAAGAATGAATAAAAATTCAACAGCTATATGGCACCATTTCTAAATCACAAGCATCTTATCATGCATTACATGTTCGGTAAAACAAACAACGAAACAAACTTATTTTGTCTTTTTTTTTTCATGCTGATTGCAGAACTATTTTTGTGTCTAAATATAATTTCCCATCTAAATCATCTCTCATGTCTCTCGCATGCCTTTGTGTCATCTCACATATCTTGTCCCTTGTATCAACTGCGCATAAATGCTGACTCGTCTCGTCTTTCATTTCTTCTAAATGTCACATCTTCTGTCCTGTCACTCATCTTTTATATCTCATCTCGTGCTTCATATCTGGTCTGACATCTCCTGTATCTCTCATCACTTTTTTATATCTTTATATCTCATGTTTCACCTTCGTCATGTCTTGTATCTTATTGCTTGTGTACTGTATGTATCAAAGATAGCTTAACTCTTACGCATCATCTCAAATCTAATATCTCATATATATTTCATATATTTTCTCACATGTCACATACACTCTGTAATGTCACATCACATAATTTATTATCTCACATTGCATGATTCAAAACCACACAATTATGATAATTATGATCAGTCATGACTATGAACATACCACTCGTGACTTTTTCTCTGAATAAAATGTTCATTTATAAAAGTCGGTAACAGACGGTGATTTTCTAATTTCCACGCTGCTCAGGCAGCCACCTTGATAACAGCAGAAACCCTTACTGAAGTTGACAGCAAGACATGGATAAAGTTAAATTTCTCCTTTAAAAGAATCCAGGCAAGACTCACTTAAGTTGCAGTAATGAGCAATCCATTACCTTTGGTCAGGTCATTAGAGGAAAGCTAACTCTGATGTGTACCTGAGCTTTCATCTGGCTGTTTGTTTAGAGTATAGACAGTGTCAGGGGAGCTGGAGTGTTACTGCATGGTGAGCAGCGGTGGTAATTGAGTGTATGTGTGTGTGTGTGTCTTTGCACACGTGCACAACTGATGGAGTGAATTACTCTATGTGCAATAAAGAGAATGACAAAGTGTGCGTCTCTGTGAGTGTGTGTTTATTTTCCAAGATGTTTGATCCATCATGTTCGATTGAAACCTGCAAGCCAGCACCCCCTACACCCCCCCCCCCCCCAACACGTAGAAAAATAAACCTTGAAAAAAAAATCTTTCCACTTCCTCCGTGGGCCTTCACATTCTCCACTGACCCATGTCTGGAGCGGACCGGGCTCGATTTGAACCTCTTCCTCCCCTCACAGCAGCAACAGATCCGCACGCCCTAAATCACAACCCATGCCCTTGACAGCGTGCGATGGTGCTGAAAACATCTTTCCCAGCTTGTGATTGTGACGGATTAGCCAGCGCATAAATCATACCACCAAAGAAAGAAGTTGTCTGGGAATACAACGATGGTAGAAAAGAGGGGGGCTGTGCTTCAACAGTTCAACCGAAACCCCTGATGAAATGAGCCCATTTTTCAATTTCAGAAGAAATCGCAGACTCACTATGAATTACCTCCAAAGATTCAACCCAATCTCTGAAATGAGAACCTCCCCCATCACCTCATGCAGAGTAATTCCTAATTCTCACTATAATCATAAAAATGACATATACATACAGGGCAAATGTCAGCCTTACATCATCGTAGCCATGCAGGGATTCATTGGCTGTTTGGCCTTTTTCCCATTAATACCATCGGGACCACAGTGAAAGACCTACAGTGTTGTATCCTATGCAGTGTGGGATTTGGGGACACTGAGTCAATATAAGCGCCTCATTTGACACAAGAGAATTGTTGCAAAGTTACAGCAAGCTAATAAATAACAATAATAGACTGTTTGTGAGAGTGTGATTAGGAACATGCTAATCTTTCACATGCTGAAATTGTTTCCTGTTAGCCCGACGGTTGATGCATGTTTAGTTTGTATGTACGAGATGAAAGGATAGATTCCTGGAGATATTACGGATACTCTAGTGAGACAATCACGAGAGTGAGTGGGAGCAGCAGGGGTGCTGATTGGCTAAACTGATGCCGAGAATTGAAGCAGGCTGTTTCTTTGGGGTTCAATTCATTCCCTCCTAGTCCCCGACTGTGTATGAAACACATGGTACGGATAAAAAACTGAAAGTCATACGGTATTGCTGAACAAAATACATGGACCACATGCGGGGAGGCGTACAGAAAAGAGAGATCACGTGGGAGGAAAAAAAAACCCATTACGGTTTGTTCAAAATGGTAGGATTGTCTTTCACGTATATCTCAACGGCAACAATTGGGTCTATTCTCTTTATCTACCAAGGGAAATAAGATGAAGGAGTTTGTGTGGGGTCAGTGAAAGGATGACAGCTTCCATTAGGTCGGCCAATAATGCCTTTTACACAGGATCGGCCAATGAAATGTTAACCCTTAAGAGGGATGCTGAATTTATGAGTAAAAAAAGAAAATAAATCTAAGTAGCTGATTAAAGGGTGCAGTGTACTCCAAGCATTATATGGGAGTTTGCAAGCAAAACACGCAACTAATAAAAAATTCTTTAGGGGAATTCCACATATTACTTCACAGAAAAGCTGCCTTGCATTTTCCCTTTCGCCTCTCACCCCTACAACTGTAGCAGAACGTATAAATGTAAAAGCCTTCCCTTGCTCCATACGGCAAACAGTTTAACGCATGTGTGTTTGCAGAGTGTATCAGGTTGATGTATAGTTTATCTTACCCTGTTTACACAGAGCTTGCTTTTGTCACAAATAGTTCGCTAATGCTGCCAGGGCAACAGCGCAGAGATTTAAAGTTTATTTTACAGGTAGTTGTCCGTACCAGCTGTCTGACAAGACAGAGGCATCCATCAAATCCACCTCCCACGTTCATTTGTGAGAATGCACTTTCTGGAATCACATTCACATGTGGAGTAGCAGAAGGTGTGGATGGGAGTGGAGCTCTAACAATTTATCCATGACTGATTTGAACCTGCTCCCTGGTGTGGAGGGAGCTACTGGATCCGGCTGACAGCTGGTAGTTAACACAGGTATCGTCTCTCAGACACGGAGCTCAGATCAAACACAGTGGAGTTGAATGGGGAGCGCCTCCCTTCCATGACATGTATTATACATCTGACAAAAGGACCACACTTAAACTCTGTCCAGAGGGTTTTTAAGAAACAATGGCCTCAGGGTCACAAAGGTCCATCATTTTTACATGCTAACAAAGACTTCCTGCAACATTAAAAGATAATGATATAAACAAATTGTATTTACTTATCTACTTTAAGTAAGTGTAAGTATTCTGCTATTTCTTCCAACCTCACAAGAAGAGATGCTCAGGCCTCAGCTCTGAAGCCATCAGAGTCTGTATGTTCTTAATCCACCCGCCACCCACCCAAATTAATAATTTTCTCTGCTTCAGAGACTCGCACCCGCATGGACATCTTCACCCGCCCTCTACCAGCTCTACGTGCTAGTTCCACGGAGGGAAGCCAAACACCGTTCATCTGTTCACGTGAGCGTTCATCATTCACAAATCTACTGTTCCTGGCATGTAAATGTTCACACGGTGTCTTTCTTAATGACGAAAAATGAAGCGGTCATGCTGCAGCCGTGGACAGTACATAATACATCCTGGATGATGTATTTTTTTACCCACACGCACCCCGTCCACTGGTAATCCGATTTTTTAACTGCAGTGCACGTGGACATAACAGCAATCTGCTACTCACAGTACATTACATATAATGTCATTATATTACACTCAAAAGCAACTTGTCTTACCATAAGCAATGTCCAGGTTACTCTTGATAATCCTCATAATATCATAGTATTATTAAAGACTACTTTTCAGTATAAAGTAAATTTCCAGTTTTGGAACCCTTACTGAAATGACACACTAAAAATGTGTGGAAATTATATTTTTGGAACGTGGATAAAGTGGTCCTTTGCCTCTTTCTGTACTGGTCTAATTTTGCTTCGTACATTTGACATTTCATACTTTTTTTGATTGGCTTCTAGCTAGCTTCTTATGGACGTTGTCTTCATGGCATTGATTGTTATGATTGAAGCCTCTCAGTTGAACTAATGAAGACCTTTGGAGAATTAGGGAAGGTTACTGTATATTTTTCAAATCTTTGAAACCTTCCGGATGAATTTATGTGTGTTTGTTTATACGACAATGACAGAAGAAGAGAATGCGCAGAAAAGTCACTGAGACCATTTCACTGCTATCTGGGAGACAAAAGGGCAGGAGTGGAGTGAGGATGATAAGTTGGTATGTGCTTTAATCCATTGCCCAGCTGCAGGTTGGTTGCTACTGCAGGAGCAGATCTTGATCGATGGCAGCACCCTGGATTAAATTACAAATTGAGTTTAGCGGAGCTGCTTTTCCCCTCTTTATTTCTGCAGTGTCCCCCAGTGAGGCTCCACTGCAGGCTATTTACAGTGCCCTCTTCCTGGGTAAGTTAATAACAGGAGCCCAGCCTGGACGCAGCTCGACACACAGGCCTGCACTGAGTCATTTGGGCTGGAATTGCTCCGACACACCCAATCAATCATGAAGTGGGAAGGGGTCATCCCCAGAGCAGACCCAGCCCTGCACCTCATGGCCTCTCACGCAGGTCAATACCAAGCATTATTCTGATCATAATTGCATTAGATTTTTACAGTGCGCAGCAAAACTACATCCCCTTGGACCTACTTACTGGCAAGAGCTTTAATACGCTATTGTTGATTCATAGTTTTCGCTAAATTGCCTTATTGACCATGCTCATTGACTTTTTATTAATGGATTCAGTCTGTTGCACTTATGGTCAAAAACACTGACTCTCAACAATCAAAACGTCTAGTGATTATGAAAATGAGGGACGTAGTGAACCTGAGGGGGCTCTGAACAAAGCCGAAGTTCAATAAGACTCTCCGACTAAGCCTGCAGGTGACGCAGCACAAGCTGCTCCAGGATCTGGAGTAAACAAACCATAAATCAACGTCACTACATGAACACACACACAAGCATTTTGTGGTGCATCTCTATTGTCTTCCAGCAGTGGTATTTGGAGACAATCAAGCCTGTATGCACAGAGATTTCCTGACTATGTTAGTGTAACATACTGTAGATTTCACTGAGGCTCAGGAGGCGGTACTGTTGGCAGTGGATGTGAAAGAAATAAAAAGCTTACGGTCAAACAGCCAGGACTGTTGGGTGTAATAGTGAGTGGTTCAATGCTTGCTCTGATTTCGATATTAATGCAGTTTTTATTATTGTAAACCTGTGCTCATAACTGGATGGCAGTAGTTTGGGCTAATAGCTATGTGATGTGTATTTAGGTTATGTGTGGGTGAGGAGTTGAGGGTGGCTCACTGGGGGCCACATACTGCAGCTGTTTATGGGCTCCACCGCAGGAGTCTAATGAGGGAGATGCAGTCAGGGTAATTACACTAAAGGTCGTGTTTCACCACCATCAGAGTAAAAGGTATAGAGAGGGAGCGGCGGTGGGAGTGGAGGTCAGGCATGAGTTGGTGGTGTTTGGCAGACAAGTGTGAAAAAAGTCAGTGGAAGCAGCCAATTTAACAACCTTTCTTCACAAAGCCGAAACCACAGCCGACCCAAGGGTTGCATGAGTTAACCCGTTGTGCCCTTTTCTTCCTTTCTGCCAACGCCCACGCTGCCTCCAGACAGGCCTGGAAATCACATGACAAGACAGGGCGCTTACTCCCCGAGAGGATGTCTGGGGGCTGAAACCACATCAGCCCACCACAGAGTGGTGGTGAGCGCCACTCTGATCACAAACACAAAGTGATGAAAAGGCGCTATGACAGCGTGAGAGAGAGGGGGAGAGATACAGCATGAAGAGATTGGTTTGTCAGAGAAATCTGGACTGCGGCCGCTCTGTGTGCAAAAAGCGAAAGGGGATTTTCACTGTGACGAGCAAGTGCAGAGTGGCCTTTGTGAGGGCTGTGGTTATATTCTGTAGATTATAGGACGAGTTGCTGTATGGAAAATAAGAGTTACTGTATGGAAAATAAGAGTTACTGTATGGAAAACAACGAAACGTTCAGAGGTCATGCTCAGAGCCCCTTTTTTTACCATGGAAGTCGTCAAGAAACTTTTTTACATCCGTCATCTGGGCTGGCACATTTCACTCTTTTATTCACAGTAGTTTTGTTTTGTCATCCTGATACCAAACAGACAAACAACAAACATACTCCACAGCAGTGGAGGTAGTGATTGTGCCCAAATATAGCAATGTAAGGTCTCTCAGGTTTGCCACTGTCTACTAGATCATACCAAGACTGAGTTTGGTTTGGTATGAATGGAAACATTCCCCTAAAGCAGCCCTTTTCAAATAGTGGGGCGCGCCCCCCTGGGGGGACTTGGTTCGATGCAAGGGGGGCGCGTGTGACCCAGGGGAAAGAAATGCGGAGAAAGACTGAGATAATGAGACAGCCAAATGTCAGCCGAAGCTAAGATGAGGAAATATGACAAAGCGTATGTAGCGCTGGGCTTCACTGTGACTACACCACGGTGGGAGACGAGGAAAGGCCCGTGTGTTTACGGTGTCTAAAAATTTTGGCAGCGGACAGCATGAAGCCAAATAAATTGAGGTGTCACTTAAAGACATTAAACCCCAATCCCGCCGACAAGCCGCTTGAGTTTTTTCAGTGAAAGCTTGCTGATTATTGCCAACAATCGTCCTGCGTTGTGAATGCTACTTAAGTAAACCAGCGAGCACTGTGGCATCGTATTAGTTGGCGTGCCTAATTGCTAAGTGCAAAAAAAAAACCCACAATAATACAAATTGTTTTATTCATTTTTGTTTTGTAAGTTAAAAAGTTTCTTATAAATTGTGCTCCTGAGTTAATGTTGCTGATCAATTATTAAATGAAATTATTATTTTTTTTCTTAATTTATTATTCTTTTTTAAAATGTATTTATTATTATTTTGATTATTATTATTTTAATAATTATTTATTGAGTTTATTTAATTTTAAATAACAGAAAATAATTGAGAAGCATTGCCCTCGTTTTGAATAGTTTTACTGTTTTTCTGTCTTTTTTGGACTGAAGCTTGCTCCCCCTTTCATCGTTTGATTATGTTGTCACCAAGTTTACTGCTGATATATGGTAGAAAACATCACTAAATGAGACAGGTTTTTAGATAAACCCCTGGGTAAGAAAGAAACTTCCTGATTCAAACTTGACCCAACACACTTGCCGTAGTGCACCAGGAATCCTGTGCAATGACGGGTTTATTAGTCACATTTCAGCTGTGTTTACTTTTGTGGTTACCTCCAAATTAGTGATGTGCAGACTGCAGTTATGTCCGCGGGCGCCTCGGTTATCCATTAATTGGGTGGGTGGATTCATACAAAATAAAATGCTCATTAACAGCCGATGGGTTGCAAGTGGGTAAAATAGTACATCATTAAGAAAACTATGAATTACATTTAATAAATGTAGCAGAGCAGAGCTGCAGCAGTTTTGTTGGGCAAGTACGTCTGTGTCCTCATTAAGAGAGAAGCTGTGAACGCATTTATGCACCAGGAACAGCAGCTTTAATTGACTACTTCATAAGGTTGATGCTTCCTTAAGTTTGTGGCTACAGTCTTTAGTTTTGCTAAGGGATACTTTGCACGGATGAACAGTAATGTGAGGGACACGTCCAGGATGAGGAGGTCCATTCGAGCAGCTCTTTGAGTCCTCTCAAACCCCGCCAGAAATGCAATCACTCCAAAAGTATATTACGGGGTTGACTCTGAAAAGTGTTCTCCATGCAGTGGCAAAAAGTGTGGTATCCCTTTAACCTTTCATCAGCATTAGTGATTATTTGACTTGTTCGCTATACATTTATTTTGTATTTAACAGTAGTATTGTCATAGCTGTTAAAATAAATGTTTACATGTATCTTTTTTGTCAAAGCAATGTAGTTGACCTAGATGTGCAATGTAGTACAATAATAAATGTTGAATTGAAATATATGTTGTCTATACCTACTCTGTAAAGTGTCCTGAGATAACTTTTGTTATGATTTGGCACTATAAAAAAAAACTGAATTGAGTCCTTACTCCAAGTGAAGGAGTTCAAGTACCTCGGGATCATGTTCACGAGTGAGGGGACGATGGAGCGTGAGTTTGGCCGGAGAATTGGAGCAGCGGGGGCGGTGTTGCAGTCGTTCTACCGCACCGTGACGAAAAGAGAGCTGAGCCGGAAGGCAAAGCTCTCGATCTACCGGTCAATCTTTGTTCCTACCCTCACCTATGGTCATGAAAGCTGGGTCATGACTGAAAGAACAAGGTCGCGTGTACAAGTGGCCGAAATGGGTTTTCTCAGGAGGGTGGCTGGAGTCTCTCTTAGAGAGAGGGGGAGAAGTTCAGCCATCCGTGAGGAACTTTGAGGAGAGCTGCTGCTCCTTCGCGTTGAAAGGAGCCAGTTAAGGTGGTTCGGGCATCTAGTAAGGATGCCCCCTGGACGCCTCCCTAGGGAGGTGTTCTAGGCACGTCCAGCTGGGAGGAGGCCCCGGGGAAGACCCAGGACTAGGTTGAAAGATTATATCCACCTACTCAGGATCCCCCAGTTAGAGCTGGTTAATTTGGCCCTGGAAAGGGAAGTTTGGGGTCCCCTGCTAAAGCTGCTGCCCCCGCGACCCGACCCCGGATAAGCAGTTGAAGATGAGATGAGATGTGATGAGATGAGATGAATTGAATTGAACTGCATTAAAACAGTCATACAGGGACTGGTAGAGGGGGAGTGAAATGTCCATGGGGGTGTGGGCCTCTAAAGCAGAGAAAATAATTACTTTGGGTGGGTGGTGGGTGGATTATTTAAGTACATTTAAGTTATTTGAGTACATGTGTATTCGAATGGCTGATCCGCACATCTCTACTCCAAATACAGTAGTTCTATCTGGATAAACTGTTGGTTTATTTACAACCAGTCTGACAGTTTGAATGCAGTTTCCTCTCGACCAGACTTTGTTGTAGTGATGTCGCCAAATCTCAGAAATGATTTTGGTGAGTGGATAACCAATATCAATAATGGCCAAACCCATAGAAATAAGCCCCAAGTCGTAATAAACAGGCTCTGATTGTTTAGCACTTTGTCACAATTGTTTTGAAAAGTTCTATATAATTAAATCTATACTTAGAGTACAGCAATTTCTAGAGGCCTGTCTGCACTTCTTAAATCAAGGCTGACTCATATAAAGTAGGAGCTTTGCTATGAATTTTCAAGCATCTGCCAAAATATTATCCTCATATACCGAAAATGTTAAATGTCATCACCATCAATGCGCGCTGGGAATATGTTTCATGTCGGTGAGGTCTGAGGTAGTCTGAGACTGTGAATTGAGGGGTTGGAAGGATGAAGGGACAATCTGTAAGCGGTGGTGGAAAGACACGCAGTCTCCCCAGTTCGACCACGATCACAACCACAGTCTGCCGTGTTGTCAAAGAACATAAAGACGGATCAAAGGTCAAATGTGGACACATTATGAGAGCAACCCTGAGATCGCTTAAATCAATAAGCCACTTTCGTATCACATACTTTGATGTTTATCTTAGAAACTCACCATGGAAACCAATAACATGCAGCTCAGCATAATTGCATGAGAAAACGCAGGAAAAGTCTACTGATGGTAGATTATTGGGAATGGGGGGAGGGAGGAGAGATGTTTTGGAGGTGATAGGGGAGGTGGAGGCAGACAAATTGAGCAGCAATTACAGTAATCATCATTAGAGATTTTAGTTTCTCATCTGACTAAGAATGACAAAACCTTGCTATTACACAGACTGGGAGCAGGTGAAATTGGCATGTCTGTCAGCCCAACAGGTAAAAAAAAAGAAGAAGATAGACAGCTTCATTCAGCGACATGACACCAACCCATTTCTATCTTTGTCAGAGGGACTCAGAAAGTTAGAATGCTGCACAAAGAAGATATGATGGTACCTGATCCAAAGCTATAATCATCCCTGTATGTCTTGTGAGAGGACATCATGGCAGACACAGTGATGAGTCACTGCCTGTAATCACTGGAGGAGAGAAAGAAGAACTGAAGGGAGAAGTGAAGGGAGAGCCGCAGACAGACGCTTGGGGTTTCCACCTTTGTATTTTCATGCAAATGATGGTGCATTAAATTAGACAAGCTGAATGGGAGCCGCAAACTCGAAATAACATTAAAAATGTAAATGAGGGAGAAAATGTTTTTATTGTTAAGGAAATTACGAGTAAATACACTGCATGATGAAGGCTGAGCACAATCAGTCCAACAAATTGTTTTGTCAATGGAAATCATTTCAAAATTGGCTTTGGGCCACAAACTGATGTGCAGACTGTCAGTTCACAGAAGGGCTTGGTATTGCCTACAAGCTCCCAATACAATACGTATCATGATACAAAGACCACAACACAATACGTATCGCAATTAGGGATGATGGGATTAACTGATTTTGCCAAAACCCTCATTACCACAAAATGTATCCCCTCTCTATAATGCACATAGTTGATCCTACCATCAACAGTTTAATTGTGCACATGTTACAGATCACAACTGGTAACATTGGTAAATATGGAGAAGTTTCTTCCTTCTTAGCAAAAGTTATAGGGGGACACGAATTCTTTCAGGCTGTATTTTCTGCATTTTTCAGCCTGACACAAAATGTATCCCCTCTCTTTAATGCACGGATGATGTTCTACCATTAAGTATTTAATTTTGCACATATTTCAGATCATATCTAGTGAATCAGGTTTGTATGGAGGAGTTTCTTCTTCCCTAGCAAAAGTTATAGGGCAACACAGATTCTTTCAGACTGTATTTTCTGCATTTTTCAGTCTACCATTAAATCACTCTACATGTTGAAGTGTCCTTGAGCCAGGCATTGAAACCCCTAGTTGTGCTTTTCAGCTGCCCGCTGCTCCTTAGGATGGGTTAAAAGCAGAGGTCAAATTTCCCCAAGTACTAACAATTCTGTGACCACTGATCAATAAATGTTTTTTTTTTTTTTTTATCCAAGCATAAAAAGATGTTTCAGTATATTGTTGGTGTTTTCTCTTATCCGAAACGACCATTTTATAGACATTACAAGCTGCACTGTTGTCATGTTTCCTTGAGAAATGAAGCCACACTCACTGTTTCTTCCAAACTCCCTGCTGTTGTAAGTTTCCAGCACTGTTTTTCAATGCTCAACTGTAACAAAACATCAACGAAGGGAAGTGAGACGCACGGAGGCTGACGATTCCGATGGATTGGACATTATGGAATAACTGGTTCCCAATTCCCATCGCTACTTTTAATGCCCAGTAGGAACAGGAGGAATGGTTACAGAGAGTAAAAACAGCGGTCATAAGGAAATTTCGCTATCGTGTTAAGACAGACTTGAAACTTTGTGAACCGATCTTTCGAGCCTTTCCCACAAGATCAAGACACACAAAACAGTGACCCACTCATAAATACATACAGTCTTTAAAGTTAACAATGCTTTTACTTGAGGCAGAGCTATGTGTACTAAATGCTGCTTTTCACATTAGCCCCTGCGATGATCTAATTGTGCCTGGCACACGCCTTAACAAGGTTATGCTCCAACAAATCCTCCCACCCTCCGCTCCCCATCAGTGCCCACTGCACACATACACTAAAAAGTACATAAACTCACCCACTCATCCACATACAGTAAGGATAAACTTATACTGCAATGGACAGACACATTCACACAACAGCCATTTCTTGGGAATCAATACAGTATGATATTACATTAAACATTAATGTGATACGATGGACTCTGCAGTTATGTTGATATTTTCTTCATTAATAGAAGTGGATAGGACTGCTAAATGATGTAGGAGACATTAAGAGCATCGAGACATCTGAAAGGATTTGAATTTCATCAACTAATCAAATCATTGCTTTTAACTTTGAGTATATTTGGGATTGATGTTGTACCGCCTATGATATAATGTTCAGAAAATGTTAATTCCTAAGATATTACAGTATGAAATTTGCCTGGGTCCAGACCTTAGAAGCACACACTCCATAGATTTGTCTGGTATCGTGACATGTAACTGCGGTGTATACGTTAAAAACACAGGTGAGCCAATGAGCGCTACAGGGAGGACTAATGATTAGCAAATCAGCACCATAGTCAGGACTAACACCGTTGTCAAGCTGTGTGTTTACATAGACAGAATCCCTGTCCAATCACAACCAAGTTTGTAAAACATACTTGCGTCATAGGCCCTGCCATCCTCCTCCATAGCCTACTCTGCTGCTACCATTCAGTCTATGGTTGCTACCGTTGTGGCTGTAAAACAGTGGATAATCAGAGTTGCAACCTCCGCAAAATGACTTGTTTCACTGTCAGAATTAGATCGATTCGGTCTGAAAACATTTTGGAAAGTGGAGAAGAACTGCACGATTTAATTATTCTACCCCTATTCAAGATAGCATAGCGTTTAACTTGAATTTAGACTGCTTTGGTCTCTTGTGATTGGATAGGGAAAATCAAAAAGAGTGCAGGCAAGGAAACTGAGTCGAAATTGTTGACTATTGTGACGTACTAGAATCAGCTAAATCAGAAATTGTAAATGACTGTAAATATTCAATATATAATCTGCATGCGCACATAGAACACACAGAACAACTTTGATTGCCACTCAGTATTGACTAAATGAATTTAGTAACAGCCTTAGAGATAACATGCCACCCTATACCACATACTGTACACCTGATGGGATTATAAAGCCACATAAAGCTCCTGCATGAACATGTATGTGTACCAGTCCACTGGCTCACTTCGTCCCAGATGGATTTTTCCAATTACCGCAGATTAACACAGAGTTGAAATACCAGCCGAACCTCAGGAGACAACCACCCAACACTGCCAACTGCTCAGACCTGGTAGCTCCAGTAAATCTACAGGCCTGGGGTGTAAGGTTCCGGCCTGAAACTGCAGTGGTCTGAATTGTGGTCGAACCACCAGTGACAACCGTTTACATACCAAGCAAATCAGCCGCCATACTAGACGCACATGTTGAAACTGGATGGCCGGTTGTTGTGACACCCAGCAGATGTATTGTATAGAAAAACGGCTGCGGGTTACAGTGCAGGACTATGGATTTAAGTTGAAATAGGAGGCAGGATTTGACTTTCGCAAACTGAATTGTGTGTCTGACCTCCTTTTTACTTCACTCATGCAGGGGAGGTTGAGTCAGCTTACCTTCCAACAAAACTTGCTTCACACTCACACAAAAACACACAGAGCTTCCTCAGACTTCAGTTGATCATTTATCAGCTCCACTGGAGCGGCTGAGGTTTTGAAGGTGTTTTCACACTTGAGCTGATTAGCCGGTTGTGAATTTAAAATCACTTCAGAGGTGTTTTTCACCCTTCGCAAAATTGCTTCCATACACAAGAAAAAAATTCCAAACCACAGTGTTTTTGTGCATCAATCCATCTCAACAAAGACACTTTTTTTGTTAATTTGAAATAGCAAACAAAGAAGAAAGGTTGTTTTTGCCACAGTTGATTTTGTTCTAGAGTGTCGATTACTGTTTACAATCCAATGAAATGGCACATAGTTTTCCACTTTTCCCTCTATGCATGCACACAAAGGTGAGTTTATCACCAGAAACAGCTGCAGTCAGATGGGATATCTCTTCTCAGAGTGATGGACTTGCAAGCTGCAAAACTGTACACTTTGTGAAAACATTATGTAACAACAGCGGAACATCTACAAAAAGATTATGGGATGAATTGCATTAAAAACCTGCTGCAGACTTCACCATCTTTCCCATTAACATGAACCCCCAATGTGAATCTCAATTATGGGAGGAAGATATATCAAATATACTATATATCGCAGCTTGTTCTACGTGGGATGTATGAAATGACTAACAAATATACATAAAATGATACAGTACATGATGCAAAACAACACAAATACACTTACACATTCACAGATAAAAGCTCTCCAAAGGTCTAATCACTCCAATACACATCGACCCCCCTTAAAAAGGAAAATGACATACAGTAGATAATTGTGCACATACCCGTACAGTGCTATATGCATACATTTACATGCATCTACACAAATAAGGATACATTATTTCCACAATTAAAGTATAATTAGAAGCAAGAGCAAGTTGTTTGAAGATAAGTGAAAATAGATGCTCTTTCCTGCTGCTCTCCATATGTAAGGCAGCAGGCACAAGAGATCGGATTGGATTTGGCTGAATAAGTGCCAAAGCAAGTTTATACATGGCTACTAGTGGTTGTGCAGGTGTCCGTACATCAAGCCTTGTTTACCTACACGCACAGTCTGGTCATACTGCAGTCATCAGCTCCTCTATCTGCCTGAGGACACAAGTGTCCCGTTAGCTCAATGTTGCCATCATGAAAATCATGATGTTGCAGATCATAATCATATATGAGTGGTGATCAGCAGTTGTAGTTCATCCACTCTGTTGGCCAGAGGCCGTACATTGGCGAGGAAAATGCTGGGTAGTGATGTTTATAGTCCCAACCCGGCCTCAAAGCATTTTTCGGGTGGCAGAGCCGGATTGGTAGCCCATGCTGTCTTGGCAAGAGTGAGTCAGAGATCACCATAATATTAAAAGGATTGCAAGATCTAATGTCCAAAAGTTCCTGTCAGTTGGATAATATGTATGCAAGACTATTCTGATTGAACAGACTTGAAACAAAGAGGCAGATAACTACAGACTTCTTTTCATTTAACAGCAGTTAAAACCATGTGTGTGTAATTGTCTGGTTCAAAAAAAATAGCTGACTATTTTATTAAATTTAACTTGTGGTGATTTCTCCCTTTGTGCGCGCACTTTTAAAATGGTTTCAATAGAAACCACTAATGAATATAAACAGGATGTTTTAATACTGACATATGTTGCAGGGGCTACTAAAATCATCATGCTGTTTTGATTATTTAAATTAAAATTTCAAAGTAAAAGGTATATATTGCGATATTTATGGGCCATGTCGCCAAGCCCTAATCCCAATCTACTTTTCCGGGCTGCATTGATCAGAAACAGTTTTTTGCTCCTACAAACCTACAGGCTCTCATGTGGAAAACATCCTAAAACACTTTTCTCAAGGGCACCATTAGGGCGGCAGATAAGGAACGATGCAACATTACTCACTCATCCCCCCCCCCCCCCCCCCCCCCCCCCCCCCGACCTCTAGCTTTGAGATTCAGAGCTTCAGACTCGAAACATCCCTTTACAAGCCCACAATTGGAATAAATCAAATTCTGGAATGCATAATGAAACAAAGCATTTACTTGATTAGTATTACACTTCAGTAAGACGCGCTCACCACGCATTAAAAAAAAAAAGTCCCTTTTGCATAATTAATGAGGCACTTGGTTAGAAGTACCAATTATGAGAGGTACAATGGCAGAGTCCAATAGAACACTGCAGCCATCTGCTCCAGAACTCGGCTGCCTAACCAGGAATGAGGCATAAATAAAGCTGGAGCAGCCTGCCCACATGCAGACCCAGACCAGCTGTGTCTTTGTGGATATGGAACCGTGCAGCAGGATGTTTCCGACTTGGATGCAGAGACAGGAGGGAAGAGGAGGAAGAAGAGGAGGAAAACATGTTGGGAGAAACGGAGGACAAAAAAAGAGAGAATGAAGACAAGGGGGAAGTTACAGAGAGAAAAGACAAAAGTTTTTGAACAATTAGCATATATTAGAAAACGGCATAACATTTCTACATGTTGTCAAAATCAAAAAGGTGATTTCTTTGACACAACTGTTAGATATCTGCAGAACAAAGGTACAAAAAAGTGACCCAGATATTTAAAATGATTTGTTTGTGAGATTCATAATAATCTCCCCAGGTTTTCTCAACATCCAATCAGTGCAACTCGTTTCAGAACAAACAAACAAAAGCACCAACAAGCCAACACATGGCGACAGACACACAATGGAATAACAAACATTCCTCAAAGCCACAGAGAGGCCAGAACAGATGAGACTGCTCATCACAGACACCCTGATGAAGAAATGAGCCTAAAAAAAACAACAGAGGTTGAAGCCATGATGTTCCACCATGGCACAGGACGAAAGGAGGTGAGAAAATTGGAAAAATAAAAGTGCAGCGTCTGTTGGGATAGATCAGCGCGTGTAGCTGGGGTTGGCTGTTGGAATGTGTTTGACAGTAAATCACTTCCTGTGAGGAAAAGTGAAAGCATAAGGAGAGAGAGACAGCTGGGAGGAAGAGGGGGGAGGCTGAGCAAATCAGAAACATATTTTGATTGTTCACTAGACAAATGTGCAAGGTAGGCTGTAAAGCAAGCAGTCTATATACACAGAAACATGATAATGTTGCCATGATGCAGCGGTTTCATTTGAGGTAATCAGCTGTCATTAGTGTTCAGCAGAATTTCTCTTTGTATGTACGTCCATCAAGCAGTTGCCCGTGTCGTAATACCACTACTCCATCCAGAGCACCGACAGCAGTGTGTTACAATCAGCGCAGAGACCCGGGGAATTAGACAACAGAAGTCATAAAATCTATAATTTCGTAGCAAACTATGATTGACTACAAGCTGAACGTCATGCTGAGAGCGACGGCAATAAACACACCTGCAGACAATTACAACCATCTCAAGCAGAACTCTGCTACAGTGCAGCATCAGGTATTTAGACCCAAAGTGAGTTCCTTGTATGGATTACAGAGAAGGAAGTATACAGTGATGATTTTTCACAAAGACAAATGGCTGCACAATAGATGGTGCTGCCAGCCGAGGCTTTTGTTTCTTTCTTTCTTTTTTCCCCCCATATTGTTGAGTCTTGGACGGCCGCCTTGCTCAGTTTAAACAGAAACAGAAGACTGTAATGGAAACTGGATGCTTTCTGCGAGACAAAGGCACGAACTTAAAATAGTCTAATGTCTTTTCTTTTTCACTATTTTTCATCATTTGTGATAAAATGCTGACAAGAACATTTTTAGTCTCAGCTGTGAGTATGTGGATTTTTGTCTGTGCATGTGTGTATTGGTGTACAGGCTTCATACACAAGAGGAGTCCATGCTGGAATTACTTCTGAAAGTGCTTCAACAGCGTACGTGATATTTCAGTTTTTTAAAAATCTGTTTTTGCTTTGTCATTATGATGTATTGTGTGGAGATTAAAGAGGAATAAAATGGATTTTATCTATTTTAAATTGAGTCAAAAATGCAACAAAGTTTGGAAAAAGTGACAGGGTGCACATACGTTTTCACGGCATTGTATAAGATGTGAATGGAAACACATCGAACATGCTAACGCACATCCGACAGCATCGCCCAGCTCCTTATCCCCAGAGAGATTGATTTTCTTGTTAAATGCTGCTTTTATTTACTCTTTACCTTGGTTGGTTAATTACACTCTTAGTCTTGTTTTCATTATGCCTTTATTTAACATTCAATACAAATGCATAGAAGTGTAAAACAACAAGGGCCTCGCCTCGTGTAAAAAAGCAAAAAAAATGTGAACATAGCAGTTGCGTTGGTTGCCTGAGAGGAAATACGGCGGACTGTCACCCGTCTAAAAGTGTAAAGATAGTGCTGTCTCATTATGAAACTCTGGCGGGCCACATTTGACCAGATTTATCGATGCTAATGTGGTCGCACTCATCTTTGAAACTCATGCCAAATGATCTTCTGCCAGATAGTGTCCATGAAAAAAACCCAAAAAGGAACAAATGGGTGAATCTTGGTATTCAAGAGTCAGACTTGGTTTGGGGAACAGCCCTATTGGTTTAGATGGTGACATTATGAGCATGACGCGTATATGTGTGTGTGAGTGTGTGCGTGTGCGGGAGATGGAGAGGACCATTAGGTGGTCTAATGCGCGTCCTAAACCTATTGTCTCAAACCTATCATCGTTCACTCTGATAGCCCTCAACAGCAGAACCCTGTGAGCCTTTAAAAACAGATTAATAAAAATAATTTTCTCCTCCCTCTGACAGCAGCCTGGAAGGCATTAGAGCAGGCAGGGGAGGCAGGCAGAGGATCTCCAGGAGCAGGATTAGCAGTATTAACCAGACAAATTAGGGCCTCTTCTTCTACACAAAGCCAAGAGAGAAACTACCTGACATTCATAAACAAATCTCCCCAAGTTGTTAATCTAACTGCTATCCCACTCGGTAGGCCAACCGTGTTCAGCATGCCCTTAACACCCCCCGCTGGAGTCAAGGCCGTGTGCACCTATTTCAAGTGATGGAAAAACAAATAGGTGAGCACAAGTGTATTGAACAAAAATGGGTGTGAAAATAAACGTCAACAAGCCATGAAGGATAGTGCTTCTTTTGTATCCAAACTGCACTCTTGCAGCGTTATTTTCTTTATCCGTCAGCCTTCACAGATGTGTCATTGATAAGTTTAAAGCTCAGGGTCAGTCTCATTTACATTTGCAGTAAAACGTCTCTTTGAGCGATGAGAGGTTGTGTTACACCGCGTATCAAAGAACATGGCTAATGCCACATCTCAGAGTAGATATTCTGGGGCCGGAGAAGCAGGAGGTTTGTTTCAGAGAGGCTGTGTGGCCGTGGAGCACAACCACCTCCGCACTATCCATCATGGGCCAGGGCTCGGGGGCCACCAGAGCGGGACAGAGGCCTCGACCCAAAGAACATCTGATAAGAAAGTAGAGGGAGAGTCACCCGTGATGAATCACCTTGATGAAAATCTTCCCCTCCACCTACAGGAGGGGAAGAGAGGAGGTGGTGCCGTAAATAAAACCTCACGACTGGTTTAACCAACATGCCTCAGTTCCTTCAGCTCATTTGTCAAATATTGACACTTTGTGCTAACACTGTTAATATAAGCACAGGACCTGCTCTACCCCAGTCAGGTTCATTTTAAATTGTTGTTCACATTTTTGATATCTTATCAGAGTTATTCCAGTATGTAACTCATGTCTAATCCAGACCATGCGAGCGGAGCGTGAGCATGCCGGGAGGATTTCCAATGGAGCGCAGAGTGGATTATCTAAATTTTGGAGCATCACCTATATTCCGCTCCAATTGAACTTCAGTAACGCTCACACCATGACTGTGAAACAGCTCGTTTCTGTTATTATTGCAGCGCAGCAATACATAAAAATGGATGGATACATACGCTTTCTTGGGTTTTTTGGGGCGACTGGTGAGCGATTTTGAGAGGAGCGGGGTTAAATCTAGTTGAGTGTGGCTCAATATTGAGCAGAGCGGCTCAGAGCCACAGAGCAGGAGGAAACGAACAGTGAGGACTGCTCCACTCCACTTGCATGCTCCAGTCTGATGCCAATATTAACTTGGCAATGGTGTTAAAAGAAGTGTATGTTTTAGGTGTGATTTTTTTTGATTGTTTCAAATGTACGTGAACTCAAGATGACACATCACAATTGACTGAAATAACTTCTTTTTTTTAATGTTGTTTATGTAAATGAAATTGGATCTGGATGGAAAAACACTACCAGAATGGGGAGGCAATTATAAACTGAACTGGCATCTTCAACACTCAGAAACCAAGATCGGGAACAACAGGGTGCGGTGACAGAGATCAGGACACAGATATATTCAGTAGGATATGTTAGGAATGCATCAAAATTCTGAGCCGAATGTGGATGTTTTTTTTTGCTGTGGTTTATTTTGTTTTTGTGAATATTAAATTAAAATAAATTTTCCTAATAAAAAATACCTGAATACCAGTCATTCACCCCTTCATTACACTATCTCTGAAGGAACACATATTAAATCAAACAAATAACGTAAACTATAACCGTTTGTTGTGCAAAATAACTGCTTCAAAAACCTGTTAGCACAGCATTTAGTCGGCGCAAAATTGAAGCAACACAACAGATAAACATCGGCCATTGCAATCGTTGAATATGACCTCATTTACCGGCAACTATCGTCTGTTAATGTTTTCCAATTGTCTAAGCTTCTCCTCACATGCCAATAAAAGTATTTTCCATTCTTTCCACCTTACTCAAAGAAGGACAAATGTCTAAAGTGAAACCTTACATGACATGACACTGTCAGACACGTGACTGTCTGCTCCATGCCTCAGGTGGCAATCTTGCGGAATAATCCCATGTGGTCCAGATGAGAATTGGAAATACTGTGTAGGAGCGAATGACACTTTTTCTCCATTAGAAAACATCTGTGTCACCTTGCCATCCATTTGCATCGAATACAAAAAGTCTGACAGCGGCAGAATGTCACGACACAAAAGAATGTTAAACTTAAAGGAATACTTCACCCTTAGGATGACCATGTGTATATGAATGAGTCACTCTATGTTGACTTGAATTCTTCAAGAATTTAAACAAACTTGAGGTGAGAAATTATAATTTTGAGAAATTTGAGTAAATTCTTAATTACACACAGGTGCAAACTACAATGAAGCAACCAGACAGCTTGTGTTCAAGTCTTACACAAATAAAGCACTGGTTTCGACTAAACTATCTCTATGAAACCAAACTAATAAGGATACATCAGTACTTGTACACCTAGTACAACATTTCCAGCAAAATATGTAATACAATAAAGATATAAATCTTGAACCTAACAGATGTCATAGCGCTCCACTATTGTTATGATCGTACCAGAAAAAAACACGTACTTACTTGAAATTTAAACACATCTGTCGAGCTGGTTACACAATTAATAATGTTGTTTGTGCCTGAAAAAGTTAAGGATCATTAGTCAAATGAGAGCTGGAATGTAAATAAAGGATTCATCCTAAACACTCCTAAAAAAGGGACGGACAGTGTAGATTTGAAGGATGTCAACAGAAGTGACAGTGTGAATGCTACGGGGTAAGATGTGCTCTGTAGACTGGCAGCTCGATCAAACAAGAATAGAGTAAAAAGTAATCTTTAAGAGAGAGCTTTGACAAGGTCGTGACAAAAGCTGGTGCACCGTGGTGCATGTGACGCATCTCCTGCCAGAGCTGAAGAATTATGTCGAGATAAGGTTGGCCTGCGGCGGCCCCCAATGCAATCAAACAATGACTCTAAAGCCACTACATATTCTTTAAACACAGTCAGACTGCAGTTGATTTTCCACATGAGGAATAATCAATCATACTTGTGAGTCACTATCAACATCATGAGCACCTAATGAGTCTCAGGGTGACAAAGTGGCTCGACAACAACTTCAGCTCCCATCTACCAGCTCGACACGTACGGCTGTGTCATTAGTCACCACGTAGGACCGGTTTAATCAGCAGAGACACACACAGGCAGGAGTTCAGACACACACACACACAGTCTCTAAACAGTCTAAAATAGGCAATAATACTAGAATGGCACTGAGAGCGCAGACCTCCATTCACGTCTCCTCTGATGGTGCCATTTCCAGAGCTGGGATGTCGTTCTTCCGGTTTTGATGTGTTCATTAGCTTTACACATGCATTGAGACCAGATAAGGTGGTCTGGCCAAAAACTCCCTCCATTCATTTTAAATGAGAGTAGTGTATTTTAGGCTGCACAGGAGTGTGCTGAACAAAAGCACTTAACTTCCTCTGAGCTTGTGTAACAGCTGACTGTTTCCTGCAACAAGCTTAGTCCCTTCGTCTCCTAATAATTGTAAAATATAAAGGCCATTGTGCTACATTAAGTGGTTAAAGAACACAACAGGACGTTACACAAATGGGCCATTTAAGTGACACCGACCACCGTACAACCGCACAACCATGCAATCTCACAATCTTATTGGTAATGTGGGAACAATGGATGCAACAGAGAAGAAGTGTTGCACACGAATGTTTAGACAACACGCTGATAGCTGTTTACTAAGTAATTAGTATTAGCTAAGTATTTACGTCACAACGAAGAGCAATGGAAACAGATCAGGTGAGCCGTAAAATATGATGGAGAAACTATTTTTTGGGGATTATTCCCACACCACATGAATGCAGCACAAATGCCCTATCTTGCCATGTTGACAAAGTGAAAAACAATTTGTGTATTTGCACTGTAGTTTCTATCGCAACATCAAAAAACACCTGTTACGACAGGTGTTACAACAATATTTACATCATTTGGACAACCTTCTATGTTCTGATCCTTGCATGTTATGTTCTTAATAAAATGAACAACATTGCACAGGAAAATACGAAATAATTTCATATAGACCATTTATTGAATTACCAGAAAACACGCTATATCGTGATATACATCGTTATCGAGATATGATGACTTTTATCGGCAAGCTCTATTTAGATCCTCTTTCAAATGTAATGGTTTCTTCCTTGGCTACACCATTCCACCAAGTTTCACGAAAATCGGGCCAGTAGTATTTCCATAAACCTGCAGACAAACATGCAAACCGATCTGAAAACAACCTCCTTGGCAGAGTAATAAAAGGGGCAAGGCTCTTCCTCTCCTCAAACTTCTACTCCATCATGAGTAGAAGAAGAATCAATATCCCTGTACTGACACGTGTGGTACAAGACATTTTCATGCCCTGTCATGTTGCTCAGCAGGTAATCCAGCTGTAATCCAGTGGTTGAGAGCCATCACGAGGGCATCTCTGCAGTATCTGAACGCAGTCGTCATGCATGATTTTATCCTCTGAGCTACAATCATGACTAACGCGCCATGGAATGCAGAGCAGCCCGCCGTTCCCACCGTGAGAGGCATGACCTGTTCATCCGACCACGCTATAAATAGTGTGAATTGTGAATATAAAAGCTCATAATATTGGAGAATAATACCCTCTCTTTGATATATTGATTCCACATCCTCTGTGGCTGCATGAGTGCTGGATTAGCTGTGTTTACCCAGGAATGGGCCGAGTATAAGTCAAGGGCAAAAGGTTTAACCCTTAAATACATTTTTCCAAACTCTCCTACATACCTCAGGTCTTTAGTGATCTGGTACGTATATTAAGATTTAGCCATATATTAAAATCATATTGCTTGAAATCTTTTCTTATCTTTTCAACAAGCAAAAACACACGAACAAAATGTTTGCTTATTACAATATTGTACATTAAGTTATGCACGCAAGGGTTAAATTTGCTGCCGCACATGCAGATGGTCAACATTAGCACTGTGAGAGAAGTGTGTATGTGTTTAAGAGAGACTAACATAAAAGGAGAAAAGAAAATGTGATCTTAAGAGAGAAGAAAAAGGAGATAATGATGACAATTATGTTTTTTATGTGTATTTTTGTTCCTGATTTATTCTTTTATTTCTGAGGTTGTATCACAGTGTAGTGGGGAACATGGAATTTGTGCAGAGTGAAAACGCAAACATACTTACATACAACCCGGCAGTGCCAAAGAGAGGCTGGGGATTGTAAAAGGATGTTGTTCTGACCGTAAAACCAACAACATGATATTGAAAACTGTACTGGGAAACTTTACATGTCAGCAGCTGCGAGTGTCAGTGACATGCAACAGTCTCAAAAGAGGTTTGAACACTCCCAGAACTCATGTGTTGTGTCAGTAAACTGCCAATAGCAGGCCGACGAATGTTTCCCATGATGGATTAAAGACGCTGGGGAGCCACATTTATATTTCCTCACTATTTGATTTCCTGCCACCAGCAATAAGAAAACTTTTACAGAGGGAAGTTATATTATCACAGCTGACCTCCTTCAAAACTAAAAATACATGACAAAAAGTACAAGGAATGGACTAAACAGTGTGTTTGTTTTAATGTAAGCGTTAGCATGTCTAGATAAGTAGCTTACTTCCTGCAGAAGTAACAATAACAGTGTTACAATCAAGGCCCAGCAGCATTTCATTAGAGCTGCAACAATTAGTCGACTAAACAACTAGTCACCAACAATTCTGATTAATCGTTTAAACATTTTTTATGCAAAAATGGAAGAAAATGCTGTTCAGTCTCTGGTATATGGAGATCACATGCTCATCATAGAATTTTGAGTAAGCCTGTGACTGTTAAACTGTATTCTGCAAGAATGGAAAAACTGTACAGTCGTAGCAACAAGGAGGGTAGCTAGGGGGGCGGGGCACAGCAGACTGACTGAAAGGACCAGAATAATGTCTTTTTTGATTATTATTGATTTACGTTGATAATTCAGGCTTATTTTAAATGAAGGACATATCCTGTCAGATGGCTAGCATCGCGTACTGAACCACAAATAAAAACATAGCTCATCTCTCCACTGGTCATTAGCCAGCATCATGTTGTGGTACGGGAAGTTGTAGTTACAGGCAGATGGAGGACGTGTCCTCTCTATTACCCATAACTCCGCAGGACTCAGAGCACAGCATGCTGGGATAAAAAACTAAAAAGGCCAGACTCTTTGTAAATTGTCTTTCTCTGTGATTTTTTAACTTTCCCTTTTCCAGTTCCTCTCCCCAGCCTTGCTCTGTTTGGCTGCTTGGCCTGCAGAACAAATAAATACACTTCAGTGCTATCGGTTTTCCATACAGCACAGCTCCCCGAGTCCACAGAAATATGTCAAACCGCGCAAATAAATAGCTCCCCTGTAACCCAAATAGTGTAATTGCTCAGATCCTGCGCCCCTGCCTGCTCTCTTCCTGAACATAAGAACCAGCCCAGAAACTCCCTCTGCCCCCACCTGGGCCTGAGAACTTGAGACTTGGTCTGCCCCGAGCACTTTAACACCTCCACCTCCACCTCCGCCCACCCACTTCAGGAGCAAGACAAGGGGGTCCACTTCACCCTTACACCCCACCAACTACGTAACACGTGACTGTGCCATCAGTTCAAATGAAAATTGAATGATCCCCAAAGGGTATTAAAAGGGTCACTCTAGCAGCAGATAATAATAATAAACATAAATAACAGCAGAGCAACAAGCGGGATTAAACATTTCACAACCAGTGATTGAAACTGTGACAAATACAGTAAATATAACTACACAGATTAAACGGATTCATGACGTAAAATATGATGCAACAAGTAATAGAGAAGATTCTTACTGATACTGAGATGATAATAGTGCATTAAAAAAACATATTATTATTATATATATATATATATAGCTGGATACCACTTACCCTGTATGAATGTGACATGATTGCTATCATTGTTGTATGGCCTGGCTCAGGTTATACAACCAGAGAATGAATGCAACAGAACTTTCTTTCATTATCTAGTTTGGCAGTCAGTCATAGCACAAAAAGATAAATAAAATATGTTAAATTAGATTTATTTGGGGGGCTTAATTACGTGGTATTGGATCGGTGCATAGACTCGCATACTCACTGATACCTCTACCAGTATCAGAGGCATTTTCTGATAGCAATGTTAAATGGCAATAGCAGCAGTGGCAAGATTTAAATTATAATAATAATAGTATAAAACCCATCAGAATATATGAAGCAAGCCAAATAATACACATGTACAAAACATACAAGTTTAAAAAAACAAAAAAAACAATTACACCTCATACACTTCACAAATATATATCATTTGTTCATACAGATTGTGCAGATTGGCATCATGGGTGCATTTACCAGCCTGTCAGCTGGAGTAAATAAATGCAAGTAAAGACACTCAGTGTGGAGGCAAAAGCTGCAGCACACTGACCTTTAACCTCAACATCTTTGTTTAACTCTGACCTGCGCCTGAACCCAAAAACTCACACGTACTCCCCCAAGTTGCTGCTTGTACCTCTGAGTGCAGCAGTACACAGAGGGATGTTTCCCCTCGTCAGAGACATTCAATATCTTCAGTGGAGATAAACTGTGGGGCACAGTAGTTGGACACACCAGGCTCAGGCCTCCTTTATATGACCCCAGGGGGTCAAAGTTAAGCAGGTCTGCTCCACTGGACTTCTGTGAGAGAGCAGGATCCTTTACCTTCATAGCATAGAGAGAGCGCTCTCTCTCTCTCTGTGTGTGTGTGTGTGTGTGTGTGTGTGTGTGTGTGTGTGTGTGTGTGTGTGTGTGTGTGTTTGTGTGACAGACAGAGAGAGGTAGAGAGGGATGCTCTAAGGTTCATGCTAAGGAAATGAAAAGTGTTTTCAAATGTTTTCACAACCTGGGGGAGTTTAAGAACCTTGCTAATCACAACCAGACGTCCAAAACCTATTTTGACACAGCTAATGGATATACACCTTCACACTGGATAACAGTATAACCTGGACTTTGTGAAACCATAGCTCGCCAGTGCAGAACTTTTTCGTTCACAAATCTGGTTTCGATGAATAAAAGTCAAAACTTGAATTTCCCCGCTGGAGCCAGTAATGTAATATATAAGTCTGTACAGTATACCTACCAACAGCTGAACAAAGGTCCGTGCATTTCCTCCATCATGACTCAAACCTAAAGAAAACTCCTGAATCCCATTTATAAGAGCATCTAATCCGGCCTGTAATGAATATTTATGCTTTCCGATGTGTTTAGGTTGGAGTGGAGCACCGTTATCACTGGGGGCATGTCCGAGACGTGTAATTGTTTCCATCCACGTTCATGGTGTTTATGTTTCAGAGCTTTGCCAGCAAAATAAATGTTTTCTACACATGTAAACAGAGCAGCTAATGGCAACAAGGATGGTTCAGCAGGGGTTTAATTACATCAGGACGGTTTACAGTAGTAGAATAATTTGGTTCATTAATGCAAAGTTAAAAATTTCGACTCACTCTAGTGGCCAGTGGACGACACGATGACCTTTTGGTCACACGCTTTACAGGATTAACTCAACGCAAAGCTGGCCTATTGTTTTTGGCAGGCGGTTGTCCTGCTCTCTGTGCCTCCAAACCAGCCCAGCATCACCCCCCACCGCGCCCCCCTTTAGTGACACACCCTCCTCTAAAAGCTTTTTTAATTATGGCAGCCATTAAAGCAGGGCTGGCTCCTGGCTCTGACTGATGGTAGTATATGCACCACTGCTCCTCTGAGCCTGCCACATGCTTACATGCATTTATATGACCACACACACAAGTGTAGAGCACATACAAATGTACACATATAGCTAAATGCACTTTCGAATGCAAAATGGTCTGACCAGACAACCAAACTGGCTCCACTGACATTAAATTTGCCTAATCCTGTTTTTTTAAGACTGCAAAAGTGATGGTGTGCCATCATCTACTCAGGACGGCAAGAAAAGAGCAAGTGAGCGGTAGCGAGATAGGGAGGAAGACAGAGGAGGAAAAAGGGCACTGGGGAGCAGAGTTATAAAACACTGTTTCCATGTGTCTCTCGAAAGAGACGGTGTCTGTCTGCTGCTAAAATGTTCACATAAAGAAACTCTGCTGAAAAATAAATGCGGGGCTAAATATAGAAAGGGCAGCACGGCGGCCTCAATGACTCATCCATTGAAAACAGATAAGTACACTTTCAATAATCGATTGTCTGTCATAAAACAGAAATGAAAATGGTGACATCATGCGCTTGATACGCTGCAATGCTGTTGATTGAACATAACAAGGAAACCTGAAGTAAGCTTCAGAGCCAGGCAGCTGGATTAAAATGTGTGTTTACGCTGTGCAAGTGCAAGTGCAAGAGCTCCTAGGCCACTTCTACCTGTGTGAATGTGTCTGTGTTCAAGGGATCTCAAGGCCGTCTGGTCTACATAATACACTAATCCAATTGTCACTGTTCTGAGAGATGTATTCGACCCCAGGGCTTCACAGGGTCACGGTCGCTTCCTGTTTGGACCAATGGGGGGGACTCCGTCAGTGATCTGACAGGCTGCTACAGCCACTCTCAGGTTACACTGCCTGGGTCTGGGAGCCACAGAGCTCCCAGGGGTAGTTTACAGAGGTGTCCATATGTGAAGTAGGGTGGGGCTCTGGGAGGGCCATGCAGTAGAGTTGCAACTCTACCCACTTCAAAGGGTCCCTGTCCTTCGTATCCCTGAGGGTACCCTGCTGTTTTCTCTCTGTGGCACCCCCAACCAGCCCAGCTCACAATGGCGGATGATACACGGACCCTGCTCAAAGGCCTTGAAGTCGGACACCTCCTCTGCAGTCCCGCCTCATGACCTTCCCTGTGTGTGTGATGCTCAGAGCATCCCAGCTGATGGTGGCTCCACTTTGATCTACCCTATTAAAAAAACAGTGTAACTCGAGGACGCCACATCAGGACCACAAGACTCCCTCCTGTATCACCATATAGACCATATGGAACAACCTGCTGTGGCTCCACTATCTTTAAAAGGAAGCTCTTATGTTAGTACACGTTGAGACATATTGCAGGCCTCTCTGTTATCAGGGTGGAGGACAAAAGAGGAGAAGCTACAAAGTCCACAACAAAGCCTCACCTGTTCTGGGTTATGCATGTACGAAGGCCTGGTGACGGATGAGCCTTTAAAAAGGTGAGATGAAAGATTTTCATTATGTGATGACTTTTAATAGTCACTTGTGCGTTTCTTTTGTGTGTGTTTTAAGTATATATTTCCCTCTCTTATTTTCATTTCCCTAATGTCCTGCACCATTGTATACAATGAAAAACAACTTCCACAGAAGACGAGCCATCATTACAAATTAGTGTCTTCATTTTACTACGTCAAAGTTGGTTTTATTGCTATTTTACGGCCCCCTTAGACAGCATTGCATGATAACTGAGGAAAATGTAAACCATGCTTACACGTTAATGAGCCATAACCCTAAATACAGCTCTCATTCTTCTCACACTTGATGGATAATTTAAGCAGGCCAAACCACCTGAAAGCGCATTCATTAAGGAATACTGGAGCATGACCTCGTGACACAGCTTCTATTTTTCTCCATTGCTTAACCAATAGTGATTGCCATCACTCATGCTGATGAAGTAAACCCTGGTGTTAATAGATTTCCTTTGGAAAGGCTTCTGACAAAAGAACAAATGTATTCAAGCTGAGCCCCGGGGGCGCTGTGCCCCGATACATGGCTCCAGTATCGGTCCAGGAAATGTTTACGAGTGGACCAACGGGCTTGTTTAAGGTCAAAGGTTACATAAAAAGCTAGATTGGTTAAACTGTGTCATTCAATTGACACTAGAGCGAGTTTGAAGGCTCCCATCATGCATCACAGTGGGAAGTCCTAAACTGGCTCCCTGTGGTATTTATTTTTAGTATTAGAGGGAGGTTAAACAATATTATAGTCAGTGGGAAGGAAGGTGCCAAAGCTGACATCCACTGGTGTTAAGACTGAGTCACTCTCGCCCCCCATGTTGTCAAAACCCAAACAAACAGCCACACTGAGTCACTAACACCTTTAGACATGCCTGGACCCAAACATGAGCTGTGGACAGACTGTACGCTGAGCCACTGGGCGCCCCATATACAGAGGCTAAAAGTCCTCACCGCAGTGCCCCAGGTATGGCCCTTTGCTGCATTTCATCCCCTCTCTCTCTCCCCCATGTCTTGGCAATTTTCAGCTGTACTGAAAATAAAAAGCATAAAAAATAAAAAAAGGACATGAGCAGACGACTTATTCTGGCTGAAACTATGAAAATAAATCACAGATTATTACAGAGATCAAGTGTCATCCCATGTAAGCTTGGCGTACTGTACTGTCTCCTCTGATTAAAACCACTTCCCTGCCATTCTGATTTTATTTCAGAACACTTTAAAAGTCTGATTGCAGTTGGAAGTTGTCTTTCTGTCACACAAATGTTTTGTTTGGTAAAAAAAAAAGCATCTTTGACATTTTCTAATGGGTTTTCAAAAAGTTGCATTAGCCTAAATGGTTTTAGGAATCTTCTCCATCCATTGAGAGGGAGAGAGAGAGAAACATGTAACTTTTAACACTTTCTTGTGTGTCAGTCTGTCCTTTCCCAGAAAGAAACGTCTCTGACAAAAGGGAACCAGTAGACTAAGGGCGCACTCACACTGTCCGTCCGTACCTTGCCCCCAACTGTTTTTGAATATTTTCATCCGACCAAATCTGCAGTAAACACTACACCTCCGCATCACACCAGCGTGTACCTTTCACCGCCATTGTTTTAAATGTCCGCGCTGGTCCGTCTTTTTTTTTTCTATGTCCAAACAGGCTCACATAAAATGACGTCAGAGCCACCGTAGGCCTCGTGCTCCTGCTCGTACACGTGCGCACGCTCATGCTCGTACATGTGCAAACACGCTCTACAAAAGCCCACCTCTCCCAAACAGTCCCTGGCCGGCAACCGGGCCGCAACTAGGCGCGGTGCGGTTGCACTCACACTGGTCAAACGAACTAGGCTTTACCCGTAAAACCTGTTTGGGCACGGTACGGATGGACAGTGTGAGTGCGACCTAATAGAGTATAGCAATGGTAGCAGACATATGAAGCAGTGATACTCATTACACACTGTCTGTTAGATTGTTACCATTAGTGGGTTTAGAAATATACAGTATATGTAAAAAATGTAAAGCCCGCCATGTTACAAACCTGTCTAGATGTAAATCTATATTCTGAGCATTTTCAGAAATCTCACCCGCAGTTTGTCAGCCTCAGCTCGACTTTCTCAATCTGGCTTCACCCCATGAATGAAGCTTTGGAAAAGCTACATTGATGTTATTTCATGCTGCTTTAATCTTCTTTGTCACAATGTTAAAATTTCTAGCATTTACAAATGCAGACCACATGTCGATCTTTCCGCATTTCTCGAGTCAATAGATCTGCTGCTCTTTGAATCATATTGCAATCTTTGAGACGTACTAACGTGCAGCCCACCACCTGCCCATCACCACAATTGTCCAGGACGCTCTGGGAGATTCAGATGAATGTCCACCTACAACTACAGTAGACTGCTGGGGGCATAACTGCAGGTGGTGGAGCTTTATTGGTAACAGCAGGCCCTAAACATTTTGTCCTGTAAAACAAATGACTAGCGATAAATAATGGTCAGTGTTCTGCAAGGAGCCTTTTAGTGACATCAAATGAGGGTCTGGCGTTTTTCTTCTGAGAACCATTTGATTAAACCATGCATGTACGTGCATCAGTGAGCTAAAGACTGTATTCACGCCTTACTGTGATTGTACAGACAGCAGTACCACACAACTGCAATCACAACACTGTGCAGCCATGCACAGTTACAGAAATAACAGTCACAAGCACAATAGTTAAGACTCAAAACATTACAGAAATACAATCATCAACTCTATGTGCTGAAAAAATGTGTAGCCAGCACCCAACAACCATCACTACACACTGACAAGAATGCACACTGGGCAGTACTGGACTATAGTTAGTTTATTTCTGTGTCATGGAAAACATCTGGCCCATCTCACATGGGATCACAAGACACCACCACTTTTGCACACACACAAAGTGCCAAAAATAAATTATAAAATAATGTACATTAACACATCATAAAGTACCACAACAATCTTTCAAATGGCACATTTCAAATGTACACTGAAAAGAGCTGCTACATAGCAACAGTGAGTGATAAATAGCTTGTTCCCAGGGCTTTTAGCCACATAACTAGCTAAGCTTTCATAGGTGAACAGCCAGCTCACTATTTATTACAACATCAATATGTTTTTATCACTGCAACTGCACTGACAAGGTTTATTATCATCAAATGGTCAAGAAGAAACGCTGTTCTGGCACACACAGACATAAGGATTAACCAATACACAAACAATTAATTCCTTAATTGACTACGTATTGACTAAGTATGTACTCGCCGGCCCATGGCATCATCAGTGTGTTAGTAGTTGGTCCTGGCATCTCCACACCTGTTCCTCAGGTGTCTTTTGCCGACAAAAAGCACTACAATCTCCGCTCATATGCAGCCGATGTGACTGGTACAGTCAGAGAGACACATCAGCTTGAATAAACTAAAGTAAAGCATTCAGATATGGCCTTAATGCAGTAACCCCATAGTGTTTTCACGTCCAACATGGCGCTATGACCAGGTGAGGTTCAGCACACAGACTATCGTCACTTACTCCGTAATGTTGTGACATTTTTACTGCTTCACAGTCAATTTACACCCTGTCTCGTTTCACAGGAAGAACAAATAGGTGCATAACACACAGCCAGACCTCCTGGCTAACGTATAGCTCAGCTAGCTAGCAACGTCTCTGTGACGCATGAGCTACGAGCAGCCAATCAAAAGACGGGTCAACTGGGACCGAGTTTTACTTGAAAAAAAAAATGTATTCATATTTTAATTTGAATTAATGTTGTTAGATTGACTTATATATATATTTCTTTTTTTCAATTAGAGGAAAATTGTGCCCTTTTGTCGGATTCCTATCACCGTTCTTCAGGGGTCAGCTGCTACATTCAAGTGCTATCAGAATAATCGGGAAAAAAAATTCAAACCATATTGTCAATATCCCCAGTTGGGAAGTCATTTTTGATGTAGCGCCCCCAAAAGTCAAGGCCTTTAAAAAGAGTCTGACTCACCAAAAAAAATACAACATCTTGGCTTAGGGTGAAAACACATAAACAGACACACACAACACTGAGATGCGCTGTTGGAGGGTTACAGCAGATGGCACTAGTAATAAAGTTATAATTTCTGCTCAGGTGCTTGTTGGTTTCACTCAGTCCGACAGAACTTTAAAGTGGATAGTGGATACATACATATCTATTTTTTTTCAATACAATATATTCTGACCCAACACCGACTGCAGAAGCCTCAGTGAAATGAATCACCCCAATGTTCTGTGATAGTGCGCCAGATTTTACATAGAATGTGTCATACCCATAGACTGTATACAGTCTATTTTATAGATTTTATACAGTCTATGGTCATACCCTAAAGGTCAGATGTTTTTTTTTGGTGACTCTTCACTTTTCAATGGCCTAACTGTAAGTCAGAACAACAACTTTGAAAGTTGGAGAAAGTTTGGTAGCTACACGACTTGCCGATTTTGGCGTCATTTTATGCAGAAACATGGCAGACGAAAGTAAATGTTGGTCTGATGGTGGTAAAGTTTTTATTAATTCACGTATTGCATATCAATGCCTATATGTCTGGAAACAGATGTATTGTTTAAACGGGCTGAGCACTAAAATGCAATAGATCCTCTTTGAAGGATCCGTGAAGAATGACTTCCTAACTTGGGAAATGGGACCATCCGAGGAGCAAGTGAATGCAGCACAGTTTGTCTTTCCCACTGAACTTTGTCAGCCTCATCTACATGAGGCTGATATGAAACATCATGAAAAATAGAGGGGGGAAATATTCTTCATCATCTGGGGACCATGAATGTTTTAACCAATTTTTAAAACAACCCATTTGTTGTAAAGATATTAAAATGTTTGGCCCACAGACTGGCCAACAATCCTTCTCTGCAGCCGAGCGTTGCTAAACAAGATTTGGAGGAACATTTGGATGGAACCAGCCTCCGTGTGTCTGAGTCTCCCTGTCAAGGTCTTAAAGTAATCCACTCCTCTTCAATAAGGAAAGAAAGAGGACAGGAAAATTATGAAACTGACAAGTCCCAAATGTGAATCCTTTCCCTCTTGCAACTCAGTTAACCCCCTGTGGTACATTTACAGTTCACATCAGATCCCAAGGCAGAGCTAGAAGAATACTCAACTTCTGAAAATGTTTTAGTGGGAACAAGGGAGAGAAAATATCAACAGACAGGCATTAAAAGGCAGAAGCCATATTAAAAACTTAATGATTAAGCAGAAAGTCAAACAAACCAAAGACTTTCTTTTCTTTTTCTCAAGGAAGAAGGAGGAAATGAAACATAAAGAAAAGGGGATCTGTGCAGGATTAATGGCTCTTGGGTGTGTAGACCTCCCCAGAGCTGGAGATTTGATTTTCCTTCATTCATCTAGACCTCTTTTCATCCCTCAATCCGCATTTAAACCTCCCTTCATCCCTCTGTCCTCTATATTTCTAGTGCCAGCGTCTGTCATCACTCCTACTTCCCTCCTGAACTGTTCTCTTATTGTCCTCTTTTCAAGAAAGACATTGATTAGCAGAGGCCACAGTGATTGACTGCCCTGTCACAGAGCAGCCCATGGAGATTCAATCAGCCCATTGTTAGCTCAAAGTGCCTCATATATTTATATCTCTGGAGATTAAAGATGAAGACGAAGAAGGGGAGTGGTGGGGAGGGGAAAGCTGGGACATAGAGAGAAAGTAACTGTTATTCTGACATTTCTTTACAGTAAATTCCCCCTCTCCTACTATAAAATGATGGTGCAGAACATCCGATTGAGTCACACTGAAACAAGATAGATATGTTCCAGACTTGAAGCTTGATACGATCTATATGTCCTCCTAAACCAGGAACACCAGCCAGAAATAGACACATTTCTTTCCTTTCAGAGAATGTGTTCCTCACAACGGAGGGAACAGTCGCAGCACACAAACACCGTTCACGCTGTCAGACATCAGTCTCCCATGTTTGACGGATGGTTATTGGTATCAATGCAGGAGGAGTCATAGCCAGAGGCGCTCGTTAACTCCAAACCCTTTCCTTTTAGCACAGCACCACCTGGTGGCTGCAAGAGCTCAGAATCATAATCCTCACTCTTCAATCACATCTGGATACATGTTCAACGAGCACATCTGCATCACATTTGAATTGGCACCGCAAGATCAATTTGCACACATAAAGATAATCTGCAACATGAGAAGAACGTAAAAAGAATATTAAGAATGCAGATAAGTCGGATTCATTGGGCCCATGAAACGTGAGCATTTGGGGGTATGTAAAGGGGCAGTTCACCCAAATTACATTTCCATTCAGTCATTTTCTCTGCATACTTCTGGTTTTATCTTACCAGGTTTCGAGATAATAGTCTGTGGAATTTCTGCAGTCCCCCCATAAAAATAAAGGTGAATGAAACCGTTAAAACATTTAAAAACTACACCATAAAAAAAATATGCAGAGTGACTTTCCAGTTACTCTCAATAATCCTGTGAACCTTTTTTATTCAAACTACTTTTTTACAGAATACACAGGCCCAGTCCCAATGTCCCACTGAGCCCTAAAGCCTCACAGATTTAAACTGACGTCATCTGTGTCATCAGCATTAGTGAGATGTGAGGCCTTCAAACATTGAGCATTTTCTGATATTATGTTATCTGAACACACACACACACACACACACACACACGAACGCTAATGCTTGAGGCTGATATTTCACCAGTAATGCAATGATCTAAAGTGTTTGTTGCTCTCTTCCTGCCATAAGAGACAACTAGTGTTGCACGGAATTATTCCTCATTTTAAAAGTATGTCCTCTTTCTGATTCCTTTCATGTTTTGTTCCTTTTTCCAAAGTGCTGTGTATTGTGGGATATTCGCTAGAACAAAGTCTACAGAGTGAGGGAATGGTTGAAAGTGTGTCTAAAGTACTCACAGGGTCAACCAGAGGGCACTCAAACACTTGGCCATTTCACAGCGGGGCGGCCCAGAGCCCTCGGGCATGGGAACCAGGCCAGATTACAAATAAAATGACTTAAACGACTAGACCTGTGTTCTGTTGGGTGGTGTTCTTACATGAACCCGAAATCTGTCATTTTATTGAAGGTTTGTAAATGTGCTCGCATTGTGATTGTCTTTTTTTTTTAATCCAATTTTAAGCCACATTTTTATGACACATTTTTTTTTAGATCTTGGTTGTTTTAAGTGTTTATTTTATCCGGCTGAAGCAACAATTATTTTTCATGTGAAACTGCTTTATTCAGTGTTTTTTTCTTGACTGAAGGAATCGAATCCTAACCGGGAGAAGCTGAGTGCAATGGAGGTGAAGACAACAACTCCCATGATCCCACACTCCTTCATGACATCACCAAGCTGAATCTTTCCTTATTGCTGATTGAGAGAGCCCTAAGCAGCAGACAACACATATATCACAGCGATATGTACATGTGGGTTATTCCAGAACAAAGTCTACAGAGTTGTGGACTTGATTAAAGTTTGAAAATGCACTAAAAGTTGCATTTTAAATGCCATTTTTTGTGGAAACTTCAGAGTAACAGGGACAACAATCTCAGAACACATCACTTGTCTGTCTGATGATTTAGCCTCTGGGAAAAACGACTAATATTTCAGGCTTTTCTAATGCAGCCAGCGGACATCTGGGCCAAGATTTCCTCTTCCAAGCAGCGGTCAATCTGATTAGCAACTTGAGACGCAAGAATGACCAGTTGGAGTTGAGAGACAACATCTCTATAAACAAATATATGCATAAATGAATAACAATAAGGTAATAAAAGCTTAATGGTTGTCAGATGATAGCGGACGGGTTACATGATTGCATTTTGCCCAATGCTTTCTGTCTCTTTTGCTTTCCGCATGCTCAAGCTTGCTCAAATATGATTGGTCAATATGACTCTGGCTACAAACAACACAAGAAACACATCTGCTGCCCAAACCTTGTCCTGTCGTTGACAGATTCTGCATTCATATGCCGAATCTCTTTATAGAGATTATAGGGACACTGTCTTTGAAATGGGATGCTGCCATTCAATTTTAAATGTGCAAACACCACAAACTAAACAGAGCTTCACTTACTTCGTTTCAGGGTGAAGGGCAGAAAAAATCTCTGAGATGGATATCTCAAAACCAGGACAATAGAAACCAAAACTGTCTGCATGCTTAAATACCACTTGAGGAATTTTGAGTTTTGGGTGAATTGCTCCTTTAAATGAGCTGAATCAGCCTGTAGTACCACCACCGCTGAAGCTTTACCCCCATCCTAGGGATGCAGAAGAGACAATAGACACTAGAGGGCAGCCAATACTCACGTATAAACCCTGCAGCCCGGGTCTCTGACATCTCACCAGGGTGTCTGTTGCCTGCAGCTCCTCATTCAAACTGAATTACACTGTGAAATAGGATTACGTGTCAAGCAATGCAATGATTGAGCACAATTGTTGGGAGTTTGGCAGGAAAGCAGAATAAAAAGAAAATATACAAACACACATTCCTATTTGTCACGCCGATGTGAGTCGTCTGTGAAACAACATTAAGATAAGTCGATCCTTGGTGTCAGATGATGGGTATCTAAGCAGCCACACTGTTTTTTTTTGATTTTTTTAGGGGAGTAAAAAATAGCAGCAGCTTGTCTGGCTGTTCCCAAGAGAGTATACAGACTGAGTTATGGCCCTATAATTATGTGCAGGAGTGAAAGTGTGTGTATGAATGAATGAACGTGCTCCGTTTTAAAAGGCGTTTTATTACGGTTGTTGTTTCTTCAGATTGTGGGCTGGGGAGCGGATCTCCCTTTATAGGTTAGCTGTTTCCTCCCTGCTACCCTGGGCAACTGAAGAGGCTGGCTCGCATTATACAGAGACACGTTTAGCTTCTGAAATAATCTAATAAAAAAGAAAGGAGGAGAGAGATATAGAGACACATCAAGCAACCCCCTAAGTCGATGAGCTCATTCCCATCTTTCATCAGCATCTCCTGCATCATAATGAGCAGTGAATTTGTATGTGTGCACACAGTCAGGTGGGTGGAAGAGAGCAGTCGTCTCCAAGACTTCCCTGCAGCCAAACTCTTTGATGTCTCAGTCACACTGGATTGACGGGGCCTCATCTCTTCTGGTGACTCCCCTCAGCTCTGACCTTGCACCTCCAGCGGTCGGCTCCCTCAGCATTAGGCCTGCCGAGCCAATTAACCCCAGTGCTGAGATCAATTAACCCTTTACACCAGCGCACGCAGATAACACCCCATGCATTATTAGCAGGTGCAAGAGAAAACCACCAGACTGAAGGGGTTAAGATGGGCTGATCCAAGACAAAATAACACAGATAGAAAAGGTTGTGACCTTGTGACAGAGAGATACAGACCAGTTCTTCCTGGCGCTTGTCAGATTGAAGAGAGCCGCAGAGAAAGAAGATGGACGGAGCAAGAGAAACTCATCTTTGAGTCTAAATAAGCAGAAATGGAGCTGCTGGGAGCCAGGGGACCTGCGTAGTGATATCTTAAATTTCAGTCCATTAACCCGCTCCTAATGAACTGTGCTTTATTGGGGAAAGTCTTTATAAATCGCACCCCGCTGAGGTTATGGTCACTGGTTCATCGGTGCTCACAGAGTATGTCGATACTCTTCAGCAGGGGATCACTGGCTGACCTGTGGGGAGACATGCATGAGGAGACGGAGTGCCTCGGGATTAGGCTTTGTGACAAATTCCTGCAGCTTTGACATCCTTCTTTTACACGTGTGACACAGGAGTTCTTCTTTGTTGTGACAAGCCCAGTGTGAAACAGACCCGGTCTTGCAATCAATGATTTTTACCCACCCACAGCGATGATTACACTTAATGACAGGCTCAGTGATGAGAGATGCCCACAGTGTTCTCAGTGTATTAGTGAGGCTGTTATATTTGTTAGGGATTGGAAAATAGACGCAGATGCACTTATACAGGTGAAAAAGATGTGTATTGTTGTGCAGCTATTGGTTATTCATTTGTAGTTTTTGTATTTGATTGTATGCAGAATGGATTGAGTGGATGTGATCAAATGAAGTGGCTGACAGAGAGAAAGGAGGGAGATGCTGGATGGGTGGAGAGAGATAGATAAGGGAGGGAGGGTGGGGAGGAATGGAGGAGAGAGAAAAGAGATTCGTGGCGAGAGAAGAGGGGAAAGGCACAGAGAGGGAGAGAGAGTAGAAACTGTTAAAACGTGTGTTCGCTCTTGCCAGTGTCAGCATCGCTCAGTTTCTGCAGGAGGCTGTAGCTCCAGGATCTCCACTGGTTCCAGATATGATCTACTCACTTCCCAGTCAACCCATTTCACTCTGACTCTGGGATCTTTTTTTTATTTGTTTGCATGGATGATAACAGCCTACCACATATTCGGGGATATCTCATACCACAATTAATTTGACTCAAACCCTGGATTGACACAAAAGAGGGGAACTCCAAGTGGTTTCCGACGGGGTTTTATTGGTGGAAGCTGCAGTTCAGCCTGCCTAGGACATGGGACCGTGCGTCAGCCGAGAGGGATCCGGTGCCGGAGGAAGAACATCTTCCTGAAGGAGGAAAAGCCCGTGTGCGGGAGTTTGATTTTTCTTCATTTTTGTTATTTTGCTGCCGGGGAGGGGGAGCTGTGGGTTTTACGCGCCGGAATGATGCGTCCCAACCGCGGCTTCATCCTGCTCCTCCTCAACGGAACCGCTTGTTGGGTAAGAAAAGAGTGGGAGTGGGAGAAAAGTCACAGTGTAGTTTTTACGCATCTTCCTCCAAATTACCTTTCATCAGCACCTCGTACCTGCGTCATGAGATACGTCGAGGCGTCCGCACTCTATTCACACCAAAACTTGCAAAGTCGTGAATATAAGTAGACTAAAAATGCGCGGACAAACATGTGGGAACGGTAACTGAGAGCGGAGATGATGCTGGTCACAGGGATGCATTACCAGACGTGCAGGTCATTTGTGCTTCAAGCAGAGATGCAGAGACAATTCTCGCCCGCTGCTTCCAAACGCATTCTTGTTCATATCTGTGATATTTCAGCCTTAACTTATAATTACCAGATAAATAATATTCACTTGACCCTTCTCGGCTTAGGAACGGCGGGTGCATTATTTCTGTTTCCAGCGGACACTGGTGCTGGCAGCGTGCGGAGCGCAGTGCCGCCGGTGCCAGGACCAGTGTGCGTATACTGTATGGAGACACATCAGTATTTTAACCCAGCATTCAATCTACATATTTGGGTCACTTGAAAGTATGTAACTGTATATGGAAGTTGCGATTTCACCAAATATAATTACACAAAAAGTGCAAAGCCTGCGTCCTAAATCAACTGCAGGGGGATGTAACCTTCCACTTTTAGCCAAAGCAAGAAAACAAAAGAATGTGAATGCACTTACAAAGTACACTTCATCACAGCGTGTGTCAGCAAACCAAAACTGCAAAGAAAATATAGATGTAAACCGGGGAAAGTGGGTTTACCATGCACCCCCCCCCCCCACGCACACACACACACACACGCACACACACACACACACACACACACATACACACACACACACACACACACACACACACACACACACATACACACACACACACACCTGTCTTGTTTTATTTTTTATTTAAGATCTAGACCAGACACACCATCGGATTTGTTCTGCTATGACATTCATGGGTGCTGAGCATGTGGCTATACTGTGGGAGACTCACTCTACGATCTGTAAGAGGATGGAGTGCACAAAGAAAGATGAGACAAGCATCTCTTATTAAATCTTTAATGTCAGATATAATAAAATAGAGAATTTATACACTATGTGGTGAGACACCTTTGATAAAAAATCTCTGTTCTCTAATTGAGCTTACTAATAATAAATGAAGCAACATTAAAAACCTCCAGTACATATTTTGCATAAGTAAACTGGGATACCTTCCCTTAGGACCATCACCGACCTACAACACCAGATGTGTAAACATGAACTGTTTCCGCAGCCTTAATGAACACCTCCAACGTTACATAACCACACTATCAAATTTGGATCACCCACTCCTCTTTCATGTAACGCTCACAGATTTATTAAAAAGCAGCCTTTAATGAGAAATCGGCCCTGGATTCACATGAGAAAACTCGAACACCCTTCTTGCTCAGAAAACCCCTGTGCTGAGTATCTCAGGGCCAAGGAAATGAGCAAGCCCCCCTAAAAGAACCCACATCAGTGCAGTGGAAATACATTCATATATGATATAAGAGAGTAAGGTAGAGAGCGTGTTGGATGCTCCCATTTGTGTTGGCTTCCCTTCAAGGTTGACCTTGTGGATTTTCATATTAAAGTATTATTCAGGTGGTCACAGGGAAGTAATGGCCCCTTCGGTGATTTGAGGTGGAGAGTGTGTAGAAGACTAAACACGTTCAGATTTATTTAGCTGAGCTGTTTCAACAGAGAGAAGACCACCCGCTGACTTAAAATATGGGGGGATGAGCGCCTTTTCAGCCGTTGTGTAACTAGATACAAGAGTACGGGATAATAGGCTTAACACTCACTCTTGCGTTGGTACTGGGAGCATTTTGTGAGCTGCGGGGCTGCAGCCCCACTGTAACCCAAAAAGGTCTAATGATAATGAAATTAATTGGGTCTTTTCCCTCCCTTTCCAGACCACGTATCTATGAAAAAAACGTACATGACACCCCTCAGTGGGAGAGCTATTCATTAGCTCTGTGACATTGATAAATTATAGAGCAATTAATAAATGAAGTAACTTTTTTATAATGCAATGGAGTCGTGATTAATAATCGTATAAGCCTACTATGCATTAAAATTCGATTTGGATGATTTTCTGTTGTAATAGCTCTGCAATTCTCAGAGAGGGCTGAGGTCTCGAGGGGCCTTTCCCCCCCAAATGACTGCTAATATAGAGGACTATTAACACAAGGTGCCTCTCTGCTTGCTGTTTACGAGATGAATGATGTGTTTCAAATGTTAATTATTCTCTGTGTTTGAATGGAGGGTTATTTATAATACAAACCGTCTCAGTTGTATAATTGAATGCTTGAGAAATTGTGTTTATTTTTGGCAGCGGTTAGAGTTATTCTTCTTCTGTGACGCTCAGCAAGATGACTGCATTCGTCTCAGTGAACTAAGTGGCTAATATGCATACATCAAGAGAATAATCGGTGGGATATTTAGGAGGATAGTTTGATACTTAGTGTCCTTTCACTGTCCTTGTGATCAGGGCAGAGCCAAGATGTTAAATATAGCTGCAACTTACGATTATTTTATTAGCGATCAATGTGCTTTTTAATTTCACGATTAATAGATTGATAATTTGGTCTATAAAACACAACGTTTAAGAAGCTGGAACCATCAAATGTTTGATTTTTTTGCCAGTTAATCCATTGTCAAAATAGCTGCTGATTACATTCCTGTCAATCGACAAATCGATTAACTGACTTTCAGTTGTAATGTGAAAGCCACAGTCTTTGTAAGGACATAATTCATCATAACAGATGCAGTGGGTGCGAGGAGAGCTAAGCTCACACAATAGGATAAAAAAGGAAGGACAGGTGGCTATGGAAGATAAGTTGACACATTGAAACAGACAGGGCAGACACAGTACAGTGGCGACGGAGGGAAAATGAGAGGAAGTGAGAGGAGGTGTGGATGTAATGCTAAAGCAGGAATAAGTTAAACATCTGTCTCAGAGGTTTATACACCTCATTGACAGTCATCACAGATTCTTTCTTCTCGTTGCACAAAAGCATCCAAGAAAATAATCCACATATAATTACAACTGCAGCAGCGTTGTTGAACCGCTGCACAGCACACGGTAGTCTGAATCCTCAGAGCAGGCGGGGAAATCTAGGAGGGGTGGGGTCAGCGATCTGAATAACTACCAGTAGAAGAAAGAAGTGCAAGGGAACAGGGCACTGAAGGCAATTATCACAAATCACTCCACTTTACCTCAAAGGAAAATGGCATAGTGCAGAGTTTTTGCAGTTGTATGAGGGAATTATCAGTGTCAGTGTGCCACCTACAGTAAGTGGCGGTTGGCACGCCACCAGTTTGGAAGCTAAGAAATGTACTGATGTGGACGGGGGCAGCAGCTAAATGTGTCAGTTTAAGTGTACGCTATTTTTGGAATATTTGCACTGCTTTACATTGCCATCAAACAACCCTGTTTAAGGTGACGTGCAGGGAACTGAAGCTGTCCTACACTCTCGTACAGTAAAAGCCACCAGACTCCACTGACAAAAACAGTAATTTTACCTCACAGAAAACGGAAGTGGTTTCAGTCGCTGCCTTGATAGGTCAGTTTGTTTGTGTTATTGTGTGACTAAATTAGAATAAATTAACAGATTGAGACCAGTGTCCTGTGCGGTTAAATTGCGGTGTCTTTCAGTGGCTTTGATGATAACAGAGAACAGATCAGTTCCCTCCGCGTTAATTTGAGATAAAGTGGGGAAAATGTTCTAAATATAGCGTACACTTAAACTGAGATAATTTATTTAAGGTGGCAAAAATATGTTTAGCTGCTGCCCCCGCCCACATCAGTACATTTCTTAGCCTCCATGCCTGTCCTCCTACCTGCTTCTCCAAACTGGGGGCGGGGCGACCGCCATTTACTGTAGATAACACACTGACTATGGATAAGTATCTCATACAATATGAATCATTTAAAACAGGTTAAATGTAAACATAAGTATAATTTCACCCACTTAGGACTCAACAAGGAGACAAATATGTGTTTGTGCTCTAAAGAGGCTATGAATTAAGGAATTCTGACCTCGCATGTGCTACAACCTTCATGTGATAGAGACTGCTGGGGACACTCGGCTCCTCACATATTCCTCGCGCTGAGCTCATGGCTGCACTTTCACACAAGAATTTTTCTGGAAGAGATGAGCTTCAGGTAGCCTCTCTGTGGCCATGAGAGACAGGACGGCTTTATACTAACTATGATTGCTTTCAGTGTCGCTGCAGATGCTGACCATCGTGCTCGACAGCTGAATTTCACCTCTGTAGCCCTGCACAGAATGTCACTGTTGGCAGATTAAATGGTCCAAGGTTTCTGTGCATGGAGGTAATTTAAGAAAGGGAAAGAAAACATGAAGCCTACTGTAAACAAGGATCTAGTGCTGTTAAAGTGCTAAAGTTTTCCACTTCCTAACCATCAGCCTCTATTTGACTTTGCCATCAGCAAGGAACCACATATTCCTTCAAACATAGTATGTCCTTACATTGAACGCAATGAAATCCCTTTGTGATTAACTTGTACAGAGAGCATCACAGCAAAGGGACGCTTGAATCACAACATGGCAGTACAACAACTGAAACAGTAAAAGGCACAGAACTCAACCAGACTGCAACACACTGTGCAAACCTGAATATTTATGTGTACGATCAAAAAGCACAGGCTGCCTGGCACCAATTCTAACCACATCAGACTCCTCTCTTTGTTTTGTCCTGTCACAAAGCCTTAGATTCACATTTCTTAGAAACCTGTCCTCCTTGCAGGGTCGTTGACCTTGTCCACCCAGATACATCCCTGGCTAAGCAGAAATACCACCTTAATCCTGGGGAATACAAACAGAAACAAACTCACTGTCTGATAAAGCATATATTGCATGCCGATAACAAATGTGAGACAGCAGCTGAGTGAATACTAATTTTTTTTCTTTTGGTTTGGGGCCTTCTCGCTCTCTCTCGAGTCCTCCTCTTTGCCATCACTGTTGCAATCTGCATGTCAGAGCTCATAAGCTGCTGCTCTCCACCTCACACCCCACACAGACGCAGAAAGGAAACGCACAGCTCATTCATAATTGTCAAATTTCTATCATGAGGGAGGGTTTGGCTGCCGAACCACGGTGGAAGCAGACAGAACCGTTTATTGTGCTGATGACATAAAGAACCACGAGGGGCTGATTTGAGAGGAACAACTAGGAGGTCGTGGCATCTTCATCAACAGCAGTGCAATATTATGCACTCCTCTTGTTAGCCTTTGGTAGAATGATTGCACTGAAACTTGGGGGAGCACACACTATACATAACTGCAAAAAGGTGTTCGTTTACAGAAGAGTTTTCTTATAACTTCATCTTGTGTACGATCAGGACTCATGCCCAGCAGTCAGCAAGCTTTTACTGTGGATCTACATTTTTAGTTGGTCTGCACAGATAGTTGCATATTTCTGTTTTGCTCCTTAAATTTGATGTGTACTCCACCACATAATTGGCCTCTTGGCTTCTTTTTTTGGCTCTGCATCACATGTGCTATAACTGTCTTACTCACATGTATGTTTGCATTGATCAAATAAATAGGCAAACAATGAGCAATCACAAAAACATGTATATAAGCACAAATGAGCGGAGCTGCCTGTGTCATAATGTACAACCTCTGTGGCTTCCTGCCTGTGGTGTAAAACAGCTTGAGTTATGCACAATCACAGCAAGGGTGACCCCAGAGGTGCACCCCATCTCTGACCACCTGTTGAGGAAGCCAGTGAGAGACCCACCCCCCCCCCACCCCCATCTCCCCTCTTCCCCCCCAAGATCCCAGCAGCCCCACAGCACAGTCAGACAGAGAGAGAGATAGACTGAGAGAGACGGACAGAGAGAAAGCACGCTCCCTGACACTCTGACAGCCCTTCATAGTGAAGCGCAGAGCTGTCCTGAGACAGAATACGTTGTCTGCTCAAAACCAGCACAATTTACTGTGGCATTGCTCTCTGGGAGACTGCAGGCGAGACAGAGCAGATCCTGGAAGAATATCTGTAGGTTTGTGTGCTGCTTTGTGGAAAGTGAAGGGTGGATTACAGTGCACAGCTTAAAGAAAAATGACTCGTAGCCTTGGGTAGAATGAGTGGGAATAACTCCCAGGGAGATCCTGATAAGGATGCGCTTGACTCTCGCAGAGGAGCAACTAAGGGTAGGGAATCCATTACAGACGTTTTAATTTTAGAGAGCTTCTACTGGAACTGACAATAGTAAAAGCTGTTTTACTGTGTTATGAAAATGTTATGGAAAGTGTCAATATGGAATGAGATTTTCATGGTTTCAAGTGAGCATCTAAACAATATTAGAGAAGGTGATGTGGGACCAGGGGACGTGGGTTTATTTGAAGGGGGAAGATCATGCTGTCAGCGCAGTTTAACACTGAAGCTAAACTCTTGGCTGGTGCAGGCTCTGAGGTTCATGCTGATCCCATTGAGGTGCGACTGGTGCCGCTGGATACCAGGATGAGACCGGGGAGAAAAAAGCCCATTTATATTCTCTCACAATCTGTAAACAGTCTGTTCTGCGTGAATGAACATGTAGTGTGCAGTTCACCAGTGTGCTGCCCAGTGACGGTACAGTGATTTTCAGGGTCAGAGTGGTGCACATGTCCAGACACGGCCCGCTGAGGGTCTTAACGGGGGTTTCCAATTAAAGCAGTGCGCAGCCACAGGGATCAGGGACTTTGGCTGAGCTTGAAAGAAGAATAGGAACATCTTTTTTTTCTTTCTTTACAGTACAGGGATTTCTGAATTGAATTGAGAATGCAGCAATTATTTGAACCTTTATTTCTCCAGTTTGAGCATCATGCACTTATCCCTGCCCCACTACCCACTGACCCTGTAGAGCTGGAGTGTTTTCTGTTAGGGGAAAGGTTTTGCTGACCTAAAACACAAATGTATTTTTTGTCAGTTCGTTAAAAGGGATATACACTACTGTTCAAAAGTTCTAGGCAGTTTATTTTCATCAATGATCAACATGCAGTGACTGAACAGAAGAGAACCCTAAATCAAATCAATATTTGGTGTGAGCACCCTTCGCCTTCAAAACAGCATCAATTCTTCTAGGTACACTTGCACACAGGTTTTGAAGGAACTCAGCTCGTGGGTTGTTCCAAGCATCTTGGAGAACTAACCACAGATTTTGTGTGGATGTAGGCTTCAAATCCTTCAAATCCTTCTGTCTTTTCATGTAATCCCAGACACACTGGATGGTGTTGAGATCAGGGCTCTGGGGGGCCATACCATCACTTACAGGACATATTGTGTTCTTCTTTACGCTGAAGACAGTTCTTAATGACATTGGCTGTATGTTTGGGGTCATTGTCCTGCTGCAGTATACATTCGGGGCCTCCCTGATGGTTTTGCCTGATGGATAAGTATCTTCCTGTATTTCTCAGCATTGAGGACACCATTAAATCTCCAACTCCATTTGCAGAAATGCAGCCCCAAACTTGCAAGGAACCTCCACCATGCTTTACGGTTTAATGCAGACACTCATTACTGTACCGCTCTCCAGCCCTTCGGCAAAAAACTAACTTGCACTACAGCCACATATTTCAAATTTTGACTTATCAGCTCAGAGACCCTGCTGCCATTTTTCTGTGATCCAGTTCCTAAATTTTCGTGCATAGTTGAGTCGCTTGGCATTGTTTCCACGTCGGAGGTTTGGCTTTTTGGCCACAACTCTTCCATAAAGACCACTTTTGTCCAGACGTCTCAGGACAGTAGATGGGTGGACCTGGGTCCCACTGGTTTCTGACAGTTCTGAGCTGATGGCACTGCTGGACATCATCCCATTTTGAAGGGAAATAAGCTTCATGTGTCCTTCCTCTGCTGCACTAAGGTTCCTTGGCCGATCACTGCGACTACAATCCTCAACGATGCCAGTTTCTTTAAGCAGCACATTTTGAAGCCCCAGTCTGCTTTGAAATCTGTGTTTGGAGAGACTTTGCTGATGCGGTATAACTACTTTGTGTCTTGTTGCTGTGTTGCCATGGTGACCTGTGACATGAAACTGTCTTCCACACCCTCACCTGAGTAGCCTAAAACTTTTTAACAGTAGTGTATAAATACTGAAATTCTTTCTGTGTAGATAAGGTCTGGCTATGTTTAGGCAACTTAAGTTAAGGAAAGATTGCATTGATAGTTAAAAGAAAGCAACATAAACTTTTGGTAGGAGACAGACCACAGTTTGCAGCGGTGTCAAAGTCATGTTCTTTCACACAGATTTTTTCACTTTTGTAGCAGGATAACAACTGCACCCAGCATTTACGATAAACACAGTACGACAATATACCAAGACACTTAAGTAGCAAAAAAGGAACAATTACAATGCAAGTAAACTATATTTGAAAAAAAGGAGAAAGGTTGCATCATTACTGGGTCCAGGTGAGCAAATACATGTTTGCGTGTGTGTGTGTGTGTGTGTGTGTGTGTGTGTGTGTGTGTGTGTGTGTGTGTGTGTGTGTGTGTGTGTGTGTTTACATGGAAGGGAGCTAAGCCCTGGGATTGTCTTTAAGGGTCATTAATGTAGTAAAGAAATGTATCCCGCAGAGCACAGAAAAGGAGACCCCTTCATACACATGGTGTGTGAGCTGACTTCCACTGTTGAACAAGCAGTCTCCTACACAGAATGATAGAGGTCTGGACCCCCTTAGTATGTCAAAAAAAAATGCTGTCATCATTCTGGAGAGGGTCGTTATTATTCGCCCGACTGCTGGAGAGAGGTCACTTGTCACTCAACACTTATGTTGTTTGAACAGTATTCTCTCCTCTGAGGACGTTCTAATGCAGCTGAGATGGACAGCACTTCACATCTTTAGTCAGGATGCGTCTCAAATGTTTTACAAGTAAGCACTTGTGATCAGATTTCACTTCCCGGCCCACTTTTGGTTTCATCCATTAAAGACTGACTGCTAAACAGAAAATAAGTTCCTCTTCCACTAGAAGCGGATTGCTGCGGCAGTTTGGTGCTTCGCTGTGGTCCAAGGTGTTGTAGCACATGCAGGCAGAGCTTTAACACTCAGGGATTCATTGCATTCATGTTCACCGTACAGATGTGGACACATCCGGCCCATCTCTGCGGCCACATCTGTATTTAGAGCTATCCACTAATGGCCTAAGTGCTGCTGTAAATGTGACTGTTCACACTGCTACACACATTCCCCGGTGGCAGCTGCAAAGTTATATTGTCTTTGGACTTGGCCCACACAGAGGCAGTTTAATAAACAAGAAAGCATAATTGATTTGCTCGGTGTGCACAGAAACAGAAACACTGGAACAATAAGTCAGACAACATAAGATTTTTATACGTGAATCTCCATTAGACAGCCTTTCAGACTTGCAGCTTTTACTAGTCTGACATCGCTAGACCAAATCAAACCTCTCAGTTCATTTCCACAGGGTCTTATCCACTGCAGTAGACCAACATGCCTCTGCATGCAGTTTAAAAGACACTATGTCAGACACATAAAACCGACTACAGCGTGCAGAGAAGAGCTGTGATGATATAGCATCAATATGCCTGTGAACGAGTCTTAATGTGTTTGCCATCAGAATTAAAGTTTCACATCAGCTGCAGCCATCTTGGTTGTTTTCAACAACGCCTCAGCAGCGCTCCTCTTTTCTAAACTAAGTTTATGCTCAACCTACCATCCTTGGCTGCATTTATTTCACACACTTATTTTGGGGCTTTTGGAGTTATCCTGACTCTGAATTTTCCTTAAATAAAGTCCTTCCTTTCATGCACAAGTTGAGCAAGAAGTAAAAGCTCTTAATGTTTGCACCTCACACTATCAGCCAGGGGTTTAATTTTAGTGGGATAATTAAGAGGCTTCTTACATTAACACCTGCTGATTGTTAACGAGCTGCCAGACATGAAGGTGCGATCACACATAAGTAAATGCTGGCGATAGAGAAATCACATGCTGATCCAACTTCACCAAAGTGGAACTCCAATCAAATTTACTGCAATGTTTGATTCGAACCTTTGTTCACACAGGATGGAAGTGAATGGGAGGCGAATGTTTCTCAATGATTCTCACAGCGAGAGGGTTCTGCGTGGGTTTTCTTCGGGTTCTCCGGTTTCCTCCCACAGTCCAAAGATATGCTCATGTTAGGTTAATTGAAGACCCTAAATTGCCCGTTGGTGTGAATGGTTGTCTGTCTCTGTTCGTCTCTATGTGCCCTGCGATAGACAGGCGTCCTGTCCAGGGTGTACCCCGCCTCACGCCCGATGTCAGCCGGGATCGGCTCTAGCCCCCCTGCGACCCCGATGGGGACAAGCGGTTGAAGATGAATGAATGAATGAATGAATGTCTGACCGTGACGTAAGAGGCTGACAATTAGCTAACTAGCAGCCTGTATTACTCTTTGTTTCATGTTAAATCAGTGACTCTTAGCCTACATTTGATGTAAAACTATTTCTTTGGATATGTGGCGGTGTATCCCCCTGCAGGTTTTATATTAAGAATTCACTGACAGAGACCCAAAACAGCCAATCACGTTTCATGCAACAGGACATCATCCATAGCAACGGGGTCAACACTGCACTTTCTCTTAGCTTAACGAGTAACTCTGGAAAAAATGGACCCCATGGTCTTTTTTGACATGAATATACATCAACTCAAACCAAATGCGCTGGAGTTCAGTAATACTTTCCTCCTTGAACTGAACTCCAGTGATATTCAGTAATCGACTTGTTTGCTGGCTATCAATTAGATTTGGCCGGCTGCTACGGCTTGTAGCATTGTAAAACTTTTATTGTTTTGCTATTATTCTCATTGTAAAAGTCTTTTTTTGATACCTCCGGGATCTCTAACTACATTGTTGGTGCTTCATTTTATGTGTAGGGACTGTTATGCTACTGCAGAGGTTTTGAGTTATTTTGAGCAGTATTAGTGGTTAACAAAAGCCTTTTGGGATGGTTCAGTGGTCCGCCCCGAGTTAATCAGTGTTAGCCATGTCTGGCTGTTAGTGACTCCCTCGTATTTCTCTGTTAATAGGTGATCAATGAAAAAAACTATTCCAATGGCTTATTTGATGTATATTCATAACGAAAAACACCGTGGGGTCCAATTTTCGCCGGAGTTACACTTTAAGACTTCGCCCAATTCCCTAAAAGCAGCTTTGTGAATTTAACTTTTAGTGCTATTTAGGGGTCTATAGTGGAAAGACGACATTTTTTGTGAATATGGGTCCAGCTGTATCTTCCAGATCAAATGAAACATGAACTTCCATATTCATCTGGTTCCCAGGCTTACCAGACAGGTGTGAATACTGAAGCAGTGCTTTAATCAGCTCTGCCTCATCGCTGCATGCCTGTCTCAGCGCTCCCTGTGGGACAAACTGGGGCCAAATAGTCCCCTCTCATCCTCCCTCTGCACCGCCAACTTCTGTCAATATCTTATAATGTAAAAAAAAAAAAAAAAAAAATTGATAGCCAATTCAGAGTCCAGCTTCTCCCTGAGCATACAAAAGGAGCCCAACTCCAGTGGGATCACACAACCGAACCTGAGAAATTGAACTGGGAAAGCAGGTGGAGGATTCAGAAAGAAAGAATAGATGAGGAAAATTGTTTAGAATAAAAAAAAAAAGAATTCAGTGTGTTGAGTTTGTTCACCCACTGCAGATCTAAGCTCCAGTGACCCCCAAGAAGCAGGAGTAAATTATTCATTAAGAGTCAAATGGCTTGTTTCTAGTGAAATTACCTTTCCCTCCCTCACCTCCTCTCTGAGCTACACTAGCCAGAAGAATAATTAGTTATAAGGGCATAGCCATTTTCAGACTTTAATCATGTAACAGAGAAGTCTCCTGCAGTGAGCATATTAGATCTGGAGATGGGGAGAGCAGACCGAGAGAAAAAAAGAAAAGAAGAAAGCATTGACGAACACTTAAGAAATCCGAGCTGCCTTTAATTAAAAATTGATGTCATATTAGAGATGAAGATTTCAGCTCAACAGCCAGAGGAAAATGGAGTGCTTATTCAACTTGTCAGCTCCCCCAGGACAAGCACATGTTTCCATCTTCCAATCAGGCTCTGCAGGGAGTTTCTCTGTATCAGTCGTTCAATTTACTTTAATCCAGATTATGCATCCATACAAATACTATATAGTGAATGGTGGATTACAGTACACATCTTAAAGAAAATATAATACGTGGCAGATTCCTAGAGGTCTTTTCACTGCCACTGACTTGTTCAGTGCTTACCGGGATACACAGATCACAGTAAAAACGTTATGAAAGCGATAAAAATAGCTTTTATTATAGCAATAGCAATAAAAAAAAGAATTAACAAAATTGAACCCTGCACCACAGTTCCCGTTAGAGCCGCAGTAATTATTATCAGTATTTGTTAATCTGGTTTCTTTCTTGATTATTTAAATGTGCAATAATCGGGAAGAAGCAATGTAAATACTGCACATTTAAATGTGTACTGTACAGTGGGGAATCAGTCCATTACGCAGAAAGATGTGGCAATACAACAACATAAAATATCATTAGATATGAATCAAAATGGGATTTCAAAGCTGACTTTTTGACCACTTGGGGGCAGCGGATATGAGTTGTAGTGGTTTCGCTGATATAGCAAACATTTACGCAAAGTAAACATGCTCTAGTTTGGACTCCACTAGCTCCAGAGGGAAATATGTTGCTCTTCAAATGCTAAATGCTCCACTGTGTTCACCAGTCACTCACTTTCTTTTCTGTCTGCAGCCAAAAGCGACTTTAACAGAGACGTGAGTGAACAAAAAACGGCAAAGTTGCAGGCCATGATATCAAAACAATGAGCTCTGAAGATCTGTCGAGCTGAGGGGAAATTAATGAATGACCCCTTTGACATTAATCATTTTATCCATTGTTATTAGAAAACACATACTGTGTATAGCTGCTGGAATTAATTCATTATTTGGTCTACTTAATTTAAATTTCCTAATGCCCAAAGTGACGTCTTTAAATGATTGTTTTGTCTGGCACACAATAGAAAACACATTGATCCACATATTAAACAGGGTGAAAACCGCAAATCCTCACATTAAAGGAGTGGGAACCAGAGAATATTGAACATTTTTAAATAACTTTAATGCTGAATCACTCAATATTATTGTTTTAGCTCCACAACTATAGATATAGTAAAGAAGCTGTAATCTGTTGGTAGGATATCTGCACACCCTTGTTCACTTTCAGGAACTAAACTACAGTCAATCTTGTGATGGGATTACACCGGCCAACTTGTGTTTGTATGATACTGCATCTTATGAACCTTCTATGTAATGCTGTAAGGCAGTTTTGTATGATATCTATATCTCATGTTCTGTGTTATTCTTTTTAACACTGTTACGGGGAACTTAAGGCACCAAACCGACTCGGTTAAGATTAGAAAAGGGGTTGTGGTTTGATTTAGTACGTCTGGAATAGGAAAACCGGACCACCGGGTGAAAATCCACCCATCCACCACCCTGACCCTCCTCCCTACACCTGATTTTAGCCTGCACCAGCCAAATCAGGCCTGGGGCGTAAAGTACCCCACTACTTTGGTGTTAAATTTTTTTCCCAATTTTTTTTATTAATTGAATTTTGCAGACAATCAAACAGGAGCAAGTATAACAGTTGCACAGTGTATCAACGTGTCTGCCTTAAAGTGAAAAACAGGAACAAAAACAAAAACCCAAACATAAATTCCACTATCCCTCCCAACAACCCATGTCAGACGTGGTCAAATTAACCAACTAAGTAATGAAATAACTATAATAATAAATATAATATAATAAATATAAGTAGATAAGTAAGGTACAATGAAACCAAATAGAGTAATTCTGTCTTTATTTTGATCTCAACTACGCACCTATAAAGTTTGGTGACTGTATCGTGCACAGTTGCGCAGTACAAAATTTGTCCACAGACAGACAGATGGACAGAAAGACTGACAGACGGACAGACGGACAGACGGACATACCGTATAACCAACTGGTAAAAATGCTCAAAACCTCCTCTGTGGTAGTTCCCATTACAGCAGGTGTCTCCAGGACCTCATTTAGCCATGATGACACACACAAAAAAGACGAAAACAGCGTTGGTCGCGGCCGGTAACCAGTTAAGGCTGAATGTGCAAACATCTAATGGAGTCTAATTTTGGAACAATATCGTTTGGTTGACACGCTGGTCTGTCACCAGTCCCCTGCTTCAGTCAGAGTTATGGCACAGATTCCAGTAAAGTGGTTCCCTGATCTCAGAGCTGCATTATGGTTATAGTGTGCTTCTGTCAGCAGGGGAAAAGGGGTTAAAACGGTGTACCTGTCACTGTAACAGGCTGATTATTGCCTGTGGAGCTGGCAGGCTTGTGAGGATCGCTCTCCTCCCCTATACTCCCTGCTGTGAGAGAGGCCTGGGGCCTGTGCTCACTGAGGCTGAATGACTCACAATTACCACAGTGACAGAGCCTGCAGCCACCTCCCATCCTCTCCAGCCGTTTCACTGACTCACTTAGCGCACATGACAAATGACAGAATCACCCTGAACTTCCGCCCCCTCACTAAGACCTGATTGCCCATCGCCCACACTTTGCCTACAGTAGTTAAAGCTGGGATACATCTCGCCAAGCTTCATGAAACAAAACCTACAAGGTATGAAAGTTACTGTTACACTGTGTAGATGGTGAATATTTTAGTGTCCTTAATAAGCCTTTACATTTAAGCTACAGCCTGGAAATACACCATCTTTTACACTCAAAACACAGAAAAATTAGATATTATTCACGTTGCATCATCAAAGGATGACCCTTGGACTGTGTTTTAAATATATAAGCAAATGAATGGTGTGAATACCCAAAGCAGACAACGAAAACAATGTTTGGGTGTGCATGCTAAAACGTGAAAATTATTCTACTAAAGTGAGTCAATGCATTCATCTTTCAGCATTGTGAAACCAAAAGTGACGATTCCTGCAGCATCTCAACTTGCTTACATTGCACAAGTCAAAGTATGAAGCGCTACGCTGGTAGTTAAATCTTACACCTCATATACTCTCCTGGTTAAACGCAGAGTGGCGAGACAGTTGTAGCAGTGTGCAGTTTTTAAGAATGGAGTGATTGTGAGTGTTGTAATATTTAATGATGAAAATTAAGTTACATGTTGCAGTATAATGTGACCGCTGTGACCTTAGAGATGACATTTGTCAAATACCGTCATGGTCCTTGGGTGTTTGGTACCAAACGCTCAGGGCTTTGAGCTGTAATACCGTCCACAGTGATAGTGATAGAAGTGCTCCAGGATTAAGAATGGCATTTTTTGCCTGAACCTCAGCAAGTAGTTTTGTGTAAATTGTCAACATTAACCACGTGTTCCCTGGGTTCAAAACAGCCCAGGGATTTAAAACAGAAAAGTAATGCCAAAGGCTTGGGTTTGAAAACATGTAACAAAACAATACTAAATACTAAATTTACGCTTACCTGCAGAAAATAAACCACAACTGCAATTAAAAGCATCATGGTGGGATGAACACAGGGTGTGTTCCCTCACTGCGGAGGTAATTGCAGCTCTGGCACAGTTTTTTTTCTTTTTTACAGTAATATATTAAGCTCATTTTTACATTTGTCTCTGACAATGACGCTGCAAACCGATTCTGACACCTCCACCAGTGCCAGACACTTAAATCTTCTGTTCAACAATAGCACAATGCTCACTTCATCTCCCTGCTCCTGCAGCCTGGCCTCTCTGTCTCTAATGAAAACCAGGCAAGAGAGAGAGAGGGAGGGATGCCTTGCTCAGTATGTAAGGTACAACAAAGCATTGCTGCAATATGTTTTTTCTCAGATACGAGAGTTGGCACCATCTGAGAGTCACTCTGGACAAGCTGGCAAAATGATCCGGCTCTTAAAAGAAAGGGGCAGTTTAACAGAAATCAAGAATGACATATTTTTTAAGAATGGGAAAGTTTTTGTAGGGACACCGTGGGGGCTCTACAGCACTATCTGGGGAGGCAGTTCAGAGTGCTACCCTCTGTGCCCGGCAGCCACCAGCCCATTGAAGAAGAGAAATCAAACACAAACTAGTCGTTCAATAGGAACCATGGGGAACGGTGCGTTTGTCATCAAAGTCATGCCCGGCCTCTGAAAAAATACAAAGATACATCTGAAAAGATTAAAATCAACATGTCTTCAGCTCTTCCATTTTTTTTTGTTCATTATTAATGAGTTTGAGATTCTCAAAGACACTATCAGAACTGTCTGATTCAAGAGGAAGGAGTCCTTGCCTTGACAAGATTTGGGCCCCCGTGGGGGAGGCTGAAGGGTGTGAGCGGCAGTGTAGCGTAGAAGCAGACAGGTAACCAGAGGAGAGGGCATCTGGCCTCTTACATCCCCGTGGTAATGGGACCAGATTAGAGGAAGAGGGGGAGCCCTTTCATCTGAGACCAAACACAAAACCACAACCACATCAGCGGGAATCCTCGCAAGGCAGTTGAAATGTGATCCACATTGTTATGAAAGGAAATACATGTTTTCAGAGACACAGAGAATCAATATCGCTGACTGACTGCGGCCCAAGTGAACAAATGCGAGCGAGCTTAGAAAACCTGTATAAAATGGAATAAAAATGAGTCAGACTTAATAATCCTGACTAAGCCTGTATAAGGAAGCGCTGGCAGTCAAGACACTAGATGGATCAGAGCACAGACAGGGATGCATGCATTATGCATAATTGTAAAATCTCTCCGGGTTAGAGCGCTCATACACAAATTTATCCTGCATTTGCATCACTTATTGTTCACGTTTACAGCTAAAAATTCACAAATAACGTGTGTGTGTGTGTGTGTGTGTGTGTTCTCCGCTATTAAATTCAACTGACACAATAATGCTGGGGACTTCTATGGTGCATTAGACAGAAGCTACCTGTTAATAGATCATTATCGTTGAATAATTACCCATTACTTTGCTCTCACAGTCACACAGTCTTCACAAAGCTACTGCTGAGCGCAGCAGCACCATCTTATCTCCCTCACTCCCCTCCCCTCCCCTCCCCTCCCCTCAGTTGATGTTAACATCTGAAAGCTTTGTGTGTGTGTGTGTCGATACAGATTTTTTTTCTTTAATTAAAACACTGGAAGTCTTAATTGGACATTACACTTTATTCTTTGCCCAGCTCCCCTTCCTCAAACACTTTGATCCTCCGACCAAATCTTTCGAGGCAATAATAGTTTCCCCTGTTCTCAGACTCACACCGCAGTGCTTAAGAAGCAAAAAGCTCACTTTAAAACAGGAAACAGGGCTCAGTCTTTACTTTTGAGTTTGTATATGTGAACAGTTTCTCTCCAATTAGATGATCTTCAAGTGACCTTTTCTGACTCAGTGCAGTGTGAAAATGAGATGAAACATTAAGAAAGCAGCGTAGATGATGTGTTGGCAATGCTTAACTGAGTGTTTTAGCATGAATGAGGGTTGCTTTCTCAGACTACATCACGGTCTCACAGTATAGGGCATCGCACAATTATTATTATAGTTACAATGGCACTTTGTTGAACAAATGCCTTATAATAAACAAAGCTTGAAACCATTTTTGAACAGAGGTATACGTATGTGCAAATACTGATAGAGATTTCGGAGGGGGAAGTTCACAGATTACTGATACGGCAGCTGTGCACTGCGAGCTGGAGTGAAAATAGACCTTTTTTATGTGGATTGTGCACCGATATGACTCTGCTAAGTTTATCAGATGGCTGCTTTCTTACACAAATAACTCTTATAAAGAATATTTCAATTGTCAAGCAGTTCTAGAAATAACACAAGCTTATAAATAGCTGCATGACAACATTTCTAAATCACATCAAGCATTGTTTTCTGCATGATATGTTCTGTAAAAAAAAGGTCGGCACATCTGAAAACATGTACGATCCGGTCAGATTTTTTTCTTCAATACCATACATAAGCACATGTACACAATATTTTAAGCATCACAGTTTAATACCACAGTATACTGTGAAACCGGCATGAATCCTGCCAGTCCAGTCACACTCCCAGGGTGTCAAATACCAACGCTTTGTCACTCGCCCTCTGCGTCTGATGTTGCCGCACAAGGCACCCTTGAGCATCTGTATGAAACTAATTGGTCTTTCGACTGTAAACAAATCTGCAGCAGTATTAGATGCTCAGAGCTAGTGCTCCAGAAGAAAAAAGAACAAAGACATAACGGGACTTTCACCCAGGAGACTTATTGTTTTAACCTCACATGCAAACTTGTCCCAAGCCCCCAATTGTTTTTTTTGATGCCTTAACATTACCAAGTAGTTTTGTTTGAATTCACAACGCTAACCTGCAGTTTGACGCACAGGGCTACCCAGTGCATCGACAACTGACACCAAGGGGGTCCTGACAAAGTCCGTACGTGACGCTGTCCTCCTTCTCTTGGTGCGTCCAGACACTTTATAAGTACATACATCAACCCCCCTCCTCTTTTGTCAGAGAAACAGAATTTCTTAATGACATCACTTTAATGTTGTCCACCCTCACAATATTGATTAAACTTCCCACAGGGCTAATACACTTTATGTGAATTCACTTTTGGTGTGAATGTTCTCTGTGAATCAGTGTTTTGATCCCTCTGGCCTGCAGTAGCTCGAAGGAGGCATATGAGCCCATTACGAGGGAGCTTAGGGAATTACATCAGCTCTGCAAAAACTACACATAAAGGAGCATTCTCTCTCAGGGCTGGGGTAAACAACAGAATGTAATAACAGCAATACCTGCGAAATTTCAAGCAGATATTTATATATATAACATTGATAGAATGTCACAGTTACTACCACTAGAGGTATGAACGGTAAATTAAGTATTGATTAAGCCTTTAATTTGTTTTCTGTTCACGTTTATTTCTAGCTGATAACTGTCTATTTTCTTCTCTCCATTTTCTTCTTCGATCCCCATCTCAACCTCATCTCTCTAGGTGGTCCTGAGTCAAGAAGACGACTCCTCCAGCCCCAAGAGCTCTTCAGACGTCTCCTCCAAGACGGTGGGCCTCCTGAGCGGTCAGGCACCCCTCTCGCCCCTGAGCCGCTGGATGCTTCACAGTAAGAGCCGAGCTGCTAACACCACCTCTCTGGAGCTGCCCTACCGCTCCCCGGTCCCTTTCTCAAAGCAGGAGTTTTCTAAACAGGAGTTCTGGGAGATGTTGGGTAGCGACCTGCTCAAACCCGACGCCTCAAGCTCCAGGGTCAAAAGGCGGCCCATCGTCAAGACCGGCAAGTTCAAGAAGATGTTTGGCTGGGGAGACTTCTATTCCAACATAAAGACGGTGAGGCTTAACCTGCTGATCACCGGAAAGATTGTGGACCACGGTAACGGCACATTCAGCGTCTACTTCCGCCACAACTCCACGGGCCAGGGCAACATCTCCGTCAGCCTGGTGCCACCTGTCAAAGCGGTGGAGTTTGACCTGGAGCGCCAGAGCGTGGTCTACCCCAAGGACTCAAAGATCTTCAACTGCCGCGTGGACTATGAGAAGGTGGATCGCAGCAAGCGCACCTCGCTGTGCAACTACGACCCGTCCAAGACCTGCTTCCAGGAGCAGATTCAGAGCCACGTGTCCTGGATTTGCTCCAAGCCTTTCAAGGTCATCTGTATCTACATTTCCTTCTACAGTACGGACTACCGTCTGGTCCAGAAGGTATGCCCGGACTACAACTACCATAACGAGATGCCCTACCTGCCCTCGGGCTAGAAGACTTGTAGAGGGGAGGAGAGGTGGGAGGGGAGAGGAAGAAAGGGGGTGAGTAGGAGTGACTGGAGCACATAAGGAGGAAACCAGGGCTGTGAATTGTCCTCAATGTCATTACGGCACCTTAAAAAAAACCTCTCGGTAGCCTGACTATTGTAAGATGTAAAGACATATATGCAAAGCAAAAACTACAGTATGCAGATAATGAGGCATTTGAGATGCATAACTGCAGCATTCATTAACTGGACTGGAAGTGAAAATCAAACATGCACATTCTTACCTCAATCCAGTTTCCAAATGCCAACTCCTCGCCAGCTAATTCTCTCTTCCATTAAGTCATTTGTGAATGTTGTCTGAATGTCCTTTTCATCACCCCTTACTATATATATATATATATATATATATATATATATATATATATATATATATATATATATATATATATATTTGCAAAGTCACAAGATAGCATTTTTTCTGTGAAAGCATTTAAATGCTGTGATACGATTGACTGGAGAGTCGATTACAAATGCAGGCTTTATTACATGCAGTGTTTAACATCGCACACTGTGAATTATTTACCAGAGGGAATGCAAAGCATTGTTTTTTTCACAAAAAGCAGATAAATGTAAAGTGTAACCAACTACAGGACAATTAGGTTACACTCTGAGTCTTTTTCAAAGGGCAACTTTAAAGGGACAGCTAATCCCAAAATCAAAAGTACGTATTTTTAACTCTTAACTGCAGTGCTATTTATTATAGTTTTGGTGTGCGTTACCAAGTCTAGGGGATATCGGCCGCAGAGATGTCTGCCTTCTCTCGAATACAATGGAGATGTTTGTGGTCCTAAAAAATTGAACAACTCAACAGCAATGTCTTTTTCCAGAAATCATGACCTGCTTACTCAAGATAAACCACAAAACAGTTGAAAGGCAGTTTCATGTGGGAACTATTTTCTTTCTCCCGAACTACACCCAACGACCGTCTCACCTGCACAGAAGAAAGCGTACATTTACTCGTGGCTCGTAACTAATAGTTTGATACTCACTTGAGCTAGATAATGTTACTGCTCAGCCAAGGAGGACGCCATTAATGTTTAGTTCCTAACTGCTCACAGTCAAGTCTGTGAATTGTCTTGAGTAACCGGTCATGATTTTTGGAAAGAGACATGCTTGTTGATGTTTTCAAATGTTTTTATTTAGTACCATCTAGTTTCATTATATTCACGAGACATCTCCAAATTAATCAAAACTGATAAAAAGCACTTCCGATAAGAGGGAAAATGTGTTTTTAAAAAAACAAGAAAAACAAAACAGACTTTTGGCATTACAAAGCAGGAAATCAAACAATACATAGACACAATACAGGAACAAACAATACAGACAACCCAAACAAAAGCAGCCAATGTGGGAGTCTAGGGAACTCTAGACACTAGTGGACAGCCAGACTAATACACTTCATATTAAAACATTTATTTTTGATTTTGGGGCGAACGTTCCCTCCATCCGTTCCCCTTCTAACTCATCTTCTCACCCCGGTGTCCACACCCTCTGTATAGGCAGCCCACCATGGCATTGTCACTGTGTAGTTTACAACCTGCCAGATCTAACCACAATGTAAGGGCGCACTGACACTGTCCATCCGTATCGTGCCCAAGCACGTTTTACGGCTAAGGTCTAGATCCACGGACCATGCGCAGACATTTAAAACAATGGTGGCGAAAGGTTCACGTTGGTGTGATGCGGAGGTGGAGTGTTTACTGCAGATTTGGTCGGATGAAAATATTCAAAAACAGTCGGACAAGACGCACAAAAACTCCGAGGTCTATGGAAAGATTTGTAAACAAAGTGACGCGCCGCGATGACGTCATCAATGCATGTGACGTGTTATGGCGTGATGACGTATAGGCAGGCAAGAAACATTCGCGCAAGGTCCAGGTAGTATGAGTACAAACGGGCCTGGGGAGCGGGGAGAGGGGGTCGGGGGGACAAGTACCCTAAAGCACGGGGCACGGTACGGATGGGCAGTGTGAGTGTGCCCTAATTCTCAGTAATGTCACCTTCATTTCAATTAATGTGTGTGTGTGTGTGTGTGTGAATGTGGGGGGGCATAATACAATTTGCTAAAGAAAATACAATTGCTCCATAAAGATTCAGGGCTAGGGCTTAAGACAAGTTCAGTGCAAAGGAAATAACTAGATTCTGTATAGAGATAGAATTGGTCCTCCACACTTAACAGAGAGAGAGAGAGAGAGAGAGGAGGGGGGAGTGAGAGAGGGAGATTTTCTGTGAGCTGTTTTAATTAAAGTGGAGAAGGAGACTAAGAGTGTGCAGCTCCTTCTATTGTCCCCTCTGTATGAAAAAGATTACATTTTGTTGCCGTCAGGATTCCTGATTTCACGCCTTGATAACTTTGACAGTGTGAGGCAGACTGCTCTCTCCCGACGAATACTGTGTTCTCTAAAGTTGTCCCGTTATCTTGAATAAATGAAAATATTATCATAATAATTACATATAATTGAATCTCCTTTAGAACTAATTAAGGTTTCAACGAGAGGGTGAAATGTATTCCTAAAAATCAAGTCGAGGTAGTAGGAGGACAAGAGGACGGCTGTGGGGATGTTTTAAGCGTGGAGCCGGCAGCCAAAGCGCAGCCCAGAGTTAACTGCTCTCATTAAGATAAATGGCCACTGGCTGGCCCATCTCATGTTTCTCTTACAAACAATATCAGCGGAGAGAAGTGCACTGTGGAGCAGTGGTAGCCTGACATTTAGTTGGTGAGAGTGCACAAGGACTTTTTACGGTGAACTGTCACAAAGAAAGATGTGAAAAGTCATTAAACGGTGAGATCGGGTGAATGGCTTTGATGCTAATGTGCTGTGATGTTAAGGATTTAGCCCAGATCTGCGTACGCTTGGCTGGAACTGCGGAGCCAAATCCCAGGTGGGCCCGCGCAGCTGTGAGCGGACACCATGAAGCCATCCTCCTGTGTGGAGGGAGCAGACGTAAATGTATCGTCTTGGCTGCTCTGTATGAGAATGAGGAGCAGGAGGAGGAGGAGGAGGAGGGGAAACACAGATAGATCTAAAGATAGTGACAAAGACCTGTTAATCTGCCACATCAAAGCTCTGGGTTTTTTAATTCGCTCTTAAAGAGGGGGGTAGCTACTTCTGTATGCGACCTCATCAACTTGTGGCTCAGAGCAAATGGCAGCAGTGCACGAGGAGGTCTGCAGGGGACAGACAGCTACACCACCCGCTGCAGTGATAAAGGCTGTTCATCTGGCTAATGACTACCGTACACCAGAAGACTTGGAAGAAGACTTTTAAAACCCCATTTTACATCTAAATGTGAGTTTTTAGTTACAGATTATTCGATTCTGCAGATAGTGACCCTGCAGTGACTACATTTTGATTCCTTCTGAGATTATTTCACATCCTGCTCCCGGTGGAAAATATTACGCCAAACTCTCTTTAAAATATATGAAGTATTAACCATTCTTTATGTGGCTTCAAAAAACACATAACTTTAGAACTCTTTTGGAAATTTTTACCTCAACTTGCTACTGTGAGATCAGACCAGGAAACCAATGAGAGGCAAGCTATTTCAAAATTGAAGATTTCTCACCTAAACGTGCAGTCGGCAACAATTGCTTAATGATATCATCCGGTTTTAGAAAAAAGGTTCCTCTTACTGCACTTAGAGCCTGTTGTTTGTTTGGCAAAAATCCACAGCGCCCGTGTCATCCTGTCCACTCATTGCAGGTCAGTCACAGTTCGTGCACACGCCACAGATCTCCCCTTCTTGTTCGCGCATGTTACAATATCGCAGGCACACGCCTCAAGCCAGGCATACGCTAAATTACATTAACAGTTGCAAGTTAGCCAGCCTACCTCTGTGTAGCATGTACTCCGTGGCGTTAATTGATGAGAGAAGAGACGGGCACTGACGAGCACTCGTGGAGAGCGTGGAGGAGCTTGGTGATGGAGGAGGTGCTGGTTTGTGGATCAGATACACAAGTTAAACACAGTTTCATAACTCCACTAGTTTCTCCTCCTTTTCCATCATTTTCAGACTTGTTCCCTCCACGTTGACTGCTACCCGGTTGGCCGCTTCCTGTTTAGTGGTGGAGTGTTCACACCTGTTGGTTGATGACACTGTTCATGTCGTTGAACTTTCTATTCACACGGCCCCAGCCTAAAAATGCATGATAATATTAAATACGCTTGATTTTATTGGAACGTGAGGATGAGAAAACGACTTAAAACAGCTTAGAGTTATATGACCACCTTCCACCAAATGATCGAGATCACGGGAGTGATACATAAGTCAAACCCCTGTGTCCTCTTGCGTGTGATTGTTTAATCGGAACAGATATTTCACATATGCGCTGACAAATCTATCCGTGTCTCTTACTGGAAGTGTGTCACAATCAAGAATCCTCACAGATGAGACACTACCATCAATCAGGGAGCCAGTTATAAGAAAGCCTGTAAGCAGATTCGGATTCTTCCCACATCACACACAGTAATGCAGTATTTATTTGAAAGCATACATAAAGAGTCTCAGTGGAACATGCAATATAGATGTAGGTCCTGTCTGCTGGATGAGATACGCTTGTAAAATGCATACGAACCAGTGTGAATGAATCACTGCATCTTGCTCCGTTCATTCATTTCCTCCATCTCTCTCTCCGCCCCCTTTCCCCTCCAGACGTCCCATGTTACTTCTCTATGTGCCCTGCCGTTTTCACGCTGTCGTTCTCTCCTTGTGTGTGACCCATCTGACTGGCCCAAGCCTCCATTCCCTCTCTACCTCCCTTACCCTGGCGTTGAACCCTGCTGTGGGTAGTTTCTCAATGCTGCCCCACCCGCCCTCCTGAGCACAGCGTTGAGCTGAGCTGGCTAATCTCTGTGAGCTTAATGCCGAGCTAACGGAACATCAGCAGTGAGAACTCCCCTCTCTCCTTCTCTATCTATCTATTTCTCTCTATATCTATATCCCATCAAACAAATGCGTGTGCGCACAGTCTTAAGATGTGCTGGTTTAGGTATTTTCCTCTCTCCCGTTCAAAGCATCTTACATAAGCCCCCTGGATTGTGAGGACATGATATCTCCTCGAGAGCATGCCAACGGAGTGCCCCGACACAGATACGCCCTAGTAACCTCAACACTCCTCTCCCCCACCTCCTGCAGTGCGTCCGGAGAGAAGCTGGACACACACACACACACACACACACACACACACACACACACACACACACACACACACACACACACACACACACACACACACACACACACACACACACACACACACACACGTTGGAATCAAAGCTGGGCAACTGGAGCCCACAACACTGAACTCACGTGGAGGACACAACTTGGGTGACATGCTGTGGAAGAAGCCCCTCACTCTGCTCCTTTCCAATCCTCTCAGATCTACAGCAATACTCTCACAGAGACTCCACCCTCTCCGCCTGTCTCCAGGGGCGGGTTGAAGAAGAAGATTAAGACACATTCATTGCTGTGAGACGGATGGTGTTGTTACAGCAGCAGCCTTACTGTTGACCCATCTAATGCCAGCAGACGTGGATATTTGGCCTTAGAGACTGCAGGACAACACTTGTCCACTCAGCAAAGAATAGTAACAGACTGTCAAAAACATAAATATACATATACATATATATATTTAAATATATATATAAAAGCTAAGAGTCCACAGATCTGAATAAAGTTGTATTTAAATGTGGGTCATGCAGTGGAGGTCGTCTGTTTTATCTTTTTTTGTTCCTCATGCTTTTGTTTCTCTGTCATGTGGATGATATACTGTATGGATGATATGATGGCATCTATTGTGCTTTTCAACATTCTTAAAATCAATAAAGAAGTACACAGAAGTACTTAAACCACTTCAGTTGTAGAGAGACAGACTCCGGTATTATATCTTCTGTGCTTCATGTGTAGGAAGAGTGTGTCAACAATGCTGAAGTCTCTATTTTCTCATATTTGCATACCCATACTGTGTGCCGACGGCAAAGAAAAGATGTGACAACAGTTTTTTGCTGAGGGCTCTTGCAGATATACATGCAGAGAGAGAGAGAGAGAGAGAGAGAGAGAGAGAGAAAGAGAAGTAGAAGGGGAATAAGGAGCAGAGAGGGAAATGGGGTTGAGATGGAGAGGGAGGAAATGTTTCGACTGGAATGATGCATGAACACAACTCCATCCCCTAATTAGCCTCCTCTCTCTCCCTCACTTCTTTGTTTCTTTGTTGTGCATCTTCACACTCCCCATTCATTTTGAGACGTAATTGACATTAAATTCATTCTACTTCTTAATTAAATCCCAGAAAACTGTTAACGAGGGGATGGGTTCAAACATTCAGCTCACAAAATCCCTTTAAACAAAATCGATTAAGGCATGGCTGGCGGCGAAGCCAGGCCCTCCACCCCTCCTCTACGCCCCCTTGTTCCCATAAAAAGTGCTGCTTGCCTCAGGATAACCTTGCCGGAGATGATGAAAGGGAGGCAAATAAGTCAACACTGAGACTGAAGAATAGAAATCTAATTTGGAAGAAAGCAGGATTGAGGTTAATGTGAGAATCTGTGAGAGCAGCATAATGGGTCAAACATGCACATGGACACACATACTGCAACACATGCACAATCACAATCAGTAGCAATCATTGATAATGGAGATAAGGGTTTACAAGAAGTGCAGAGGCTTTTGGTGGTCCAGGAACAGGGAAAACAATTCAAGAGTGTGAGCTTCTCAGCCAGGAAAGGGCATTTCAGCATGAGTAATGGGAAGCTGGACGATAGTCAATTGAGAAAATAACTAGTCATGGCATGAAGAGGCGGGAGAAGGCATGCAAAGCTTAAAATGACAAATAGACATTCAGAAAAATAACCTTGAGGTATGAAAACGTGTGTCTGGGAAAACTACACAAAATGTTTAACAAGAAACAAGGAGAGTGAGAGTAGACAGACGGGATGGAGAATACTGATTGTTAGCACTTTGTTTTCGATAACAAGGCTATCATATGGACATTTATGTGCCCTTAAAGGACCCTTAGTGTAAAAACGGAGATGTCTTTTTACTATTTAATTATAAAGCAGGGGGAGGTGTTAAATAAATAATGTGAAAGTATCAAAACATTCAATCCACAGAGAAACGCACACAGCCCGTATTCAGAAACTGTCTTTAAACGAGCCGTTAGGACTTCCTGTACGGTGTGATGTCACAACTATACCATATACTGTATGAGTAGAAAGAGTTGCTACAGTGCTGTTACAGTCATTCCTCGACTTCAAAGACGACACAGAGATACAGAGAGCGCAGATGCAGAAGACCTGGAAAAGCTGACGAATCAGAGCAGGCTCGTCTTAAAGGTACAGGCGCTAAAATGGAGCATTTCAGACGGACAGGATGAGGAAAATAACTGGTTTTTAAAACATTAAACATGTTGTAGTAGAAAACCAAAATACAGGAATGAACCTGAAAATGAGCAGAATATGGCACCTTTAATAAAGCTCTTATTATTATTATTAATATTATATCAGATTTGCAATTTTATCCTGCAGGATAAGAGTTATGCGTCACTTTCCTCCACCACATGTTTCACCCAAAAGTGTAATATTGCTCTGGCGATGGATATTGCACTCTGCAGCGTCATCCCCTCGCTAACAGTGTTGACAAAGTCAAAGCTCAACTGCGGCGCTCTCATTTCTTCACACTTTGAAATCACGGACGAGGATTAGGCTGGTACAGCAGCTTGATGATATACAGAACCGCAGTGATACCGAGCTCTTATTAAAAATCAGATTTCATCAGTCATCTGTAACTAATATGATACAGGTTTCTCTGTCAGCCTGCAAACCCTGAAATAAGGATAATCTTCGTCGCATAATTCTGTTTTTTAATCTATTTTTTGTAAATGATTTCTTCATTCAAATGACTAATATATCTCCAAATCTCTTTTTATATTAAATAGGTGTTGGGTCAGCCTGCCAACCCAATTGAAAATTTCATTAGTCTGGGGTTTCAGAGATTTGGGTGTCTCATTACGGTGTAAATTCGGTTTCAGAGGCATATTGCCATGAGTCTTACATATGTTTAATAAAAACAAACTATATTTGTGTGACAAAAAAAACAAAACTTCATCGACAACTAAGAGTGTCTGTAATCTTTCTCCATCATGTTGCACACAGGGATGCAGATCCTATAGAAGCCGATTAGAGCCTTTGTTACCTGGATACCATCTCCATCCAGATGCAATCTATGATCCCACCGTACCACGCTGCACTCTCGTTGACTTCAAATACACTTGATGTTCTTTGATATTCTGGATTGTGCGTCAGGGTGGTCATGGTCACGCTCCCACTATGGACACAAACGTGTTAAAGCAAATATATAATATACATGCACTCACTGCCCATACACACACAGACACACACACAGACACACACACACACACACACTCAAACTCACGCGCACACACACACACACACACACACACACACACGCACACGCACACGCACACGCAGACGCACAAACACACAAGTGGCTTCATGCTTCAGCATTCTAATAGTCTCTCTCTGCCCCGCCATGCCAATCATGTACCCCGGCGTAGAATGGACAAGCAGGTGGGCCAAGTCTCAAGCCACAGAGCATCATGGGAGACGGGTTACATCAGACAAGGACAAATACAGGATCAGCCTCGCAACCCCCGCAGCTCCTTTCATGATGGAGCACTCCAGCCCCTATCATTGTATTTCTACACGGGCTGGACACACGACGCAGGGCACACATGCTCGCTGAAGGCCGTGAGAGAGGCTGGGAAATTATAGTGCAGTGGAGAGGTTGAGGAAACAGCGGGAGGGCGGTGGAAGCAGCGAGAGCTTGCTGCAAAAGAAAGCACAGATGGCCTAGGGCTACAACATGGTGGGAAGAGCAAAGAATAACTGAATGAACTAATTAGGGGGGCAGAATTTCATACACCTCCATCAAGTCAGCACCCCCTACCTCGGTTTGAAAAATATGTTTTATCTATAAATCATTCTCACTCACAGAAAACAAGACTTTGCTCAGGGTTTGAGGCTTCGGTGCATCTTGTAACACAACAACAGGAAAAAGTGGAGTTTGGATTGCGGCGGGCTGGCGATAGCAAAAAGCTTCACACGTCGACGCCACTGTGGAAATTCAAGCCGGGTGTCTGTGTCATGCAACGTGGCATTATTAGCTGGAGGCCATGATGAAGACATTAAGGTTGTGATCTCTGTATTAGCCCGAAAAAAAGAGGACATTTCCACTTAACAAAAGGGAGCGATGGAGAGGAGGGGTAATTTAAATTCAGTGACAAGGCTTTAAATACCAGCCAGGGATCACAGTTGTGGCCTTTGGCAAAGTAATTATTCACTCCCACAGAAGAGGATCAGGTGCGGATGTGTGATCATGTGTGAGTGTGTTGGCACCTGTGTGTGTGTGTGTGTGTGTGCGCGTGGGTGTGTGTGTATGAGTGAAGCGGGAGGCAGCGAGAGAGGCGTGAAATGTTACGGTTTTTCCTCTTTTCATGTAACTGAGAAGTGTTTATGCCAAACTCATCAGAGGACAGAAAGGGAGCTCAGCCGAGGGCCCATCTCAGGTGATAAACGTGAGAAGAAAGAGAGAGGAAGACATAAAACAAGAGCTGCTAAAGGTTAGCTCTCCGCCTCTCCATCACTGTCTCTCGCCAGTTTGTTCTCTCCTCCTGTCCATTTTTTTCCCTCTTCTCTTTCATAACCTTCAAGCAGGAGCGGCGTGATATCAGGGGGAGGAGCTCTCTCTCCTGCCGAGGCCAGACTGAAGCCCAGCCCAGGGGCTGACAGGATGAGACTCTCACCGGGAAACTGTCCTTCAAAAACTGCAGCCTGATGGATTTTTTTGGCCCTTGTTTTGCTTCTATATCTTTCCCCACCAGTGCTTTCCTCCTGGCAATGCTCCACATCCCTCAAGCTCCCTCTATTGCCCCTAAGTTACCAAGTAGCCCCAACACACGCACATGCACAAACACAAACACAAACACAAACACACACATTTCTGCAGGTTTGTTTTTGCTGACAGTTCAGTCCTCAGTACTGTGGGGCTGTTGCTTTATAAGTCAAAGGCAGAGTCTGAGGTTCCTGGCGCTTCTCATTATCTTTGGGGCTGTACACAGGGAACTGGTGAGAGCAATCTTCCCACCCCAGGCTCGTCATGGGAGCGTGTTGGGCTCACGCCGTTATCAGCACTCCTGCATGAGTTCATCAAAACCCAACAATGTGCAGACTCAGCTGCAGACATTCGCACAACACCTCAATCAGTCTTCATTTGCCCCTTCTTCCGTGTCATATTTACTCACTTATCTGCTTATTTGGGGGAAGAAGAAACAGAAAGCCACAGGCAGATTACAAGACAAAAGGCCCCTGGGCACAGACATTTAATGGGCCCCCCACCATGTCTTCATAGGAACAAGACACCACAATGCAAAGAGTCTACTTTTAGTCTATTTGTGTCCCTTTGTAGACGTTTTGTAGCTTTGTTTTTTAGTTTTCTTGTATTTTTCTTCTATTTTTACTCATTTTACTTTTCTAAGTGGTCATTTGTAGTCATCACGTGCACTTCATTTTTTTTAAACAGTTTTATGTCAATTGTCAGTCTCAATTTTTTTTACCTCTACTGTTTTGTATCCCTTGGAAGTAATTTCTGGTCCTTTGTAGTCATTATGTGTACAGTTATTTTACAGTTTTGCGTTTATTTTAAGTCATTTAGTTTCTCTTTGTGAATCATTTTGGGTCATTAGTTGGCATTTTTGTATTATTTTTGCCATTAAGCATCTCTTTTAGATCTTTTTCTGTATTTCTCAGCAATATTTTGTGGGTCAGGGGGCTTGACTCAAACAATTGCAAGCTCCTGAAAAAATACATGTGCCCCTGGGCCCAGAATGCCCGTTCAGTAATCCATCCATGCAGAGATCTGTCAGTTGAGAAGCTTCATTTTGCTCCTTCTCCCCTCATAGCAAACAGTTCAAATTTGCTCAAAAAGATGATTGTGAAAAATGTCTGAAGCCTGTGTCATGCTGGGCCAAGAGGTTCTCCAAAAACCAGCCGCAGGCAGTGGAAAAACAGTCACCTAACAGCAGCACATCATCTTACAGGCCCTCACTGCAAATGGAACATCAGTGGATGCTCCCCTCGCATAACACTAAAATGCATTTGATGGACAAACAGTTGACTCACCTCAGGAGTTTTTCCTCCACAGACGTAGCAACAAATACTATCACAGTTTCTTCATATGAAATGAAAAAGTCTGGCCATGGTCCCTGTGTAAAAGGTCTGAATAAATGTGCTGCAAAGACCTCCTTTTATTGCTCTGAATGAAGTGAAAACAGTGGATAGGCTTTCCCGTTTACAACACAATAAAATGGGAAAGCTCAGACGGAAAACAGGTTCACGGCAGGAAGGTAATTGGAAAACTAGACTTTAATGTGACCGCTCAATGACAATGGACGGTCATGCACTAAGTCTCAGTCTTACATTTTAGCAAATTATAAGAGGATCACAGCCTGGTGTTGATTCATTATTTCACACATAGTGTTGAAAGGAAAATGTTGGGCCAAAAAAAGGGCAACACCCTAACGGCACCTGTGCGGCTTCAGACAGCTGTGAATGATCTGCAGACTGTTGTGGGAGAAGTATTTAGATTCTTTACTGAAGTCAAAGCAGCAAAATGTCAAAAATATTCAATTATTAGCAAGTTGCAACTTTGATATTGTCACACAAACGTTAGCGGCATTAGCAAACGGTGGCTTACTGTATGCCATTCTTCAGTTTTCCAGAGTCGCTATGGCATTCAGGTAAGAATTACCACCATGAGAGGGTATTTATCTGCAGTGGAAAACTAAATTTACATGAACTACATATACATCACTGAAGGATTCTGTGAAAAGAATCGGTTCATCGCTATTTAAAGTCAAGTAAACCCACAAATGATTACAGGTAAGCTGACAATATCAGAAGGAAGATCCATCCGTGACTGTAGGTTTACAGCCCCTAGCATGCCAGGAAGAAAGAAACAGCTTACAGTTAGCATGAGTATCCCCAAAGAAATTTAATTCAAAAGCCTGGACAGTGACCTGCACAAATGAGAATATTCAAAGGCAGTGAGCATGAGCTAACTTGTTTATGCGTCATGCAAAAGCTAAGTTAAATGTTCAGGAGTCGAATCAGTTTAAGTTTAAAATTATATTTTGAATAATTTTTATCAGCTAAATTGGACACAATATTTCTGCACAACCTAGTGTTAGTGCGGGTGTTTCCTTACTGTTCATTAGTGTATGTTAATGCATTCAGTTTTAATTTAATGAAAAACAGAGTTATGACAAACACACTCATTTATTGCAAGATGTAAACCTATTACTGTTACTAACTTGTTTGGATTGGCTACAGAGACACTTTCCTAAACATATTTATTTAGTAAACTTTGCTGGGAATCTTTATCATGATGTTACAATTGATATATTCTGCACTTTGCATAGGTGTAGAGAAAGACAGCAGATATTGCATTGTTCTTCAAGTAGCAAGAAGTGATAAATAGGGTGAGACAGATAGAGAGAGAGAGAGAGAGAGAGATAGAGAGAGAGAGAGAGAGAGAGAGAGAGAGAGAGAGAGAGAGAGAGAGAGAGAGAGAGAGAGAGAGAGAGAGAGAGAGAGAGAGCCCCAGAGGGAGCACCAGCTCAAGTGGACCTCCAACTGTCTCACACATATACTCCACTGTTACCTTGTCTGATAATGTCCACTAGTGTGTTCTGTCTTTAAACAGATCATGATCAAAAACAGTTTAAATGATAATTCATATTTTAATTATACCAGCCGTCTGGTTTCATCCCGAAGGACATTATGTAAAAAGAACGAATCCATAGTTACAAAGAGTAAATAATGAACTCAATCAGCAGAATGTGCACAGATACTACCTCTACATGCATGAACACTTGTTATTTGGAGTATTTACAGCTGAGGCAGTTTTCACCACTGTCCACCTAAGAGTGTTCTCCGTAATGTGCTGACACCCTGCTCACTTCAATGAGACATATCTCTATTCAGCAAACAGTTTCCTGCTCATTACCTGCAGAATAACGTCAGCTTGTGTCTGCTTGCATGCACCTTCTCCTCAGACCTCCATCTAAGTGTAAAACAGGATTACAACTCTAAACCCAAATCGGCCCTAAAATCCTCCTGAATGTCTCTTGATGTTATACCCGTGACTTCATTCGCTGCGCCGTCCTGAGCCCCAAACACGACCTCGTCGAGAGCTCGCTGTGCAGGTCTTGATATTAGCTATGAATTACCGCCACAGGGGAATAACAGCCCCGCCGGGGAGCTGATGCCATTTGCCTTACTATGCTGTAATGTGTCGACCTTCACCTTAAAGATTTTACCATACTTATATAACTTCTATTTTGGCTTTTAAATAATTGGATTATTGAGGTTGCATGGGCCAGGGGTTCTAATTCATCGCTGGATGCCTCCTGCATTATGATGATTAATGGCTGAATCTGCAGAGCCCTGGAATCGGCTTCAGGTTGTCTCTTTCAGACACATACATATAAAACTGCCTCAAATGTTTTCTGTAGCGAGATTCTTCCAATTCTGGGTCTGTTTTTGAAGATCTAAATCACGGTCAGAACCCCCCCCCCCACACACACACACACACACACACACACACACACACACACATACACACACACACACACACACATATATACACACACTATGGAGCTGCTGGGGGAAGGCAATTCCTTTCACACTGAGGGATTTCTTTCTGCATCAAACAAGTCAGGCAATTGGAATTATGACCAGGGTCAATGCTCCAGATGAAACAGCAAGTCTCCCCTCTCCTGCTAAATTCACTTTCCACCCACCCCTCGCCTCGCCACTGTCCTTGACTCCTCTTGACCCTTCCACCTTGTGGAGAATTGAGTTATTCAGCTATCGCCCTGCAGCCATAACTTTAAAAGCTGACCTTACCGCCTCTCGCAAACATGGTAGCCAGGGCCCTGGCTTATTGATGGAGGCGCTTTAACATGGTTCTTTTGTCCCTGCCTGGGGCGTGAGGAAATAAATCAACAATACCAGTGTCTTCCTAATCCCCTCCTACATCTCAACAAGCCAGTAGGAGCAGGTGGTTACCCGGGGTCAGGGGCAAAGGGCCGTCACGGTCACTGTATATACACGCAGTGACATATCACTGCTGGAAGCTGCCATGCAATCTGATCTACGGCTCTCACAGACGTCTGATTGAGGTGGAAGGTGGTCCTTTCTCCTCTGACCCCATCCATCACCACGACTACACCACAGGAGGGATGTGGAGGGGCAAATTTGATGCCCATAAATACAAATGCCTCCACATCTCTCCATTAAGATATCTGGGTGTTAAGAAAGAGAGAGACACAATAATCAGAGACACTTGCAGGCGACTGAAAAGTCAGCTGTGGTGTGTGGGTGGAGATTTAAGGAGGAAGATTGCGGGAGGGAGGTGTGTGGGTGATGTGGGGAAAGGCAGCATAGGACGAGGGCGGGGAAGTGGATGTTTTATGAGGCCCTTAACATTTACTTCCCCAGCGTTTCAATCCGCCGTGTCTATTAAGGAGGGCTGCTCCTCCCACGTGTTCCCCATCCATCAAAGACCAAGAGACACGAGGCCCCACACTGACGGACAGCTCGATATGATGGAAGGAGAGAGAGAGTTGGCGTCAGGCAGGGGAGGGAGGGAAAGTGAAAATGCAGAGAAATAAAGGAGGAGAGAATGAGAATAAAGGGTCAGAATGCAGCAGAAAGATCCAGTCACGGCCAGAGAACGTTGGTACAACGTGCAAAGAGCTGAAGCAGCATTTTGTCTTGTTGAATCTGCTTTGTTCAAGGTGGGCTGCCATCCCATCCCTTTCGCAGGCACAGTCTGAAACGTTACAGAAATTGTTGTGACTCTGCACAATAAACCAAACGCATACTGGCTGTCGAACAACATTTTTTGCGAGTAGCAGTGAAGTCATAACAAGCTATAAATAAAAAAAGAGGGACTCAGAGAAAAATAGATGAGGTCGCCATTTGCTGTGACAAAGTGTGCAAGGTGTGTGGGTCAGGGAGGTGTCCAGCTCTGTTCAGGCTTTAGTAATGCATGTAGCCTCTGCAGGTCACTGCTATTAATTACAAACTTAGCTAGCTACCCTTTCATTAATCTAAATTTAGAGTCTAGACTCCCGCTTGATGCTGCCGCTACCGAGTGTTGTGCCGACCAACCAATCACATAATAGATTTTCTGCCCTCTGGCCGACTGAAGACAAGGTCCACTATCTGCAAACTAATCATAGCCACAGTCTGACACTCTCAACCTGCTGGCAGCCAAGGTCAGTGGTCTCCTCACCACCGTACACAGACATGATGCAAGAATTCCTGCATAAAACAGTGGGAGATTGTGTTGGGCTGAATATTTTGACCACCTGAATCAAATGAAATCAGGCTCGTTAATGAAATACATGGTGCTAATGATCATTGCTGCGATGAACAGCTGGCTTGTTTTGCCGTTCGTCTGCTGTTGGCCCTTTTATCTTAATTAACGGCACACATATGTGCAGTGATGTTCCCAACTCCGAGACGGCCCCGGCCGGCACTCACCGGCAACATGCGTAGGTCAGGCGGGGAGACGTTGGGAATTTGCTTTACAAGAGATCAACAAGGAGAGAGGGAAGCGGGAGAGGGTAAATGAGACAGAGATGAAGAGAATTTGCTGAAGGAGACAGAAAGAGAGAGAAGGAGAGAGGAAACGGAAGGAGGATGGGATGGAGAAAAGTGGGGGTTATACCATCCTGTAACCTTGTGTTTCCCCCGGCCATGCTGCCCCTCGGCTGCTGTACCTCCCTCCAGCAATTAATCATCTGATACTGAGCTTACTCAACCGACAGCCAGCTCCCTCACATCCTAATTAAGCCAGAAGAGGAGAGGAGAGGAGAGGAGAGGAGGGGAGAAAACACAATAGATAAAAGAAAAGAATGAATGCGGAAAAAGAGCAACACAGGTACAGTCGAGTAAACTGGAAGCCAGGAGCAAATGAGAAAGAAGAAAGAGGGCAGAAATCCAAAAGTCAGTTCCTATGGTTTGGTTGTGAACATAATGAAAAGCCTGTGCCAGCCTGCGTCGAGGACCATCTATCTACCAGACTGGCGAAGCAGGCACCATGCTGGTGCCAAGGTTATTCTGCAAAGCTCAAAGACTGTGTGTGTGTGTGTGTGTGCGCGTGTGTGTTTGTGTGTTTGTGTGTGTGTGTGTGTGTGTGTGTGTGTGTGTGTGTGTATTAGACAAAATGAAATATGAAATAGTAGAGAGGGAAATACTGTGAGCATGCTGGTTATTTTGGGTCTTTGTGTGTTGAGAGCAAATGCTGCAAGACGTGTGAGTATATGTATACAGTTTGTTTGTAATTGGAAGTAGGATGTATGTACAGTGTGTGTGTGTGTCTGTGTGTGTGTGTGTAAGAGAGAGAGTGGGCATGACTTGTTTTCATTCTGCAGAAGCCTTTTCATCTTTGGTCCAGGATACCAGGAGACTTGATGTCATCGCTCTTCTTCTTCTTCTTCTTCTTCCTGGCCGAGACACACTTGCGTTGTCCCCGGCCACCTGCCAGCCAATTAGCTGAGCGGGCAGAAGCAGCTGGCCGGTAGCAGGTGGACGTCCATTCCAACATCCTGACCACTTGCTAATGCTAATGGCTATGATCTCAGGGCCCGCTGGAGTGGACCGCCAAGAGAGGCGGGTCATCTGTGGATTAAAATCTCTGAGGCACAGTAGAGCCTCCTAGTGGGGATGTTAATAAGACAGCGTGTACCGTCATTTTAACTGCCTGCTGTCACTTTGTATTGTCAATGCTGTTTGGTAATTGTTTGTTATGTGTCTGTTACCTAACATGACATTTTGTTATATTTTCCAAAAATTACACATTTTCTGTCCCCGGGAGCAGAATCAAGTGAAATTAACTCATTTTACCGTATAAATATGCATAAATCGATTGGTTCCCAATGGGTTAATGTCATATTTAGCTAGATTAATAATTACTGAGGCAAAAAAATTACAATTTTTCATTGTATAAACAATTAAACTTTGTTAAAGCAAGCAATGTGGCTTTATACTTTAAAGCTGAGAGGGTCTGTTAGCATTAAGAACTAAATGACCTACGGATTTCTGTAGTGACACATATATTTTGTATGTATTTGGTAGAACCTAACTAGTTTTTCCAATTTTTTTATCATATAACTCTGGAAAAAGGAAATAGTTTGGATGTACAGTATATTCCCTGGAAGAACCCACCAGGTGGCCCCAGTTGCAAAAGTGTGATTACCATACACTTACTTAATATGCACACTGTAAACACAATAGCAACTGAAATGTTAAAATGATTATTAAAGTTGCAGAAGAACCTGACCAAAATTCAGTTTATATTGTACATCACTGATGCAACTGATAAGACTGATGTGATGTTTTGATGTTATGATAAAATGTTATGTTGTGATGTTGTATTTTTTCTTAATTGTATAGTAAGTGTTTGCATATGTATTTTGAATTATATTGTACATGTATTGTGTTCTTTTTTCTTCTTTTTTAAATTGTAACTTTTATTGCCTTCTCACATCATGGCCAGGGGACTACATATGAAAACCAGACTTCTGGCTAATTCTGGCTTTTTTAACCACATGTAATCATGTGTTTTTATGAAATTGCATTGTCCCCTTTTACACTAACTAATACCTAACTTATCAAACAATTTGACATTAATCAGAATACCAGAAAATAACGCAGAAGACACATTTACGCACTTGAACTTGTGTTTCCTTGTGTTTTTTTACTAGTTAACTGTTTGCTAACAGAAAACATCCTGTTTTACATTTGATGCACACCTGAATATTATACTTATAGACTCGTACTAATATGCTTTGAACATTTTCACATTTTTAGTCTTTTAGTCTAGTGCCTACATTAATAATATTTGTAATATGTAATGTCATTTTGCTTATTGTTACGTAATTTGTAATTGTATGGAGTTTCTTTAAATGCTTCATATCCTTAAAATCTGTAAAACCTAATCTAAAAAAAAGTATGTCAGTTATGCCACTTTTGTTATCAAATGTTACTAAATAAACACAAACATACTGGTCCAAAATACTTCTCGATGAACAAAATATTTATCAAGACTTTATAATGAAGGTCTATTTTTTAGTTTTTGAGAAAAATGTTTCATGATTGTTGCAACTGAAACCGAGGTTTTGCACCGCCAGATATCGTGATGACATCATCAAGAGAGTACAACGCAAAATAAAAAAGCCCTAACTTTCTGCTGCAAAAACAATGAAAGCCCTAGTTATTTTGTTTTTTCATAATTTTCAAGGAGCTCCATATTTTTCTGTATTTCAGTATATGTATTCCTTCTAAACAAATAATTGTTGTAAATGCCCGGTAGGTTAATATCACGTTCACCGTGGTTAGACTATTCTTTGAGACACTGTGTAGAGCAAACGCGGAACCTTTCATGAACTGGTTATAAGTTGTTATATCAGTCAGGACAGACACAAGAAAAGGGGACATTTCTTCACATAAACGCGGGCTATTATTTGTGAAAAATGTGCCGCAGACGTGCAAATATTTCACTGAGATTTTATGGCCGTTTTTTTTCACTCCAAGTCAGTGATACAGAAACAGTTACATTGTCCCTGAGTCTTTCTTTCTGCCGCCCCGCCTTGTACTCTCCATCGATCCCTCCTTTACTTTCCATCACTCTGCAAGGTGAATAATTAGCTCAGTTCACAGGTGAAGGCAGTGATGAGACGGCTTTTTGTGATCAGACCTGAAATAGCCCTGCTCCTCTCCTCCTCCCCATAAAACGCCTCGACCCTTTTTCACTTTTATAGATGGAGGAGTAATATATGGCTTTATTTACGAGGACAGGCCATGACAGATTTAATATTTTAATTCGGTTTTACGACCTGAACATAGGGCTGCTCGGGACTCTTTATGAGCATGGACGGACGGAGCGACAGGGACCACCGGGCGGAGACGGGAGGGCAGGAAGTGACAGATACAGCCATTCCTCATGTATCTCTGCTTAAATACCAAGCATATCTCAGCCTGCTCCAACCTCTGCCCACACCGCCCCTCCCCTGCATGTCTCTATCATCCGCCGACAGTCCTCCCCCCTCATCTCCGATCCACCCATAACTCCAATGAGAAGACATGGCCATGGAGCAGACAGTGCAAGTCTAATAGAGGGGAAATTGATGGTTCGAACGATTCAGTGCTGGTAGTGAGGGGAGATTCATGCCTGAGACAACTCCGAGCTATTGGTTTAGAGATTGATGAATCAGAAGATGTAGCCCTAAACTTTGCAAGCTTTTCACGGCTTCGGCGATACCCTGCCAATACTTTCCCAAGTTCAGGGTTCAGACTATTAACGGCTAATATTGGAGCGAGGCAGGAGAGAGCTGATTGATGAAGGTGAAGATTCAAACTCTTCTGTGAGAGATTGGTGGTCATTTTAAAAGCAGAAGTCAAACACTTTTTCACAATGAAAAAAAAAGATTCCCACACCCATCTAGTAGCATGAAAAGTTTGATTACTTTTAATGGAAATCAATAGGGTTTCAGCGCTCGCTCTCCCAGAGAATTTTTAATCAAGAGAAATTCATTATTTTACCGTATCATACACACACACGCACACGCCGCTCTCATCTGTCTTAGGAAAAAGAACCAATAATAACCAAGATAGCCTCGAACGCGGACACCAATTTTTTGTTCCGATTAAAGCGTTTACCATTTGACACAATATTAACTTTCCTCAAAGGTTGATTTGGTAAAACTTCCCAAAACAGAAACTTTGAGGAAAAAGTCAAGGAGGTCTTTCAAAGTGCCACATCCGATGGGACTCGGTGCAGTACCCATGGGAACTGGCAAATGAGCGTCTCCCCCTCACTCCTCCAGCACAGCGCCGGGAGAACACAGTGATTATCGATCTGTCTGAGGGGTGAACAGCTCAACCAATCAATGCCTCTTTGAGGTCCCTAAGGATTGTGGGATAGAGGGGGAACAGTGTGTGTGTGTGTGTGTGTGTGTGTGTGTGTGTGTGTGTGTGTGTGTGTGTGTGTGTGTGTGTGTGTGTGTGTGTGTGTGTGTGTCTAGAGAGGGGATGTGGGCTTGGAATGGCAGTGTCAGAGTCATTTCTGTCCAACACAAATAACCAGCCTAATTGAAGGGCTTGAAATTGGTTTAAGAGGCCTGGTGCCCCCCGTCGCCTCCTCCCAGGCTGGCATCAAGGCGCCGCTTACAGGTATTAGTTCTCATTATCCCCCCAGGGGACGGGGGTGAGGAACCGGTCAGTGGCTGTGCTGTACAGGACAGCAGCAATCAAAACAATTCACAGCCTGGTGCCTGGTGAGGTACAGTTTCATTCACACTCACTGCCTTATAGTCCTGCATAAGCAAGTCTATATTATTGCTGAGTGTGCATGCATTGTTGTTACAAAACACAGAGCGTACTTATCAGTTTAATCAAAACCCAAACGAGACAAAGAGAATAGACTGAGACAAGTCCTGGGAAAGGAACAACTAAATCAATGAAACACTCATTTCATCAATAGATAATTGACAGAAAAATAACCAACAGCAATTTTTGTAATTGATTCATTGCAAACACATAAAGATCTCTTGCTCCAGCTGCTCAAACTAGCAAAACTATACATCTGGACTCATGTTTTTTGATACAAGTCCACCATGGACTCTCCTTATAGCTCTTTTTTTGGCCTCTTTGTTATCAGGAAAGTTCTTTACACCATGGGGCTGACACATAAACAACACAAAAATGCAAAATGCTCACCTGCGAATATTCATGCGTGCCCCCCGCAACCATGCCTCTGATAAAGTAGAGGGGCAGTATGTAACCTCAAAATCAGCTCTGTCGTAAAATAGTAAGATGAAGAGATGTTTAGGTTCTGCTTTGATAGATGAAACAACCAAAAGCTGCTCTGATCGAAGATAAAAGGCCGGAGTATTAGGGCCAGTGTTCTATGATTTGGAGAATAAAGTCAAAACGTGTAAATATGTATTATAAAGTGTCACCTGTGTTTTCCTTTTACATGAATAATAGGCCTGTCACAATGACAAATGTTGCTGGGCGATAAATTGTCCCGGAAATGAATGCGAGAAGCGATAATATTGCCGCTTTGAGACCATTTTCAACTTATATAACGATAATGGCCTAATAATGCAAGTACACCCTTTCAAAAATCATTCATTCATCTTCAACCAATTGTCCCTGTCGGGGTTGCGGGGGCTGGAGCCGATCCATGCTGACGTCGGGCGTGAGGCGGGGTCCACCCTGGACAGGACACCAGTCTATCGCAGGGCACATAGAGACGAACAGAGACAGACAACCATTCACACCTACGGGCAATTTTAGAGTCATTAATTAACCTAACACGTGCACGTCTTTTTGGATTGTGGGAGGAAACCGAAGAACCCGGAGAAAGCCCACACAGACACGGGGAGAACATGCAAACTCCGCACAGAAGGGCCCAGCCGAGCAAACCAGGAACCCTCTCGCTGTGAGGCGACAGTGCTAACAACTACACCACCAAGAAACAATAAATAAAATGGACTCTCATTCAATCATAACACACTGGCGCGTTAAGTTGCTACTTTTATTCAACCAACGCGACACACCGGCTCGCTCAGGTGAAGTGGTTCACTGTGTTCTGTGTGTGAAAGTAGGGAAACATAACAGCTGCCTGGATTACATTCCCTGGTAACGTTTTTATTTAATTAGTGCTCCATTTTTTAACTGCATGCGAGTTGTAGCTGGTGGGGGACGTTGTTCTATATTTGGTTAAAAAAAGATTGTGGTTGCTTTTGAATGTGAATAAAGTCTTCAATGTTTTCATTATTTAACCAAGAGCACCGTGTTTATTATTAACCTTCCCCAAGTGCTGAGTGCCTGAACATCGCTAGAGAAGTTTAATCATCCTTTTAGTTGCGACGAGTGGATATTATATTGCAACAGCAGATATTGTAACAAATCAAACATGTTGTCAGTGAACATTTTGCAAATTGCCACATGACGTGAAATGAAAACGCCTGGCTGTGATTTCTATCTGAGATATTACCTCCTTCAACTCACAAAATGAATTGCACACAAATATCACCAAATAAAAGTCAGGTCGCTGGGGAGGAGGTCCAACAGACGGACGGGAGGGCTAGGGTAAAGAGTGGGTCAAGCTATAATTGGGATCATGGTAAGTTTAAATGGAGGTTGGACAATTATTTATAATAAACTCTGTCAAATTGTATTTGAAGGTTTGTGGAGATGGCGTATCACACCATTGTGCTTACTTTGGATTCTCCTGGGTATACATTAGATTTCTATTTTCATTCACACCATTTATTTCTGTATTTCATTCCATGTCACTATGTAAATGTAAATCTATGTACATTTATAATGCATATCTGATTACTATAGTGAATATACAGTGTGTATATATATATATATATATAATGTATATACTCTAAATGTTATGCAAGGTCAACACAATATTTCAGTTAAAGGTAAACCAATTACAATTCGGCCACAAAAAAGTCAGATGGGGAAAGAAGCACGAGCAGACGATCAGAAAGACTGGTTTTTAAAAACAGGGTGAGCAAAAGGAAGAGAAAATGAAGTTTAATTATAACGCAAACAATCTGTTTTTAACGTCACACCAGCTTTGTGGTTTGACCTGAAGTACTTCCCTGCCCCAGTAAAAATACAAACCTGATCAAAAATGACAATAATCATTAGTTGCAGCCCTAATTAAAGGCTCCATATTATTAAAAGTGAAAACAACTATTTAAAATTATAAAGCAGAGTAATACACAAGGCCTGTGTTCAGAAACTGTGCCTTTAAACGCTGCTACAGGGCCTCTACAGTCATTCCCCGGCTGCAATGACAGTGCAGAGACGGCAAGAGAGTGCGGGTACGGAAGAAATGCTGCCCAATCAGAGCAGGCCTGGGTTTTTCTTCTTAAAGAGACAAACACTAAAATGGAGTGTTTCAGACAGACAGTATAAGAGAAATAATGCGTTATTGAACATCAAAGCATGTAAACATGGGACCTTTAATAGGTTAACATACCAAACAGTGTTGTTACAGTGTGTGTTCAGTCTGTCGAGAGATGAGGCTCAGTGAGAAACTGATGTCTAGCTATGGGCTCTCTTCCACACTCAACAAGTCACCCACTGATCAAACTGAAGGCCAGGGATGGACTCGCCCCCCAGAGCCGACTAAATAATTAACAGGTCTTAATTAAACCTATAAGCGAGCAAATGACCCCCAGGCCCCCGGAGAGCCACGGAGGGTTGAGGAATAGGTGTGTGTGTATGTTTGTCTGTGCGGTTGATATAAAATGGTAACAAACAAGTAGGAGAAAGTGGCCTGATGAGCACATATGGTAGCACAGCCTGGCCAGCTCATTTACTTTGACATTTGAGCAGAGCCATCGCTGCAGGAAGCGACTGTAAGGAGGCATCTGACTCACAGGACGGACTGACACTCTGAGGTCCATCCATCTGAGCGCAGGTGAATGAGACGAGAGAGGTCGATCAATAAGGCAATGGTTTGATAGAGTGTTTGTGAGTGGCTGCATTTCCAGCTATTGAGCTTTCTGCGTTTCTAATAAGGGGGAAGATTTATAGCGGCGGCTAACTAATGACGGAGCACTTGAACAGGGAGCTGACAACCAGAATGTGATAACCAGCAGAGCCAGTCATGCATTGGACAAATAAGGATTTTAAAGGCACTCGCCAGTTGTAAACCAGAAGATTGAAACCTGCTATTATTCTCACATTAATTAGTTTGTCTTCAAACACACTAATAAACACAAGAAAACTCTTCAGTTATTTCTGAGTACATTAACATGTATGTGCTCCGTAAAAATACCAGATTAATCGTTATTTCACATTTTTTGGTAACACTTAATGCCGTGTATTATAGATGTTTTTTCAGCAACATTTTATGAGTCAGGGCCCCTGACATTACGGGTCCCTGGGCCTGTGCCTGGTAGGCCTGTTCAGTAATCCATCTATGCATCATGAGTACCAAAAAGAGGAGTTACAGTTGTTGATTAATTAACAATTATATCTAATAATAAGTTTTTGCTCCATTAAGTTTTTTTTTCTTATGGATACCAATGAAGGCGACTGCTCATTAATAAAAAAGAACCATACATTTACATGATAGTGAAATCCAAGCCATATGGATTTGCAGATTTACTCATCATCTAAAATAAACTGCACGAGGAGACGCTCCAATATCATATTATTCAATTAGTCCTGCAGTTCCTACATCTCCAATTAGGGCCCCGGTAATGTCAAACTTCTCTGCTCCGATTCCACCAAATATTACAAGACATGGAGCGTAAGATCTAAAAACACCATCATTTTCATCAGCCTAATATCGCAGAAACGGGAGTGAGATCATCGTTGGTTACAGTGGCAGCACTCTCATTTAATCAAATTAAATCTCAAGAAGCGTGTTATGCACACACACACACACACACACACACACACACACACACGTTTCAATCTTCTCACATGCCTGCACACTCTTAGGTTCTTTCTTCCCAATGGCACAAGCACTGAGAGACCCAATCAATCACACCTTCTGCTCAGACACACACAAATACACACAGGGCAAAAGGCGCTTAGACAGACTTGAAGTTCACTACCGGACCAATGATATCCATTGTCTTACCCATCAGCCCCTGTGGCATGCAGCAGCACAGATCACTCTCTTTCTCTCCATTAAAGCAACTCCCGACCCCGGTCGCCTACGCCTCGTTTTAAATGGTGGTAAAGAGGAAATTAATCTCTCCCTGGGCGGCCGTGGCAGGATATTAATCTAGCAGCTTCACTCATATCTTCATCTCTTCTCTCCTTACCTGATAATCCTCTCCTCATCAACAACACATGCAAACCCCAGGTGAACGAACAGAGTAATTGATTAGGATTTGAAACTCCCCTCGCACTTCTCATCTCCTCGTCTTTTGTCCCTTTTGTTTGTCCCTCTCTGCCCATTGATGTAGGCGTATCATTTTACAATAGTTTAATCGGTTATAACAGCATAGTCATGTGACTTTTTTTGTTGATGTCTGAAGGGGAAATCAGTTGGACTGCAGCCGAGAATCAACCTTCAATTTAGCATCAGTTGGTCTTTGTTCACAAAACTCAGTAATTATGGCTGTAATTACACTACATGACATTCATAATTAATCAAACCCCTTTCATTACCCCGCATTGCTTTGCCTAGTGATCACCGCAGACATTTAAAACAAGACAAAAATAAACATGTTCCGGGAGAACGAGGCCGTCTCCCCTGTGGGCCAGTCTGTAACACGTACGTCACCTCATCTTGATCTGTGATTATAGCTCCCCTCCTGGGCCGATCAATATCATTTTAAAAATGCCACTATGCAGAAGTGGGAAAATGTAACAGTGAGTCAGACATCACAAAACTCAAAATGATAAATAAACAAGCAAACGAGGAATAAATTGGTGGTTTGTGAAGTGAAAATGCCGTGGTGAGATTCTTCAATGAAATCCACTCAGGGCTGTTTGACATATACCAAATGAATGGGTGTAATTGTAAGAGACAAAATTATCTCTTTATGAATAGGGTTTCTAAGTGCATCCTCACACAGTATCTTCCCCCTGGGTATATTAATACTGTTTCTTTCAGAGCAGCTCTCAGCTGAGGAGCCTCCAGTGAGAGCTGATAAAGCAACAGGATTCTTATCTGAGCATTAACCCCTGTACTGCTCCAAGAGTTTACACCCACCACGACGTATCAGGGTGAGGCTGCTGTGTCTGGACCCTTGGGGAAACAAATGGGGCTGATAAAGCTAAGCCCATTATCTGTTCCTGACACGTCGGTTAGGGGTCAGGCCTAATCGGAGCCCCGAGGAGTCCGGGCGCTTGGCCACACCGTGACCTGGCTCTGTTACAGCCCTTAATCGGATCCGAGGTTAATGTGCTGCCTCTCTATGACAAAAGCAGTGGGGAGAAAGGAGTGGAACATGCACCCTCTCGCTCCCCCCGGGGATCCAACACTTAGCCCACACGACTGAGAAGAAAAAAAGAGCATGCCGCAAAATAAATATCATTAACCCACAATTAAAATCCTGTTCTCCGTCCTGACATCCTTTATTGTTCTCATATCTCTGTCCAATTACAACCTGCTGGAGTAATTATGGCTGCATTAAAAAGTAATGAAGTTATATGAGCAGGACTGTTTCTACAGGGTGATCTGACAGAAGGTAGAGAGAGAGGAAGGAAATCACCCGAAGCTGGTGGAGGACGCCGCTCATCGCTGCCCATGAGGTGAAATGTCAAACGGATGTCTCTGCAGCACCCAAGATTATCCACAATTCAGCTGATGCTCCCTGGTGGCACACTGCAATCAATCACTCTGCCTCCAGGGTAGCCATTATTTTTTAGCTTTTTAACTGGTCAACATGATCTCGTAGCCATGGAGACAGGATCTCGCCAGAGGGCACGGTATATTAATGTCTGCCTGGTCTTTGTAATGTGTGTTAACAGACTTTGAGTCACACACCCCTGTACTGGTCAAGGCTGTCGCGTTGGAATGAACAATACATCTTTCTCTTTCGTCACTCTGATGGTGAGCTTTTAAAATGTAGTGTACACATGCTGCTGTGTAAACACACTTGTTTTTGTACGTGTGAATGGGCGGTGGGTTGCCTGAGCGAGGCGGTTAAGCGGGGGTCACAGATGAGAGCAAGGCAATTTGAGGTTGGAAATGAGCGATGTCCTTCCTCATTTGAGTGCCGCAGAGGCCTCAGCTGCTCAGACGCCACCTCCTCTTATGTGTCAACAAGCCCTGTTGTGTTTCAGCATCCCTTTGTTGTGTTTGTTACTCAGTACATTGAAGAAAAGAGAGAGCGAGAAAGAGGAGAGCGGTAAAACAACTGTAAGCCACAGTGACTTGGAAATGAAATATCAGCCCCGGTCTGTGAGGAGGAGGTAATCTCCCTTTAGAGGAAAAGACAGCTAGACAGAGGAAGAGGGGAGGAGAGAAAGAACAAAAGGAAACAAAGGGAGGGAGGGAATCATGGTGCTGGGATAGATTGAGCTTGTGTCTGAGCTGCTCCACACATGAGTGGAGATCTGACACTGACGCAGCACTGGTCCTGCTGGTCTGTGAGCTGTGGCTCTGAGGGAAACGCTCATATTCCCATGGACGGAAGACGATGGATGGATGGGTAGAGGGAGGACAGAAATCATAAAATGACAAGTGGAATCTAAAGGATGTTTAACTTGAGAGGCCAGACAGGAAGAAGGGGAGAAAAGATATGTTTTGTCGTTTTGCAGGGAGACCGGGAAGATGGAGAGGCCATAGGTCAAATTTGAACCAAGAACACAACAGGCAGTGTTGTGCCTGAACACATTCACTGAATGATAGTTTATGAACTTGTTCATATTTGGGCAAACTTTAACTGAACGTACTGAATTCTGCCTGATGAATGTCACTGTGAACGTGTTTATTCTGGTGTCTGTGAACGGCACGCTCTTTCAGTTTAACTTCGTTCTTAGGGCGCCAGATTTCTATAGAGCCTTACAGACGAAACCCAGGCTTAACCACACCTTAAACAGGCCTTAACATGTATCGGGAAAAAACACCCAATCTGGCAACACCAGCCACCAGTGTCGCATCGTCGCATACGTCATCAAAATAAAAAACAGTATGGAGGGGACAGCAACGTGTAGGGGACAAAGCAGCAAGGAGGCATCGTATGATCATTTAAACGAGTTTTAGGAAAAGTTCAGTAAGGACGGGAAAAACCTCACACTTCTGTACAAACTTTGCCCGCCGGCTTTCAAAACAAAAATCCGCACTTCAGTCACATCCACAGCAAACCGGAAACGGTACATTGAACTGAAGCACCCGGCATTTCAAGGTATGTGCAAGCAAATAAAAAAACAAAAGACAGTCAAGACAGATTCAATTCAATTTTATTTATAGTGCCAAATCATAACAAAAGTTATCTCAGGACACTTTACAGAGTAGGTAAAGAAAAAAAACCTTCCCTATATAAGGGCAGGAACGTCAGATCCTCAACCCAAATCCCATTAACTGCGTACAGTAGAGGCTCCATTGTCATCTCCCAGACACAGCTGGACAACCTGGTGGTGCAGTATATTGTCGGAGACCTGCAGCCTTTGAATAAAGTGGAAAGCCCAGGATTCATAAACTTTATTAAGGGGTTGCAACCATCCAATAATGTGCCATGAGTTAAAAGTTAAAACTGTAAAAATAATTGCTGTCTGTGGTTTTATTTGGGCAAGTTCGACGCGACTTGGCTGTTGCAGAAAGCCCACAGCAGAGAGCGTCCATTATTTCCAATTGAAGCTATATAGACCAATAATTTGGTCTCTCATCAACTGCTCCAACTTTCACATATTATGGAGTTTCTGTCTCTTCAACAACGACACTCTATTTCCTTCTTTGCTCCATGGATGTTACAATTCTTTCGGTAGCTAAAGGGCTTTGTCACTTTGTGAATACACACATGTCCAGTATGTAAAATATAGATTTCTTTCATGCGTGCCTCAAACAGAGGAGACTGTGGCTCCTATTGCAAAAAAACATTCATAGTTGCAAGCACGTTGGCCTACTTGCTTTATGTCAGCATTTCCAATATATAATAATCAGTTAATGACAACATCCAACCTCCATGCGAGTATAAAAAAAAAATGACAGTATGATACTGTCCTGTGTTGTCACCCTGCAGGCGTTGGTGGCGTTCATGCTGACAGCGGTCCAAACAGCAGGTGTTGCATCGACATCGGTAACATCTGCAGCAGAAGACGCCTCTGGCTCTGGTTGCTCGTCAAAGTCAGATTTTTTGGTAAATGTTTTTCTGACATATCTGTATTCTGACTACAAAACACAACTAGGATTACCACCTTGTGGTTGTTTGCCGCCGCCAATCAGTCAAGTTGCAGTTTACATCCAAACTGTCCAGATATAAAGGGCACACGGGCTAATAGACAAAAAAACTTTGATCTGTGAGTTAAACTGATAACATGTTGCCGTTGTCTTAATTAAAGTGAATTTGCGATGAAGCACCCTCATGCATCTATCATACATCGATAAAAGTCTACTTCAACGCATGATTCATGATGATGAAGATACAGAAAAATACAAATGCATGACAAACGCATCTGTAGCATATTGTCAATATTTCAGAGAGAGTGATATTTCACAAATCATGTTTTCAGGGGAGCTAGTGTCTTCTTAAGAGGAGCCTGTAGTTCCCACCCTGCATGTGTCATTTTCTAGACCATTTGCTGATAAGAGACTGCATTGCCTTGATTTCCATACAGTTATCTGTCCAAATTGTTGTTAAAGAAAAATGTGAAGCCTTTTCAATCGTTTCTGTATATTTGAAACATATCAGAAGATGAAGAAAACAGGGATGAAAAGGGACGAGCTATTAAACTTAAAAATGAGGATCCCTGCTCCAATTATATTTAGACATGAACATCTGCGAGAAATGATTGACCTCAAAATCTTATTTACGGGCTGACCTTTGTATACGTTTTTTTTTTTTTTTTTTTTATGTGTTCAAGTGGTTTTCCTGTGTAGCTTGTTTATGCCAGTGATCATTTCTGTCCCTTCTGCAGCCTGCTGGCTCCAGGGTCCATCATGGAGGATTTGAAACTACATTACTGAGGTATAAATGAGGGAATGTTGGCTAGACCTGTCAGGGCTGTCATACCCGCCACTATCTTTCATTATTGAAGATTCTTGGGGATGGAGCCGAGACAATACCTGGCTAACAACACACCCATACAATACAATGGGAGACTTGCAATAACAGCAGTGCACATGATGACTGGGATTGGCAACACAGGTCAACAACAATGGATTCTTTGATAAGCATCAATCAAGCTGCCAGCACTCTAGGGGCTTTGATCGAGTGGTTGTGTGTTGTTGTTGAGAGGCTGGCTGAGGATGGAGGTTCGCGGGGAACTGATAATGGGGTTCAGTGAATCACAAGAGATGAACTCCTGTTGAGAGATGGAAGAGAGGAAGAGGATGGAGGAGAGAGCAGCAGGGCAAATGAGTAAGAGAGGAGAGAAAGGATAAAATGGAGGCTCATCTGGGCCATGCCTGCCTCCTCCACCACCCATATTCCCCCAGTACCCCGCTGGATGACCAACACACAGACAGCCAGGCACCATGACGGACACTCTCCTCCTCTAATGAGTCCCAGTCACAGCTGAACACACCGCTGTGCTTTACAGCACCAACAGAAAGGCCTGCCATCATGAAAAACCGACTGCGTGCTACAATCACAAACAACAAATACACAGAGTCAAATGGGGTCCTCCTGCAGTATATTTCCAATATAATTATGTTTGTTTGTGTCTTTGAAGGTGTGTACGGGCTGTTTTTTCATCCTCTTGCCACTGCAGGACACCTGCGGCGGGTTTGCATCACGCACTCGCTCTGCCTTGCTTTCGCCTCTTTGCCACCTGTTCTGTCTTCTTCCCGAGTGAGCCAGCCAAGTGCCTACGCCAGATAGCAGCATATCACATAGGCAGGCTCCTTTGGCTCCGGGGGAAAAAAAAAAAAAAGCTTGTATCATGGAGTGTTCACTCACATTTCACATTCACTAAATCCATTCAGTAATCTCCTTATGCGTGTGACATGGCAGTATCAGAGGAGGTTGGTGAGGTAACTGTCAGGGAATTTGATGCGAGTTCCCTTGTCACAGTCACTTTGGCTCGCTCCTGTCACTCAGTCCGCTGTGCCCTGAGGGGCCACTGACAAGAGCAGTATCGGGCGGGCGGCGAGGATGTCCTACAGGGGGCTCCCTCCAGATACAGGAGTCTGGATGCAAACCTGCCAGTTCACATTGGAAAGGCATCCGTGCACATGCAGCTCTGGCTTGTGGAAATAGTCTTTCATCAAATAAGTGGCATTGATTTTGTGGAGCCCGAGTCTTTGTTGCTGTATGTATATTGATTTTGTCCATCTTTGACATGTCAGGCAGGGGATGAGTAGTAACGTGAAAAATGACCCCCTTCTCTGATAGGGAGCCAATGAGGCAAGGCCAAAACACAGCAGGCAGCCCTGCCATTAAAGCAATGCCCTCTGCACGGCCACATTACACTCTATTATTTTAAACCGGGGGTCTCTTGGTGCAATTGGTACTTACAAAAATGGATGCAGCAACTGCAACTCCGATTACTCTAAACACCCTTTATAGCTCCGGCTCAAAACACACAAACACACACACCAACAGCCTCTGAGTATGAGTGTAATCTAGTCCTCACCCTGAGTCTCCTGTGGGTGTCTGTGGTTTGCTGTGCCAGTGAAATGAAAGCAGGCCTCTCTAATAACAGCGAATTTAATACCAGCTCTAGTCCCTTAATGAGAGTGCCCTGTGTTTGCTCTAGGCTCATATCCGCAGCACCAGTGGGAGAGGAGGCGAGGAAGGGAGGAAGGAGGGAAATGTAGTTAAAATCTCCCATTAGCATCACCTCCAGGGCAAGCAACGCTCCCCGGGCGGTGGTGTGGGGAGGGGAGTGGAGGCTGCGTGTTCGAGCGTGGGGTGGCACGGGGGGCACCGAGATGCCCGTCCTTGCCTCTGCACAGCTGGAGCTCCTCGGATGGCTGTGTGTGCCGCCATTAATAACAGCCAGAAATGACTATGGTGCTTATTAGAAAACAGCACGACACTGGAGATCGGATGAGAAACAATCTGCTACGATAGCGAAGAGAAAGGACGGGAGTGATAAATGATGTAAAACAGGGAAATAGAAAATAAATTCAATGTTCCCTCGTATCATCTGATGGCGGGTGAGGACCGGCGAATAACAGATCAAAGCAGGATGGGTGTGGGAGTATGAAATCATTTTGAGAGTGTGTATGTGCATGTTTGTATGGTGGGTGTATGAGATATTACATTACATTTAAACATGAGAGAGGAAGTAAACAAGGAGTGGGGAAAAAAACTTGCAGATGAAAGCATCACATCCGCTCAGGTGGTGGGGGAAATCTCCACGATGGTCAAACTATTAACTAGCAATCCGTTAGCAATTAGCATGTCGGCCATATGAAGAAACAAAACTAAACAAAAACAAACCATTGCAATCATCTCTGCTTTAATAGTCTTGGTGAGGTCCCCTGAGTGTTTACTAAACAGAGTGATTGCGGTGGAGATTTGAATATTTAATAACAGGAAGAGATTGGAGAGGAGCAGCGTCTGGGGAGAACAACAATCCGTTTGGACTCGGTGGGCAAATGAGGGAAACTAGGCTGAGCTCATTGAATTTGTCCCTGTGGTATTAATGAATTCTAAATGAATTTTATGGAATAGCCATAAATACACTTCGAAAACAGTGAGCGGGGAATGTTTCCATCTTCATATAGAGACAGAATATCCGTCCCTTTACAGCGACGGTGCCCTGAAACCGCGGCTTTAGGGAGCAGGCAGACAGATGTAAGGATTATCAGGATTGGAGAACTCCCTGAGGTAGATTTGATCGAGACATTTATTCCCAGTCGGCTACAGTAGAAAACGCTTCACAATATGTTTCTCAGGCCAACACATCCCTTATATTTGTGCACTTACAGGGATCAACCCTACACATGAAGATTGAGTTTGTGTCCAAATATGAAGTTGGTTGAGTTTCTGAACTCTTTTTTTCAGCGGCAGACTCACCGCACCTCAACATCAAAACCCCACCAGGCGCACCGTGCATCTTCAACCTCAGTCCAGGGATGTGCATGTTACCATAGAAACTGTTTAGATATTTCCTAATTACATGCAACCACAATCCAACACACACACACACACGCACACACACAAATAAACACTTTTAATAAGTCGCTTTGCAATAAAAACACGTCAATGTTTTAGCCTATAATTGAAAAAAGAAGTGTAACATATATTTGCTATATTTAATGTTTTGTCAGTTATGTATTCGAGCACCTTAGAGGACGTCAAGTATGCCTTCAGCCACACCCTAAGTCATGTCAGAAATATGTTCACTTGAGTTCATTTTCAAAATTTAGTGCAAAAGTATCAGAATCAGTATATCTATAATATGTATAAGTATCATTATACAAAATGGCCCATTTCAGAATCATGTGTATCATAGGGGAAAATGTGCATTAATGTGTCTATCAGTATAAGGTTGCAGCTGGTAAAGGCGGAGAAATGGAAAGGTAGTGGAGTAAAAATATAAATTAGCAGAAAATGGAACGAGTATATTTGCCTGTTCGTACTGAAGTAAATGTATTTGCAGTCCAGCTTGGAAATGCCTGTTTTAGACTCACAGACTCTTTTGGCTTCTCTAAGGTTCAGTGAAACCTTACAGCTAATCTCTGGGGTTTAAATAAAACACTTTCTAACAACACACAATTAATATCACCAGCAAAAACACAGCAATGTTGGCTCCATGAAAAACACACATTGCCATATGCAAGAATGCGTAAACACACACACACACACACACACACACACACAGAGTAAGAACATTTCTCGCAAGCCCAGTCCAGGTCTATTAGGCAGGCACCAGGCGTTCACTGTGGGCCAGGTCTGGCTGGGCTCCCAGGTTAGAGGACGTCTCCTCCTGGCCCTCTCTTGCCATCTGCTCCATCCAGAAGGCCTGCACCACTGGGGGGAGGAGGGGGGCGCCGGCCATCCAGATACAGACCAGAGGAGAGGAGAGGGAGGGAAGAGGAAGACAGGGAGACACTGAGGAGCAGGGAGGGGCTGGACGGTGGTGTGTTGGGGGCTGACGGAGGAGCAGAGAGGGCTGGAGGTGTTTAAATGGCTGGGCGAAGGGGTGGTGGCGGGACAAGGAGCAGGGACAGGCTGGGCAGGGCAGGGCTCAGGTGCCCTGGGGGGAGTTACGGGGTCGTCTGTTACCTGTCCACCTCTGACCAAAGCCATCTGCTGCGGGGAGATGGAGAGGAGGCGGGAGGCCAAGGAGCAGACGCTTGGGAAAAAAACGGTGAAAGATGTGCTGATGTGAGATCTAAATTTGTGTTCGCATTTTGGCTTTAATTAGTATTTTTATATTGCGCTCAGGCATGTCCATTTTTCTAACACCGAATTGAGAACGGGAGGAAATAATATTAATGATGGATTGAGTGGGTGAAGTGAGTGAGGGAGAGAAAGAAATGATTCTTTTCTGCATGGATATGAGGGTTTAATTGGACACTGTGCTTTTCGACTGGGCGGAAGCAGGGGCTGCTGCTGCTGCTGCTGCTGACGCGGGGAGTTTTGGAAGAATTGGGTTTGAAACAAGAGGGAAATTTCCTCGCTGAAATGAGAGATGAAGCGATATGGCAGAGCTAACACAGGACAAAGAAACAGGTCAGGCACTTCATCTGAACATTACTTTCTCCCCTCTGCCAAATCCCATCCCAAATGAAATATGCCACAGAGCTGGCAAAAGAAATTTATCACAGCATTTCATGCGGGCTTCTGATCTCTCATCCACTGGCATTATAATTGACACTTGAGGAAAATGCAGCGAGGATGCCCAAGGATACAGAGAACGTACTGTATATCCCTGCTTGTCTGTCACAGCTCTGTCCTCAATGTGTCCTGCTCAACTGTGGCTTCCTGTGAGACGAACACAAGGAAATAGACGGGAGGAACTGGTGGAGGCGGGAGGAAGAGATTCGGTAGATGAGCAGGTGCTGGGACTAAAGGATGGACAGAGCTTAACAGTGGATTAACACCAAGGGCAACTCCCCCATCAAACGCTGAATGAATGTACCCTGGACACTAAAGCTACTTCCACTACGACTACAACTAGTACGACTACAATCTCTGCCCTCACAACTGCTCCAATAATAGGCTGTCTCCTGTGCTTGTAGGCAGTAGTAGCTTCATTAAAATGAAGAATGCAAAACAGCTGCTAGCATGGACAACAAGGTTAGAAACAGCTGTAATTTGTTATTCATGTTGAATTAACCACCGGCTGATGTTGTTTGTTTCACGTGATGTCAATGTGTCTGCTTCATTGTCGTGATGCAGCCCGTCCAGACTAAAACGCAACACAAGAGTTTTTAAACTAAAATGAAATCAGTAGTGTTTTTACTGTAGAAGTTTGTATAAAGGGTTCAAACACAGAGCATGGGAGCAGAGGGAATTTCGGCTCCTAACACACAAAGCTTTTCTGGCCCTCCGCTCCACCACTCAAAGCCACTCCTGGTTGCTTCTCTAAGTATCGCTCCGTCCACCCGCTGCCAAATGTCCGCCACAAGTCATAGTGTGGGATGAAATTTGAGCAGGAGATATGGTGATGCTTTTTTTTAAAAAAAAAAGTCTGCTCTGCACTCCTTCCAAAATCCTCTCGCTCTCGTTCCTGTCATGCTCTGTTAGAAAAACGCCGGAGTAGGGCAGATACCAGGCGTAACGTATTCTTATCAACAGGTTCGTATGTTATCTTACAAAGACTTGTGCACAATAATTAGTTTGATATCTGAGGGATTATGACAATGAATTTGAATCAATTAACAGTGTGAAACAGTGACCGGTAGGTGACCATGACGGTTAAATTTAGGCAACAAAACAACCTGCTTAAAATAAGAGAGGTTGTGAAAGAACACAAGCACGCTGGGAAATGAAGGCCACTTCCCCAGGTGAAAGTCTCGTGTTTTGGGAGCCATCTACCACTCTCCTCCCTACGCGGATTTTAGCATTCTTATCTGTCCCCTGATTCCCTTCTTTGCTCTGGATGTAATTTCTAGAGAAAAAAATACGTTGGTTACACACAAATAACAGTACATTACTTTTCATGGATGTATGTCCAGTACAGACAGTGAAAGAGGACAGCCTGGGCTAGTAATGTAGATATAGGTCATTGTTTCTTCACAATAAAGAGTCCATATTGTTTGTGTTTCTGAAGGCTTTTCTTTAAGCATTTTGATTTGACAGAGAGTTCAATACCAGATGTCAGACTTTTTTTAAGAAAATAATCATGTAAATCCAACATCGATTGTCCAAGGTTAATACAAATAAATTCATAGCAACCAGAGATTAAAAAATATCTCCGGTGAGATCTTAAAAAACAAACACAGCAAAACTGTGTGGCGCTTTATAATGTCATAACTACAGAGACGTTCTAAACTATTTTCACATCCATTAGCAATTCAAAATGCAAACGCAGACTTATTGTACACAATCTATCACATCGCAGCTGCACACATCGTCAAAATGTGTCGGGGAGCTGGAAGCTGTCGGGGGTGTACGCGCTAACACCTCCAGCTCCTGACAGAATGATGACAGGATGTTCACTCACCAAACATGTCACCACGGGCACCCAATTTCTCTAAAAAATGAACGGATATTCACGGTGCTCTGGAAGAGGGTTGTCCATCATACCATCCATCATCATCATATTAGGACAAAGACAAAAACCCTAAATATATGAATTTGTATATTACAAATACATGTTGTTTTACTGGAACACGTATACATCATGGAATCAAACTCATGTTCTTCTATATTTGCTGCTCTAAATGCTCAGTGCCTGGTAGTTATATCCTGGAAATATTGATGCATTTCTTCATCCTGGCAGCAGCATGAGTGGTTTGTTTGAAATGCACAAGAAACTCTTGAATTACTGCTTCAAGCGGCTGAAAACAAAGTTTGAAGCGAGTGTCTGTTAGTCACATAAAAGGTGCTTCAAATATTGCATTTCTCTCAAACCGCTCCATCATTTTAAGCTTCTCAGTGTTAACGAGGAGTCACAACACATTTGAGCTACAACAGTTTTTCCTTATGAAAAAAACAAACACTGATAGCTGATTTGGCATCATTTTGCATTTATTATTTCCTCATTAGACGTTTCCCTGCTTTAATCTCTGATATGAAATAAATTTGACCAAAATTAAGGGGGGACGAGGGTGGGGGTTGTAAACTACAGTACAACATAGATCTATCCATGTTGGTCACCAACAGAGCCATATATTGCACATTAATTATTTTATTTTACTGAACACGTCCATTTTATCAGTTCATTTGAAGCACACATTATTGAAATTTTATGACTGGTGCATTAATGTGTTCATCACTTTAATGTTGCAGCTCGTAAAGGTGAAGCTACTGCCGGCTATCATGTGAATTTCACAAGCTCAACACATAAACTAACATCAGTGGTGGAAATGCAACTGCAGCAACCAAATATAAACATGAAAGAATAAGGGAGACATCTTGAAAATAAAAAAGGGATAAATAAAAACAACAATGCAAAGATAAAATGAACAAAAAGAGAGTACAAAGGAGCCAGGTATGAGAGCAAGGACCGTGAAATAGATAAATATATATGTGTATATATAGCTTAAAAAAAGGACATACGCAATACCTTAAATTAGTAGTTGAGTAAATGTACTTAGTTACTTTCCTACTGCTGATTTTAGTGAGGAGCATTCCTTTTGGCCAAAATCACAGAGAGAGCACAATGCAAACTGTTTCAGTGTGAATTGTCCCTTCAAAGATTTGCAAACATTGTTTTCAGGCTGCTTTCCCCAAACACAGAAGTTGAGTCAACTTCCTGATGGATGGATCTGACAGATGAGGGGCCACCAGCCTCCCAGCCGGCAGGGCAGTCGCAGTGCCAGGCATGGCTGCTGATATCCGTTTTTATCACTGCTCCCCTGCCGTGACACAATTAGCCGTCATTAGCAGCTCTGGGTAACTGGGGGGTGGGGGGGGGGGACTAGGGAGCGTTGAGGTAGGGGACGGAGACAGCATAGTAGTGCTAATCACGTCTCCTTCCCTTGACTCTGCTCGTCCACAGCATACATTCCATTTGATGTGTGTGTGCGTGAGCGTGTGCGTGTGTGTGGCAGGGTAGTGCACAGAGGAGCTTGCAGTTTCACCACTTACATACACACACACACTGTCATGCAGTGATTGAAGCCGATGAGATGGAGTACTTAACACAGTCTAGAAAATCCCACAGGATCAATACTTAGCCAGAGTTATTACCTAGTGTATTACATTTATATTGGCACCACAGCTCTGAAAAGCCACCCACTGTGAACCACGTGAAATTGATGTCAAAGGTGACTCCGCGCGAAAAGGAGCATAAAACATAATGTGCAAGCAAAACCAAATAAGAGACGGCAGGGTTAGCATCATAAGTACGCTGGAGCAAACCTAGATGACGAGCTGAATGGCCATATAGAGCAAAGTGGGCCTCTGGAAAAGTGACATTAATGCAAAGAGAGGAGCTACAGAAGAGGAATGACTTCTTCGTTTTTTTCAGACTGACAGCTTGTCCTCTGCTGCGCCAGCACTCTGAGCGGAGGGAGGGCACCGTCTCATCTCTCTTGCTGTGATTTGTGCGTCCGATCATAGAGGCGACCACTTTTACAGCTGCTATATTGTCAGGGCTAAGCAGGATGTGCCAGTGCTGTGTGTGTGTGTGTGTGAGAAGCTGCCTATGAAAGGAAGACATTAATTTGCTGTATCATTTCATGCTGGGACAGTCTCACACACACACACACACACACACACACACACACACACACACACACACACACACACACACACACACACTTAGGCTATAGCTCCATAGCTGGCCTATCTGCCATAATAAACAGCTCGTGTTGGAGAACTGAATTTAAACCAGGGCCATATCGCATATTTCTGTACATGAGAGGAGGGGGGCAAGAGAGAGAAACACATCAATAAAGATGACACCGTTTAAGAGGCAGACAACCTTTACAAAAGAGCGCCGGGTTTAATGGGCTGGCCGCCTGGCTCATAAACCACAACCGCATCCGACTGCAACAGATACCGAGAGCCAGTTTTACTCAAGGCTGGCGCAGAGAAATGTTACCACTTTGGATTCAACGACGGGTCTTTTTTTTTCTTTCTTTTGCATGAGTCAGTCACGACAGCAGGAAATAACCTCATCTAGACCCAAGGACTGCAGAGCAATCAGCCAGGTTGAGGAAGCGACGTCTGAGGTGTGTGCTTCGGTGTGTGGCTAACAACCACAGATGATGACCACAATGCAACACACACACACAGTGCTGCAGCAACGCACGCTTCTCAGGGCTAGTGTTAGCATCAGCCATTGGTAGTTTTTATGTGAGCATTCAGAAGGAAAGTGCCATTAAAGTCAAGCACTGCACATAAGCACAATTTTGTGACATATTGTGCGCAACTTTATTCTGTCATTGCACTCCACTTGCACAGGGAATACTGCATTGTAGGGCGCTTTCAAATCTGTAGTTCGGTAGTCTTGTTTTAGTCACAAAGATGATCACCAAAGAATCCAGAAGCTGGTTGTAACTTATGACCATAACAGCAACTTCATTAATCATTTAGAGACGTTAATTTAAGGTTATTTGCTGAAAACAAAATGCATGGGGAGATTGTTGACTTGCACAGTTACATTGGCTAGGGTTGGATGAAACAGCATTCATGAATCATACACTTGTGTACAGTGGGGAAAGAAGGGTTTAGATCGTTTACTGAAGAAAAGGTACTACCACCACACTGTGGAAACACGCCACTGAGTAAAGGTATGTGAGGAAACTATCAAAAAAATTTCTGTCAGTGTTTTATATTATATCTAATATTTCTGGAATAATGTGTATGTTGTATTTTCTTGCTGCAGATGTTTAAGGTTGTGCTCATTTTAACCCCCTTTCTATACAGTTCCTTTGTTGATCTACAACAAATGCATCATATGAATCATCATGTTTTTTAGTGTCACTGTCCTTTGAGAAACACGCAAAGTCAACTTTTCCTTTTACAGCTTTGTGACGATCCATTTTCCAGCTGATTCAAGAGGCTTTTCTTCTCAAACTACATATTTTTATAGAAACATTTTCAAAATCCTTTTTTTTCATTGTTATCCTGAAGACAGAACACTTGGGACCATTCTGTTAACCCAAACACACCTACTGAAACTGAAAAGAATTAACTTATAGGTAAATAAGGATAGATATGTAAATATAAATACAAAAATAAAAACAAATGGAAAAAGAGGGGTTGTAAGTATTAATAAAGTACTGTATGTCACTTCAGTCCGTGGACTTCTTCCAAAAAGGCAAGTGGATGTACCATCACAAGGGTCTTGGAAATATATCATGAAGGTTGAAAAACTAGATGGTTTTGCTTTAAGTAAATGTAATTAGTTACTTTCCACTGTAACAGTTGAAAACAAATACTGCTCAGGAATCTTACAAATGAGTAATCAGTGAATAAACTGTAATAACCAAACAGGAGACAGTGACAGGAAAGAGAAACAAAGGAATAAAAAAAGTGTATCACATCATTTCAATGTAAATATATGCAAATGAATGCAAAACCAAACACTGACCTCAACCTGCCAGGCACAGGAGCAGTAAATTTCCAAATTTCAAAAGTTTTAAGCATTTTCTGTTTTGCCACCTGCCAAAAACACTCAACATTTTTTTCTCATTAATATGCAAATGTGGTGAATCAGATTTATGTGCTGGATTGAATTAATCCCTGCCACCCCTTCTGCTGGTGCTGTAATCACAAATTACAGACAGGCGTCTGACGGTAGGCTAAAGCCTTGAATCCTGTCAGAGGGTCTTTTACCTCCAGGGAGAAATCCCAATCAACACAACTGGTCAGACACACAGTTACAGCAGCAGCATAGTAATGCGGCACATCCACTGTCAGTTTCAAAGGGATATTAATTCTCCCTTTTCTCTTTTTCTTATCTCTCTCTCTCTGTTCTTGTAGCGTTATTGTGGAGCAGCCACAGTAGGCCCATGCCGTGGCCAGTTTCCTGACATGTTAATCAGCGGGCAATTTGTTCACATTTAATAAGGGGGATGTTTGAGGAGATAAAATGGCTCCATCCTCTTATCCTGCTGCATCCTGCACAGTTCCTAGATTTACAGTTAATGAGGAGGGTGCATGTGAAAAAAAAACAAGTTCAGAGAGATGCCACTGCTATTCATCCTCCTTTTAATTGATCCTGTATCGTGATGATGTGACTGCATTTGAATAACAAACGCTAAATGTTTAGATGCAGCGCTGCATCGGGTCCCAAAATATGACAACATTTCACACAAATATCTAATTTAAGAAGGTATAAAAAGATGAAGTGATGACTTTTTATATCCAAAAGGCCAAAGGTGAACTTCACTGTGACATCATAACGTTTCTGCCCATTATTCAACGCCATAACTCAGTAGGGGAGAAATTTGTCAGAGTACTACCGCCGGTCACAGCCCTCGGCAAGGGCTTCAGGATTTAGAGCGCTCTACTCCGCGTAAGGAGGCAGGTTAAGGTGACTGATGGCTCAAACAAACATGTCTGTTACAAACAAAAAAACATTTCAACCCCACCCACAATCTTTTTCTAACCCTAACCACGTAGTTTTGTGTAAATTCTCGGTGTTGACCACACGTTCCCCGGGTTAAAAACAGCAACCGCGTAGTGTAGCTTCATGGATTTGATGCAAAGGGCAACCCAATCGTTCATTGACGCCAAAGGCTCCTGACAATACGGCAGTATGTGAGGAGATGAGATGAGGACGGGTGGGTGCAGTTCACTTCATACCTTTTCTTGAATCCCTTCAAAGTCTTCACTGCATATATTACGCAAGTCTGGACGGTTTGGATGTAGAGTGCAACTTGACTGGTTGGTGAAAGCATACAACCACTACGTAGTAAATCAAGTTAATCATAATATGTGTGTTCTGGAGAGAATATTTCAGAAATCCCTGGTGTTAGTTTGCACTGTGCATCCTGCTGAAAGCTCCCTGTTGGTTCTAATAGCTGTAATATTATAGTGTAATTGTCGAGAGTTTGCCTCTGTATGCATGCGTTCACGTTTCCAGTTGCAAATCTGTTTACGTGTGCACAATTGAATCTAGTGTAAATCCTAATTCAATTGAACACATGTATTGTGTCTCCTCAGCAGCATCTCCCAGACCCAGATGGTTGCATGATGAAATAATAAAATGACATGAACATCCACCTGTACACACCCATGGGTGTCTGCTAAACTCGGCAGAATGCTGAGATATCACGCCGAGGAGTGAAAGTGCGACGTACCCTGAGAACAGCATCGGTAGTTACATCAGTGATAGTGGGAGGGGCGGGGGGGGGGGGGGGGGGGGGTTGAACGGGCCTCATTGAGATGACAGAGAGGGACAGACATTGGGCGTAGCTGCATTATTTCAACTCCCCTCTGACAGTGCTCTAATTTAATGAGGCACACTGTGAGCGCTCGTGTGAGACTGTCTCACTTTGTCTGGAGCAAGGTCAATCTGCAAACACAAGGGCACGCAGAGGAAACAACAACCAAACAAAGCCAGGCCTGGTAAAGAAAAAAAAATGAGAAAGTCAGATTACAAACCACCAACAGTGCAAACAAGAAAGACCACGCTGGCAGTCCAGAGTATCCAAAAAATTAAGCTATAATGGCAAACATGTTACAAACAATGTTGGCTGTGCAGAGAGTGGTAATAGCATTTTACAGAGGAGAGGACCTGGCCGGATTATTAAATGCTGTTGCTCACCTCCCCTGATGTGCTAATGTGCGACACTGCAAACACCGCTACTATAGTCGCAGTGTTGACAGCCAACAACAACAAAAACCTCTTCCAAACAAACAAACACAGACATAGAGAGACTTTAACTCCAGCCTCTTGGCTTCACCACGTCCTCCCTCCCTTCATTTGTCTGTCACCAAAGACACGCATGCCATTCCAGGCAGCAGTCGCCTGGCAACATGGCTCAGTCTCTGAACATATTTCCTAGTTCGGGTAAGAGATACACTTTCAGCTACAGTGTTATTTCATTAGAACAGAGCGTGTGGGTTTGTGTTTCTGCATCTCTGTCTCCAGCCACCTGCTTTTATTGGAGCCTGCCCCCGGAGTGTTTGCTGGGGGAATATTAAAAAGACGACTGCCGTTGAACGGGATATTATAACATAATTAGCAGGGGTTCCGGGCTGGCACACCGCACAAAAACAGATGGCCTGCTAATTCTATTAGCGGGGCAAAAATGGCAGCGTAGCTCCTACTGCTGGTAGAGTGCTGTGACCTTCAAGCCCCTGGAAGTGGCCTGGTGCACAGACCCCCGAACTATTACAAGATACTTTCAGTGACCCCGGACTCTTCTTATAAGAGTGTTGATGAATTTGCAAGGCCTGAAACTGTGGTCCTAGTTTTCATGTTCTCAAAAATACGGAGGTTCAGATAAGAATAACACCTTAATATTTTAGCCATAATTAAAAGTCTAAAAACAATAAACCTGTGTAATATATTTAGTTTAATTTTGTACTAACATTATCTCAAATGTTTTCAACATTGTTCAAACCAGAACCACCACCTAAAAGTTAACCTTCTGTTACATTAGGTCTCCTATCAATGATTTCATTCTCTTTGTGCATGCATCAGTGTTGTCTGCCACCTTTGTATGATACACTTTTTAGATCTTGGTTGTTTTTAACTCTATATTTTAAAATATGCATAAAGGATTTTAGTCATTGGATGTCTGGATCTTAAGTTTTTGTTGTTTTTAAAAGAAATTAATTTCACACCAGACCACAGCAAGCAGACAAAACAAACCACAAACACCAACATACCGATACAGCAACAACACAGCTAGAAAAGAACACCTGGCCTGAAAAGGAGATGGAAGAAGCATAGCTTTTATATTTCCATCCCCCAAGTTACCAGAGAAACAAGCTGAGCAAAAGTTAGTGGTGGCTCATGTCTGCTAACTTTAAAAGAGTAGAGAGAGGATGAAACGCTGCAAAGGGCTGCAGGTCGGATTCAAACCTGAACTGCTGAGCCTATTCGGGGCACATGATGCACCACCCCAAAACACTGATTTTTAACGTGAATTTGCTTTATTCAATGTTTGGCCGTTTGTTTTGAAGAGGAAGAGACCTCTGTGGATAATTTAGACTCTCGCTAAACACCTCCTGAACGATGACTGCTTACCTGGAGAAGCTGACTGCAATGACAGACACAACTCCCACGATCCCACACTTTTTAATAATTGATTGATTAATAAGTGACCCCTAGCAGCAGAAAATGACATATGTCTTTAAGGTAAAATACTATTTATTGAATACTTTATTGTACTTTACAATACAAAATGCTTTTTTATAGCAGGAGAACCACATGTGTCAATTAGTACTAACAATAACGACGATTCACTTCTTTAACCCATGAGCATGAGCCGGCATGACCATTATCATCCATCAATATTTGATCATTTACACCTGTGCTGTCTAAAACTCTGACGTGTTGAAATGCCTCCGGTGTAAAAAGCCCGTTCCAGCAGCTGTAAGGTCACATCAGTTGTTAAACGGAGACTTTTCTAGGCGACCTTTTTCACAGCAGACATTTTGACTTCTCAGAGCAGGCATAACACAGGTGTAACCAGTGACGTTAATCATGGCACTGCTGCACTACTAAATGCCACGCAGCCACAGATAATATTTATTACTAGTTCACACCAGAATGTGGCTAAATTAAATATAACTCACACGCCCTTTAGGAGAGTAGGCGGTGCAAGAAGTTTAGTGGTGTTGTAACTACTTGCACGTCATTGTTTGTGGCTTCGGTCATGCCAACATGAATATGAATAGGAGAGCTTTATTGGTGTTGCTTTTCATTCAGCAGAGCGGGGTTACATAAAATTTGATTGTGCGAAACAGCTCGTGTGATAGCTTCTTGCACTTTGGGCTTTGGCTCAACATGTCTGTGTTATTAATGCAGGTGTAATCGAGACATTTGGAGGCAAACCGGGACAGAACAGAAGATGGAGTTAACAGGTTAACAGGAGTTGGTTTTCTCCTGTTGATGGCACCACCTCAACACTAGATGGATACATTGTACACGATTAAGGTCGTGCTTTAATAACATTTCCTACAGTAACTGTGTTTGCATTCTTTCATTAATGGTATATGTGCGAAGGATCATTAATTTCCACACGCGATGCATGCTGGTAGCAATGCAATGATTTTCGAGATAAGCTGCGTTATGCTAACTGTTCATTTGCACAAAGTTGAGGTCAAGGCTACTTTATGCAAATCAGGGGCGTCCAAGGCGACTCACCACCTCTGGAACTTCCCAAAAAACTTCTCAACTAACAGTTGTTGATCTAAAATGAAAACAGATTCAGCAACAGCACAGCTTGTATCTTGCCTCAAATTTTCTTTTAGAAACACAATTGGGTATTTTTTTAATTTGTAATATGCAGTAAGTTCCCAAATGTGCTGCCATGTTGGTTTGTTCTAAGAACAGGAGCAGACCATGGAAATATTAAGTTTAATGGATACACTACAATTCTGATATTGTTGGTATTGGGTACACTTACCATTACTTTGGGATACGAGCAACAGTGTTGCGGTCTGGTCTGGTTTCATTACTTAATATGACAATATCCATGCAGTGTGTGCTAGATGTGTGTTACTGCAATGGAGAATAAAACTGAGGCTTTTTTCAACACGTTTGTCATCTCCAACAATCCAAACTGGCATTGGGAACTTCAGGAGGTGCACACGTCAGTCAAATTACTTTTGATCATACATACTAAATGGGGGAAAGGGTGAAGATAAGCTGCGACCACATGTCTTTATCTATTTAGCATCAAAATGGGCAGTGGAATTAAATATTATGCCACTGTAATATACTATATCATCTCCCTTTCAGTTTAATGTCCTCACTTTGGCCACAGAGGCACAAAAAAAACCGCTGCGGCTCTGAAGTGTTATCAAAGCATGAACCGTTAAATATTACTTGTGAAATATCAAAAATATCTTCTCTTGTGCTTTTATTACAAAACTACGTTCAAGACCACGATCCAACTTTCATCAGGACTGTGTGTGATTTTACTAAGTCGAAGCAGTGTGGTTAATACTGAAATGCATTAATATACATATACAGTTTTATGTATAGGACGCAGTCTGACTGGCCACATACAAACCTCTGCTCTGCCCCGAATACTGAGTGGACGTCTGACTCACTCACTTTTCATCTTCACCTCAGCCCCGACGTTTTCCCTCGCAGGTTTCAATATACTGTCCTTCATCCTTCATTTCTCAGAAGATCCCATTTACCTTCTCTATATATTTCACTGACACATTTTTCAGCCCCTTTTTCGCCCTTTCTTTCGGCACCCCTCCTCCTCCTCTCTCCGTACCTTCGCTGTCCCTCTCCCTCTAAAGCAATCATCCTTCTTCCTTTCTCTTTTTATTTACATGACACCGAGGTTCTCTCAGAGGCAGGTGCGGACGGCAAAGGGCCGGCTTTGACAAAACAGTTCAGGTTTTAATATCTTCCCCGAGCTTTTCATCGCAACCCAAGAGCTTCATAGCAGAACTAACAGTCCTCTCGTAATCACATTGTGCCTCTGTAAATATCATGAGCCCAGTCTCATCTTTATTTTATTACCACCTCTGTCACTAAAGACCCTCAGTGTGGACCAACAATTGTTTTGGCTTGAGGGGCCAGCCGACGCCAGTCTCATATCCTCCACCCCTGCACAAAATAACAGCATGTGAGACACAAAGGAGTTTATCAGTGTGATAATATCATGTTTTAATGCATTGAAGGACTATACGCCTTTTGGAAATATTTGACTTATTATAATGTTGTAGTTGTGTGGAAGATTTAAAGAATGCAAACATTATAAAATGATAATTTTATTTCTGCAGAAAAACTATAAAACGAATATAGTTCCCACAAGGACGCGTCAAACTTCCAAAACTAGCTCAATCAAATCAGACAAATTAAATGAAGGGTGTACAGAGTTATTAAGGAATAAATGTATTTGATGAAGTGTGTGCAATAAAAACAAAGTTGTAGAGATTTATGACATGTCTTTGAATCCCATCGTGACATCATAATTTTTTTACGGGGGCAGTCACAGCATAATCCCGGTGGAGTCTAGACACGGAATAAAGAAAAGCTGAAGATCTGGATGAAAGAGAGGAAAATAACTTATTGTTGGAATTTGACAGCAAGGTGTGTTTCTTTGATTTCAAGTTGAAGACTTGAAAGTTCAATCAGAGGCGGCAATGGTGGTCTCACTTACATTGATATACTGTACACATACTCTACTACTATATTATGATATTTCTTCTCATTTTTAGGTCTTAATTACAGACTGTATGTAAAGATTGACGACATGTCCCCACTTCCTTCCACTCTACAAAGCACCGCCAAGTTGTAATTTTGTAGCCAGTCAGTGAAGCAGTTTAGGCAGTGGAGCCACGTCATCAAAGTCCCGTCCATACGCCCGCCTGACTAATCGCAAGCCGATCACAGTTATCAGAAAAACAAACACAGAACAAACATCAGCGTGATAAAACAACCTAAAACCCCGAAGTCATCAAAGATAATTTGACGTGTACTCAGACTTTTCAGTTTAGTTTAGCCAGCCACCAGGGGGCGACACACAAATGTTTTGGCTCCACTTTCAAGATGTCGATCTTTTACAGTCTATGGTCTTAATATTCGGATAAAATGATGCAACAAAAACGTAGCACATACAACACAAGTTTTACTTCACACTTCGCCTGAACTTCCTCAGAGGCTGAACAGATGTTTTGTCCAACAGAGATCTGAGCTGCATCTTTTTCCACAACACAGAGGGGGGAAAAAGGATGAGTGGAAATTTGGAACCAAGCAGAGAATTCCCATCAGACTCCATGTCAGCTGTTGGAAATAGACGTCACTGGCAGCCTCTCACATACTGGCTAAACACTGTGAATAAAAATATTTACTTTTCAAAGGCACAACGCGAACAAGCCTCACACGTGCACGGTCATGAGACGTGTCTCTGAAGTTCCCTTTTTGGAGTCCTTCATTATAAGCAACCAACAGAGTCTCTACCCCACCATTTCTGCTTTATAGTGTGCATCATTTCGTCAGCTGTTTATTAATGGATTCCCACTGGAGCATCACATGCAACTCACAACTCATTGATTGCTGCAGCACAGGAGTGATTCAACCTACTTACTGTGCGTCCACTTTGTGAAAGCTTTCACACTGCTGCTCACGCTTTTCTGCTGGAAAACCATCATCGGTATGTGCACAGGCAATCATGTTATATTTGGAGTGAATAGAGGAAGAAATCACGAGTTTGCAGGGCTAAAAAAGAAACGGCATCCAAAAGGAACTTTAGAAATAATGCAAAGATTACAAGTCATGAGAAGTTATGTTTTACAGCTTTAATCTATGGTGGTATACTTGTTTAAGCTCTTAACAGACAGCAATTGTACCTCCAAATCAGCAGCAACAGAGCACTGCTGCATATTGTACAAGGCATCATGCGCGTAGTCATTAGCTGGAGCGACAGCACATTGATGATTATTATCCCCATCATTGCACATGCACCTTTGTGCCGCCACTATAATGCATTCATTTATTTATTCACTTTGTATATTTCATGACGACATGTCTCATTAACACAACACACATTATCCTCAGTCACTTATTTAGGTTCACACAATATTACCAACTATCAAACGCACACCTGCATGGCAGAAAAGTCTCAATTCAGACTTGCAGGAGTGTTTGAGGGAGGAAATACTTCGTTTTGCTGTCATATTGTGCTGTAGGAAAATATCAATTATTGTCACTTTAATTACCCTCTGAGACCTGCAGGAACACGGTGTTTTTAAGAGCCTTTAGTTCATCTTAAAGCTAGAGTGATGGTCTTGGTAATATATGAAACTAGACGATCCAAAGTAAGTGTAAAGTTTTGCGAGGGGAAAACTGACATGCATGGTCCCTTGACCTCTGACCTCAAGATATCTGTATGAAAATGAGTTATATGGATACCCATGAGTCTTCCCTTCACAGATATGCCCTCTTACAGATAAAACCCTGTGCAGTTTCGGGCAAAAAACATGCAGTTATTTGCATGCAGTACACTTATGATGTTTTGGCCTATTCTAAAATGGAGTATTTGAATATTTCTGCATACTGGGGTCCCTAAACAGTCTTGGAATTTCATAAATTGGGAATGACTGGAAAGCTGAGAGTCTTGTGGATTCAGTGAGCTCAATTGTGTTAATGTGTGATGATGTTAGTCTCCATAGCCATTATAGTGTGTGTGTGTGTGTGTGTGGGGGGGGGGGGGCTATCAGATAATCACAGCCTTACAACCACAAACTAGAGACCTAGAGTATACAGAGGATGGATGGATTGCTAACGTATATTCCCAATAAGTGGGTTTCAGACCAGTTTACACAACACAAGTGCTCTCAATCATGGTCTGGGTGTCTTAAAGGGACACTGTGTAGCTTTTTAAGTATTTTATTACCTCAAATAAACGTCTTCATTAATAAATAAGTCTTCAATGGTGTACAATTACCTCTGACAACAATCTGACTTATCCTCCTGAGTGAATAATTTCTTAAGCTCTATGAAGGCTTCCATGTCCTTCTGGTCTATAAAGACTATGAACAAGAAGAAGGGGGACATAAAGCACTATGTGGTACCGGTAAGGCTACAGAGGAAGACTGGAGAAGGAGCTCTGCAAGACGAGCTTGTCACTGCCCCGGCAAATTAGAAAGCCTGCACTGCACTTTTGTTTATAATGCAATATCATAGTTATGCCACGCCGGGAGAAGGAAAAAAAAAAAAAAAAAAGGAAAAAGAGAATTAAAAGCGAAGTGACTGGCGAATTCAAAAAACGAGGGTAAACAGCTTCTTGGCAAATAGCGCCAATGTTTTCGTTTATGTTTGAAAAACGGAGGTTATTCGTTGTTAATCGCTATTCGTTGGAATGCAATATACAATTTTACCACCAGATAGGAAAAGACCTGCACAGTGCTCCTTTAATGTGGTGTTCTGGAGGTATTTTTTTACAATTTTGAATCAATTCTCAGGTGGTCAAAAATGGTTAAATCCAGCACCAACTACCACACATGGTATCGACCCAAAAACGCTGCTAAACTAAAGATATAACAGAGCATGAGAATAGCCATTATTTACTTCCATTCATATGTTGTAAGCATTCATACACTCTAAGTCTTCATAACTGAACAGGTGCCAAACCAGAACATAATGTCTATTATAGACTTATGACATCTCAAATGAATCTTTAGGTTCTCAGTTTTTAGATTATGTATACCACTTCTATGTGACATCTACTGCTGACCTGCTATCTTCTCCTAAAAAAGATTCAAAATGGGTTAATTGTGGGTTATTGTAAATGAGGAGATACTGTCCCCGTTGTGATAGTCTTGCATGCTGTTCTGTTTACTGTGAAGCACTCTGAATATTGTTTTTCTTATAAAGTTTATTATCAGTGTCTATATATAAATCATGTCTAATGTGCCTTGTCCAGAAACACATGCATGCGATTTATTTTTCATATAAAACCATCCGTTTGCAGCAACCACCCACGCCATGCCACTACTGAGTGATACGGCTGGTTGTTTGCTGTCATTTAATTGTTCTAATTTTCTTTTAATTATAGTTTGGAGATGAAAAATAAAAAGGGTCAAGCGCTCTCGATGCAGATGCTTATAAGGAGATCTAAAACCAGAAGTGAACGATGGACTGCTCTAATGCTGAGATGTAAAACGCAAAGTACACAGAAACAGTCAGGGCGAGTAATTGGCCCACTGCAGCAGAGATATTTATTTCCCCAGCTGAAAAAAAACGGACCTCAGGAGCACCCGAGGGAAAGAAAGAGAGTGAGAAACAGAGCAAGACAAACTTGCAAAGCCTCACAAGTAAAGATAATTCTCAAGTGCAGTGGCGGGAAATTGGCAGATTGAGGATGAATAAGTAAGAGAGGCAAAAATCCTTTGCATTTTAATGAAAACTTTGAATTGAACGTAAATAAAGAAAGGAATAAAGATGTACATAAACAAAAAAACAAGCAAAAGAGCATTGGCTTTGGGGATTTGATGGAATTCTTAACCAGGTGAGAGTGTGTGTGTGTGTGTGTGTGTGTGTGTGTGTGTGTGTGTGTGTGTGTGTGTGTGTGTGTGTGTGTGTGTGTGTGTGTGTGTGTGTGTGTGTGTGTGTGTGTGTGTGACTGTTACACACTGTTACACACAAACTCACCTCACTCAGGTGTGAGGAGAATGTGTGATGACTTGAGCTCGGACCCATCGGCTCACCTGAGCGACGGGGACTTCAGCGGAGGAGAGGCGCTCGGCCGTTTGAAGAATTCATGAGTTTCTGAGAGAAACGTCTCATAAGCAGCGACTTTTTCACAGAGTCAGCTGGACAGAGATCTTTTCCAACTAATAAAGGGTAATAGCCAGTGCGATGGACCAACATCACTCACAGTGACCTTTCAGATATGCACAGGGCTTGTGTGTGTGTGTGTGTGTGTGTGTGTGTGTGTGTGTGTGTGTGTGTGTGTGTGTGTGTGTGTGTGTGTGTGTGTGTGTGTGTGTGTGTGTGTGTGTTGAGGGAACAGCTTGCTTGAAAAAAGCAGATAGAGCAAAGCTACTTGAAGGACGAGTGACCTCATACATCATGCTGGCATTACTCTGCCCAGTGGTGAAATGAGGGATTTTCTATCACACTCCCTTTTCTCCTCACATTCAAGTACACACACACACACACACACACACACACACACACACACACACACACACACACACACACACACACACACACACACACACACACACACACACACACACACACACACACTTGTACCTCCACACTTGTGAGGACCCTTAGACATAATGCGTTTCCTAACCCCAAACACTAATCCAACCCCTCATAATTTGCCGAACCCCAACCCTTACTTTGACATATACGTCTAACCACTAAAACCAAAATTTGAATATGCACTATATATAATTTGTATATTTATAATGGGTCAAATGAGGGGCGACACGGCGGTGTGGTGGTAAGCCCTGTCGCCTCACAGCGAGAGGGTTCCTGGTTTGAATCCCGGCTGGGGCCCTTCTGTGTGGAGTTTGCATGTTCTCCCCGTGTCTGTGTGGGTTTTCTCCGGGTTCTCCGGTTTCCTCACACAGTCCAAAGACATGCAGGTGTTCGGTTGATTGATGACTCTAAAATTGTCCGTAGGTGTGAATGGATGTCTGTCTCTGTTCGTGACTATATGCCCTGTGATAGACTGGCGTCCTGTCCAGGGTGTACCCCGCCTCACGCCCGATGTCAGCTGGGATCGGCTCCAGCCCCCCCGCGACCACGACAGGGACAAGAAATGAATGAATGAATAATGGGTCAAATTACCTTAAGTGAATATGGCCGCTAGTAGCTACAGAGAGTTCAGTCTCACAGCTCTCATCAGCATCGTTTACTGTTCTTGCCTGGCTACAGACCTGGGGTCATGACACGAAAACTGCGGTTTCTTGGTTAACACACAGGTTAGACAAATCAGACCCATGGGCAAGACTAACAGCATAGTCAAGCTAAACGTGCTTACGTCATAGGCTCCGCCGTGCACCGTTGTAGCCTACTCGCTCCTGTTGTGGCTGTAAACTGTGAACCTCTGCTAAATGACTCATTTCACAATCGGAATCTGAACGATTTGGCCCATTACCAACTAACATAAGTCAGTGATGTAGTTGCATTTGTGATTTAGTAATGTCCATGACTTATTTTTAAGAAATCCATGATCTTTTCTTACCAAACCAAGTTGTTCCGTTACTCAGAGTACTTCTGTTCCACAACGTTAATGACATGTTTTAAACTACAACCGCTTCATAACACAAGTAGAACAGTCCCACATGTTTAGAAGTCTTTGGCAATCAACCTAATCAGTCATTTAGGTATGAAGACGTGTTATGAGAGAATATTTGACTTGTGTGACCAGAAACACGAAATGAATAGCCTAGAGCTCCCCGCTCACCCACTGACAAAAAAAAGAAATACAAACATTATAAATTGATCACTGGCAAAAATTGCCATTATACTACTCGCCTGCAAAGACACAGTCGGACGAAAGCCTCCCTCAAATAGACCTCAGTCACATGAAATGAAATAGTTTATTACGTCCTATGATAATAGGGGTTATCCAAACACACATCTCTTCTCATCACTCTCCATGTTAGCTGCTACGACCATGACTACGAGTCGATCCACAAACAGCAAAAGTGGTCTTATATAACTGGTTTGGTTCGCTCATCTCCAAAAGTCTCACTTGATTAATTTTTGTGAACGCCCCTGAGTGCAGGATGAGTCATCAAACATTTGAAACCGTTTTAATAGAAGAGAAAAACACTGGGATTTTAATGTAAAACTGCTCTGGTAGTGATATTTTTAAAGATATATTTGGCATATAAAAGATAAATGAGCAATTAACACACAAGGACACAGGATTAAAAATAAACATATCCAATTTTTCATTTCACTGGGACTTGAATGCTGCTTTAAAAAATACCTATTCTTTGAATGTGTCTGCACTAATGGCTCTACTATTTCTAAGTGTATGTAAAATACCAGTCATAAATAACGATGTCTCCTTTATGCCTGAAGACTGGATTCTGCATTCAAGGGTATGAATTCAAATTTTATCCAATCAACTGTAATTGCTTGCATTATTAGCTTGTGGGTCATTCTAGCTGGCGGAGCTCTATTACAGGTCGGAGCTGTGTGTTTGGATTTCATTTGACAAAAAGTTTGTTTTACATTCCCAGACATGCTGTGGTTGCTGTTTGGAATTTCAATTATATCGCTCTCGCTCGCATATTCCATCCACTGGGAAGTACATCATACAAAGATGCTTCATCTGACATTTTACTGTGTCATTAAACAGCTTTTTATAAGACAGAAGGACAGGGCAATATGTCCTCACTCTCCAGGTCTGAAGCTCAAATTGGTCCCCACAAAGATAGAAGTACCAACGTATTCACATAGGTACACATTCATCTCTAAACCTCAGAAGGTCAAACTGTGGGTTTCTGCCTGTTTCCATGACACTGCCAAAACCAGTGTGTGCACTAAACCTGCTTACCAATCAGCAGACAAACCATAAACATGTCAAGGCTAGGTAAGTGGAAAAACACACACACACACACACACACACTCACACACACACACACACACACACACACACACACACACACACACACACACACACACACACACACACACACACACACACACACACACACACACACACACACACACACACACACACACACACACACCCTCTCTCTGTTGTGTAATATTAGCGCGCAGTTCGGCTATCTGTCAGTAATCTGGAGATGTAGCAGGAAGCTCAGCAGCACCAAATCTGAGCAAAAACTTGCTGATTAGCGGCGGAATTATCCTATTAACAGAAATTATTTCACGAGCTTCAGCATACAAATGAGTCACTTACAAAAGTTTCATCTGATACTGGTTGCGACACATATTAAATCATTTCATTCTGAGATTAAAGTGGGCTAATTTGACAAACCAGCACTAATCAAAAATGACAATAGGACAGCCTCGAGGCCCCGAGCGCGGGATCTCGTTTATTTATATATTTTTAATAAGAACGACTGCAGGGACAGAAGGGTGTCAGTGAGGAAATGAGATAAACCAAACAGCTGAAACCGCAATGAGGAAGAGATTGGGAAGGACATAATGAAATGTTGGAACGAGGGCGTGCATGTGTGTGTTTGCCACATCAGGTCAGAGCTAAGCACTGAGACGATCACAATAAAGGCCCCAATCGCTGTCTGGTGAAGCAGACACACATGCTCAAAACAACCTGAGACCCAGAGATGATAACGCTGAAAGTAGCGGACTGTGATTAATCAGTGACAGCTAACCACTAATTACAACCCCCAATCAATTACCTCAACGCTCATTATCTAGTCAACACACCACCTGGAGAGCACTAATGTGCTTTACTTGCTGTGGGCAGAATCAGCATATACACTTGTCTTTGAGAAGCACTGATACTGAATGGATGGAGTGGGAGCTGCTCAAGAAGGAAATGTGACCAGTGTGTGTAATTCCTTGTGTTCGCAAAAGTTAATAATCCCCTATATGTATTAATGCATTGTGACTTTATAAAGGAAGGGGAATATGCAAACGTCTGTGTGTGGTGAGGGGGAAAATCTCTGCCGCGACCAGAAGCCTCCAGCCTTCGCTTTACATTTTGAGCGAGACTAAAGATTAAAGCTCCTCTCCCAGAAGCTCTCTAACAGAGCACAACCCAATTACACCTCGCCAGACCTGCACCACGGACCAAGAGGGGGAAATAAAGACAGAGACGGAGAAAAGAGAAGGAGAGAGACAAAAGGGATTGAAGATGAGGGAGGCTGGAGGGGAAAGAGGGATGACTGACTGGGTTACAGGAAAAGGGAAGCCAACTCTGCACGGTGGAGAGGACGCTGAAGGAGAGATTGGCTTGAAGGAGGGGTGAGAGTGAAAAGAGAGTGGAGTTAGAGGTATGACTGAGATGCAAAGGAAGGTGTTAAGAACAGAGAGTGAGAGGGGGAAATTGGATTGAGAATATCAGAGGTGAGAGGGAAAGCAATGTCAGACATCTCCTCGGGGGATCAAATACTGAATTCAGTTTGAAAAGGTGCAACTGCAAATGGCAGAAAGAGTTAACTCTTTGAAACTTTGTAAAGTTAAAACATGAATCATGCAGCATGGCGTCAAGAAGAAGACCTGTGTTTCACAACCCCAATGGTCTGTAATACTTTGAATCACAAAAGAGACCCGAGACGCAAAAGAGCTAATGTTAGTCCAGTTTTCAGCCATGCTAGCAGCAGAACAGTGACTGCTCCAGACTGAAAAATCTCCACAACTATTGGATGCACTGCCATGGAATTATGTGACTATATAGGACTTGTCCTGTAGCACCATCCAAGGACCACCCTGCCATTAGACGGGTTAGTGGCAGCGCCTAAGAGATTTTACAAGGCACATAGTGCATGATGGTTCATGAAAAAAAGGATGATGGTTACGCAAACTACGGCACTGACTTTTATAAAGTGAGTATGAAGTCTACGCTAACATTATAGAGGTGACAGTAGCAGAGCAGTGTTTGCACAGTTTATTCGTCAGTGAATAAATGCTATAAACCAACTCGACAAGACAAGTTACAGTGTCTTGCTTGCTAACCTGGCCTGCTGAAGCTGGAGACAACTGCAGCCAAGTTTTCATTTAGTAGAGGGGATCTCTCCCACTAAGCTTTATGCTAAGAATTGCGTATCCCATATGTAAATTAGTGTATGGTGTCATAAGCCATCTAAAAACCCAGGAGAAACCCTGCCATCATGAGGTGGGCAGTCGCGATTCTTAGTGAAATGTCTTGATAACTACTGAATGTGCTGCCGTTACATTTGGTTCACACATTCAGGATTCCTCAGGATGAATTGTAATATTAATAATGATGACAAAGTTAATTGGTGACTCTTTCAATGCAGAACCATCATCAGGTCAAAATTAACTTGCATAAAGAGAGGAAAGTCCCTCCCTTTCATGTCCCCCATGGGACCTTAACCGTAAAAATACATACGGTAGTCAACGGTGACAGACAAATCCTTTTTTGATCCCGTTTTAATTGTTCCATGCAATTACACATACGATGTTAATTTTACAAGTAAAGGAAGCCGCCGTTTCTTGTAGGTTTGTCCCATTTCGTTTTTTGTGAATCGCTCAGTCAACTACGACTCTCGTCATGCACAATATTCATCAACTTGCTAGCTAGGTAACTTAGCCATGTACCATGCACATATACAACTTTATTTTACCTGATGTGTTTTATCCAGCGACTCCTTGTGTTTTTATTATCCAGAAGGTGAAAAATGAGCAAGAAATGGTGCTTGTGTGACAAACATTACACAAAACACACAGGCATCGTAGCTTCAGTGAGACCTCACTTTAGTGACTTTCGGGTGTGTAGTATCTCTTATCACTTCTTTTCCGTCCTATACTTCAACAGTTTTATAGCATTTATTTATTCAACAGAAAAAGGTCCCTTAACATTTGCGTCAGCCTGTTAACATTGTCAGCATTTAGCTGAAAGCACTGCTGTGCATACAAAAAGCCTCACAGAGCCACTAGCATGGTCGTAGATTCTTAGTCTTATTAGGAGACATTTTGCATTTTACATTTCTTGACAAAAAATGTACTACTTTGTATTGGCAGGGTGGTTGTCTTCTTTAATTGTGTATTTCTTCTCACTCAGGCAGATATTTCGTTAAATGAAACCAACTATTTTCCAACCATGTAGCCAGAGGACATCATTTACATGAAGTTTTCTTGAATGGAAATATCTTTTGCTCTAATGGCTGCATCGTTGTTAATCCCTCTCCTTGTGGCTACAACCACCCAGCTTAATGAAACAAGCTCATCCAGTTGTCAAAAAGCATTCTGGAGAAAATCGCCAATTTAGGAAGTATCACCCAGGCAGATTACTGGAAAAGCAGTTCAAGTGCTAAAATAAATTCAAACATGCCGTCACAAAACAGCTTGGAGTTGGAAAAGTTATGCTGCCAATGACAACACCAAACACCAGGACTTCATGTGGGAGGATTTAAGTGTAATTCTGCAGCATGTTGCAGTCTGACTAGACAAGTGTGATTTCACAAAGAAACTAATGCTTATGGAGTTTAATGAGCCACGTTTCCTACAACACAGACGCACATCTCATACTGTATCTGTGAAACATCAGCAACAAATGACAGAAAGATCCCCTTCACAGCCTTCCCAAAATGTTCAGATAATTATCAAGTTGATGTTTGTACCTATCAAAGAGTTTGATGCAACAAACACACAGGCAGAGAAGGAGATGAGGGAAAAGATAAAACGAGAGAGATTACAAGTCTACGTCTGCTGTCTCTCTCAGCTTTACTTCCTCCTGGTAGCGAAGTGAGTGGAGTTTATCAGGTCTGCTGTGGTTGACTGATGATGTGGGTTTTTGGAAGCCAATACTAATTCATCCGAAAAGTTGCAAGCTTGCTTTCTTGTGAATTTGGTTCTTGGCAGCATGGAACATCATCCGGACGAACATTTAGACCCTGGGACACTGAACACGTTTGTTTTTTTTATCCTTGCTCCAGATATTGAGTCTTTACTAGTTTCTTCGGATTTATAGGAGTTGTTTTGTTTTTTTTTACACACAAACTGTGCATCGATTCTCTTACACATTCATAAAACCATATCACCTACATCGTATCTGTGAGTGTGCAAGTCCTGCAGAAATCTCCTGATTTTCCTACTATTAATGTGATTCCCGGAGGCTGCAAAGAACTATTACAAGAACAAATCGATGTCCATAAGTGATTGGCATGTCATAACAACATTATTAATGTAATAATAAGCTGCAGCTGCCTGCTGTGGCTCAAACTGGAGTTGATGAGAGGGGAATTTGCAAGCTAGCAACCCCAAAACAATGAGCTGAAAGACCCTAAAACCATTTAAAAAGCCGAGGGAAACAGCAGAGTTCATGACAACTCTCTTTGGGTGTACCAAGACTCTAGAGTCTGTCGGACAGCAGATAAACCAAAGTATTAAGTATTTGGCCTGTTGAGACGTCACTCTGAACCTTAATAACCCTGCCAGGGTATGAGCAGGAGCATGAAATAAGATGTCCTGTCCTCCCTCTGCCCCAGGCAGGCGAGGTAAAAGGCTAAATAAATAAGGCATGGCTGTGGGGGTTGCCGAGCCGTGACCTTTAGGCCCATTTGTTTTGGGAGTAAAGGAGTGCAGCCTCAGCTAGCTGCCCCAAACTCCCCCCCCCCCCCCCAAACTCCGGAGGGCGAATTTTAATCAGCGGCGTGGAGATGGCTGGGGCAGTGCATCATGCTTAACGAGGCTAAGAGAGGGCTTTCATTTACCCGTGTGCAGGTAACAAATGGACCAAGGTGCCCATAAGACAATGCTTGTTTCCCCTTTTTCCTGTGATGTCCTTCAGAGTGTCTCTCCTTGCAGATCTCACCCTGCCTCACAGACTCTCATTTATTAGGTTTATACTTTGTTGTTGTTTTTTTCACTTATACTCTTTTGTTTTAACTCTTCAAACACCATTCTAATTTTATTTTTGAGCAAGAATTTCAGCCTCTGCCACGGCAAACATTCATCTGGACAAAGGCTCAGTCAATTGGATACATGTCTGTTTTACATTACGGTTCACCTTTACAATCTAATACAACTGCCCTGCAAAAGGTCCTACCTCTATTGTAAAACCTTTGTTGGCACTTTGTCAGAGAGGAGTTGATTCGACTCTTTGGTAAAATTTGAGTCCATACAATAGTTGCTATTGTTGTGTTGGATTGGATTATTGGGAAAGGAGTTTTCTTATATCTTGTCCAAACCCCCGTTCTGGCTCTAGGTCCCATACAGACTGTCTATCTCAACACTATGTGTTAGTGTCGAGATAGACAAACCGGTACATCAAATCAAATATGATTTTGGCTTGTTCCCAGATGGGTTTAGTGACCAGTGGCATCAATCTTTGTGTTTGTACTTTGGTCCAGGCTGAAATATCTCAACAACTATCCCTCAACTTTTCCTGCCACCAGCAGGTTGCCATCTTGACAAATGTTAGCACGCTAACACGCTAAATTAAGATGGCGAACATGGCAACACCTATAGCGCATTCATTTCGTAATCTGAAAAATGAGTTCCCGACTCTGAACAACATTTTGAAAATCTGGTGAAAATGCTGGTACATGATTTGCTGAGTTGGCGTCATATTACGCAGAAACATTGCACAACATATTGCATATCAATTTTTGCTCACATGTAGTTTGTAACATGGTATTGGTAGCTAAAGTGGTATCAGTCATGATCGTTGGTTGCTGCCCATGTAGAGTGACATAAATTTGTTGGAGTTAAGTTATTTATTAGAATTAAGAATGATAACAAGTCAGGTAAAGCAATATTTTTGTGGTTTTAGGAAATGTACTGGTGCAGCAACAAGTCTGCGACAAATTCACAAAAATTGACCTCCGAACTGGAAATAAATGCTGGTAACAGCTAACAACGTGTAAACTCACATACAACACATCTTCTTTGTAGCCTCCGTGTTGTTTCCACATTACGATTTACAGCTCATAAACACACCACAAACATCAACGTTAAGCTAAAACCCCTCTGTTCCTAAGAACAGCCTCACGGAGCTGCTAGCATGGCTGTACACTCTTCAGTCCTGTTTGTTTGTATTGTGTAATTTCAAATGTCACTGTATTTTTATTTTTTTGCATTGACTATTCACTTGACTACCATCTGTAAACCAAACTGCACCTCAGGGACATGAAGGCTTGACTCTGCTTCACTTGTACCTCCCTTCCTCTCCCCCTTAAAGCATGCTTGGATAGATTCAGGCCCCCCATTTATTTCCCATTCATCTCTCCTTCCTCTATATATCTTCAGCCCTATTTGGACAGGATTAATACTCTGGAGGGAGATGGGTAGTAAAACGTTTCCCCTGCGACTTGTAAGTACGCTAATAATTCGACAAGGAATTGCAGCCATTGCTTCAGTAAAGGAAAGGATTTTTAGAAGAAGACACTTCTTCTTTTTCTTTAGCTATTTCACTCAAAATTCTGTTTGTACTGGTTTAAAATCACTTTTCTCACTTATTGCCGTGCTTCTTCTGGTCTTGGTGCTTTTCACATGATCCCGCTCTCCTATTTCTTTTCTACCCTTCTCTCTCCCTCTCCCTCTGCTGTGATGAGTCTCATCCTGATGAATTCAACTCCATCACTCCTTTGCTCCGCAGGTCTCATTACAGTCAGACCAGTAGGGATCACTCTAATAAACAGATGAATATGACACTCACACAGCCTGTGCATACACATACACACACACACACACATACACACAGACACACGCAAAAAAAACACACAACCTTGAGAAAAAATTACACCGGGGGATGGCTACAAAATAAAAACCTTTGACTTGATTATTGCAGGCAAAATAAATTACAGCCCTCAGACTCACACTCCAACCTCAGAGCAAGAAAAATAGTAATACAATAACAACCGCTGTGAGAGCACAAAGCAAACATGCAGCTGTAGATGACAGCGCACCTTGTTAAGGGAAAAAAATGGACACACATGCTCATTCAAACACACACTTGAATAATGAAACGCATGCACCTTCCTCTGTTGCACTGTGCACAATAAGTCTTGCTTCATTAAAGCCAAATCTCATCCACTATCAGTTTACAACCACAGAAGTCGTTTGAACCACCGGGGAAATACAATTCCATTCCGTTTCGGGGTTATCTTAATATATGAGCTTGTCTCCGCCACATTGGTCTGCGGTTATGAGCTGAGCAAACACCCACAGCACCGCAATATTGCACCGGGCACATTCACAGGACGGATTGGTGCACACAAAGCAATTAGCAGCTCATATATATATGCATAATTGTGTCTGTGTTTGTGTGAGAGTATGATTCAACTCCCATGTCTGGTTCTCTAATTTCTACATCCGGTGTTATTAGCAAACAGTTCATTGTGGATTGCAGTTTGTTTGTTTTGTTTGTGCATGTCCCTTAATCCTTAAAACAACCCTCTCAAAATGGAGGATTCTCCTGAAATGGTTTGTATGTCAGGTACAGTATCGCTGCTTCTGCTGCTGCATTGTCAGAGTAAATAGTTTTATGAGATTTAACTCACTGGGACACAGAGGAGAAGGAGAAACCAGACAAATGGAGTACAAAGAAGACAAATCTCTCAACGCTGTCATTGTCTGAGGTGCTCCGGCCATCCATCCTCCATCGCTCCTTCATTCGCCTTGTCTGGCCCTATCCCACCTGTATGACACCCGATCACTCTTCATCCCTCTGTGCATCCATTACCCCTGTCACTTCATCCTTCCATTTCTCTGCCCCAAGGCCTGAGCGCCCCTCGCCTGTCACAGACGATACCATCTGAGTGGATTACTTGGGATATCATGAGGGATATATATGGTCAAATATCTCCTCACAAAGGTTATGATGGTGCTCATTAATGCAGCACTGGTGGCTACACATGGTTGCACACCCCTTTTTATAATGAAGCATAATACATAAAGGCTTTATAGGTTGAAACTAATGCCTTTATTAATGCTACCGAATCAGTTATGTTAGCTACTTAGAAAATGAATTCATCATTTAAAAAGGGTATGGAATTTTTTCATTTAATAAGCAACTGATTAAAAATGAATACGTATTTAATACGTTTTTTTTCTTCCAGAACAGCAATTTATCAAGTCAGGATTTAAAAATATTAGTAAGATTATATAAAATGGATTTTTGTTGCATAAGCTTTGCAGCTCTTTTCCAACAGAGAAGTAGTAAAACTGCCCATTAGATAATTTAGAGCTTGTTAGAAACACAAAACAAGGATATACACCAGCTAACTTGATTTTCACACAAACCAAGAGTTGTCCTTTTTAATATCGTATTACTGATCATTTGATGAATACAATTAGCAAACATTTAAAATTTATAAAACCATTAATACGACATTAGTTAGAGTCCAGTCTGTTACACCAAAAGTTCTGCCTGCAGCGCTCTTTAAAATCGAGACGTACGAAGGACAACGTTAGACGCCTCAGTGGAAAGATACGCTGATACTTTTATGTAAATATTTTGGTAACCAGAAATCAGGCACCAATGAAGTAACGACGTCTTCTTTCTTGAATAAACCTAAAATTACACATCATGTGATCTAAATACTCGGTTTACGAAATAGGATTTAAACTTGAGGAAGCTGATACCCCAGGTTAAGTTCTGTAACATCAGTAAACTGCACGCAGCAGTGAGTCTGGGATGATTTATACTAACAGACACCCAAGAGAGCAAATAAAAAGAATTAGAAAGAAGAGAATAGAAATAATTGAAAGAAAACCAAACATCTGCCAAAGGCAGGCCCCTAGATATTGGGAAAGCACTTCACAGTGAGTATAGTGCAATGAAAAATTAGAGTTTTAGTGAAGTTGTCCTGCCTTCATCTTGTTAGTTTCCTGGGGATAGAAGAGAAAATCAAAAGTGAAATTACTACCATATTTATATTCATATAGATGCTGCAGTTGGGGAGAAGTGGATGGCGTTGACATACGTAAGTTGAGGTTTAAAATGTTAAGCCCCTCAACTCACACCCCCAAGAAAATCTGCCCCCCCAACACTCTCCACTACCCCTGTTCCTCCCTCCTCCTCCTGCAGGGCGGTGCAGACCAGCAGGCATCAATCTCGGCCCTGGCTCATCCTCCTCTTTAGCGATGGCGGGCTGACACAGACGCAGAGCTTGTCACAGGCATGCACAGCACTGACCTGCCATGCCTCGCTCTCCTTCCTCCCATAACGGGAGGAGTGAATGATGGGAGAGGCGAGGCGGAGGCACAAGAGGAAGAGCGAGGAGGAGGAGGGGAGAGGAGTGACAAACTCATACAGCATGCATAACAACGTACTACGCCTCTCCACATGCATCGCTCCATCTATCTCCCCCTGACGGTCTCATCTAATGCCAATGGAAACACACAAACACACACACACATGCACATCTTTACAAAGACGGAGAAAGGTTGGCTGCAAGCTGCTACACAAGCTGACTATCAAAGCTAGAAAAATCACACCCTGATGCCTCAAATTCCAACTCATATGAGGAAGGTCACACTGGCAGGCCCGACTAGAGTTTACAAAGACTCTCCTTCCTTTCTCAGGGACATTCCCAAAAAAAACACAGTGTGCTGACATGCAGGCCCGCTCATAGAGCGCCATATGTCTCGCATATTAGCACTCTTTTAGTAAGACAGACACGCGCGCACACACACACACATGCACATACACACCGTGACCTTTACTGCAGACATTCTCAAACTCAAGCTATCAAACAATGTTCGTCTTCTCCCTCCATATAGATAGAGTACAATATCACATATTACAAATTTTCTTTGGTTCATGTTTAGCAGAAAATAAAAAATAAAACAAAGCCAAGAACATAAATACAGTACAAATATGTCAGATATAAAATTAAATAAAATATATAAAAATCTAAATAAATAAGATAACTCAATATGTAATTTATATATATTTAGAAGCTGTACTTTTTTCTGCATGATCTGCAAAAACATATTAACAGGTGATATAGTCGAAGATGTGTGTTAATGTAACGCATAGAGACGAATGTTTATGTGGCGTTTGTGTCTGGGGCTGGAGGGATCGGATTAGAAACACCTCTCGATGTAATGCAGTCCAGTGCACCACCCTCACTAACTATGACCTCTGTGCTGAGAGATGCAGCACCTCTGTGACAGTGCCACAAACACAGGCTTCATAAAAGTAAACTTTATGGCACAACAGTTGCATTAGAGTGTAGAGGTGTACCTAATAAAGAGGCCACTGAGTGTATATCCGTTATGTAATTGGGATTAGTGATAATGAAATATTATTCTAATCTTTATATTCAATGTACATCATTTTTGTTGTCCAATTTAATAACTCTGAGCTAATTAAGTCGTAATTCTGCCTTTACTTGTCATATTGTGACATATATCAATATCCACAAAATTGCTCATTGATACATTGTGTTTTGTGATTTCTGCCATATTGCCCGGCACGATAATGTGACAATATTTAAAGGGAGAGCTTTATTGTCCATCAACGTGGATAATGGTCTTTGGTCCATCTGGCATTTCATTAAAACACACAAACGAACAGCACATTCTGTAACACAATGACACAAACAATGAAACTAAATGAAGTCAGCTTGATTATACTGTATAGTCCTATAAATTACGTCGTGTGTATGTTCTTTAGGGAAGCAAATCACTAGTAATGTGAGGCGTTCATCGCTCATGAGCAAACTATCATAAAATCCTCAAATATGCCTCAGTTTACTCAACTGTAAACTTTAATTTCAACCTTAAAGACCTGGAAAACACTGTCTGCTATTGAGATTAACTATTTTTATATATACTTCCCAGTATTGCTTCAGTCCGTCTGATAACGTGTGCAGTAAAGACATGACATGAAAAGACTGAAATAACATGATTATATATATATATATATCATTCTTCAGTCAACAAAATAAAAAAAATGATTGTCTTCATATTGAGCACATCTCTATCCCAGTATCTTGTATCATATAAATGATGCAATCGAATCATCAGTCCGACTTATATGTGGTGTGTGGTGAAGCTGCAGTCTACAGTGTGTATGTTAAATAATGGCCTCCTGTCCGTTTGATGAGCGCCGCATATCCCCCAAGATCGCTGGCCAGGGCTGACTGTTTTGATGAGGAGCGATTTGCAGGGCTCAGGGATGAGCTTCTGTAAAGCCCGCTGGGCATCGACTTTGGTCAACACAGGGAAATCCCTGCTAAGATACTGTCCAACAGAAAAGGTCTGGCTCTCTCTGAAGTGATTACAACCTAACCACTATCTAAGCAAAGGCCCGGGGAGACCGAGTCAAACAGGCCCGTGACCGTGAGTGAGTGTCTACACACACACGACACAGCTGGATGTGAGCCCTTGTGATGAGACCAGGGGAGCAGCACGTGCACTGGGGATTGAACTTTGATCACAACAGGATTAAGCTTGAACCTCACACACACTGATCAGGCTGCAGGTTGAAAGACACATGAAAGAGTCCAGTAAGCGGTAGATGTGTCCAGATACCAAGGACGAAAAAGAGATGAGGCACAAAACTCAAATATGTATTTAATAGTCAAAGTGAATGTTCTGTGGTAAAACAATGATTTTATATGATCGGTTTCTTTTAGAGTTGTATAGAGCCGAAAATGCTGAATCGGGTATCATGCAAGTCTGTGCACTGATCCGATATCACGTCCAGAAGAAAAAAATCAACTTTAAAATACTTTCATCCAAACAAAACGGCTGTTTCCCCAGAAATTAGATTATCTAAAACAATGCAGCCTACACAGCAGGTTGCAGTTTTAAATTACTATTTTGATAATCGATTACTTGTTAAAGTAATCTGCTTTTCTCAGTTTTATATCACATGAGTGAAGATCTTTGAGTTTTGGACTGACAAGACATTTTAATACATCATCTTGGACTTTGAGAAATTGAGATGCACACTTTTCACGAATTTCTGACATTTCATAGACCAAACAATGAACTGATTGATAAAGAAAATAATCGCCAGACAATAATCCTTAGTCACAGCCCTGGTTTTTAGAGAAGCGATGCAGCTTGGGGTTCTAGTGCAGCATGTAACGTTGGCAAATTTAACTAAATTGTAAACTGGACGTGTACAGTGAATTCCTTCATTCATCTTATTTTTAGCGCTGCAGCTATCCTGCTTGGATGCCACTAAGGCCGCTTCTGCTGTCGCTAACCTTGCAGCAGCACGTAGGTGACGCTAAGCACCTCCTCCTTGGACAAGGTGAGGACAGGATTGGCTAAGGACTACAGACATACCACCAGAGATGAGAGAATAAAAGAGCTTCACTTCCCCACAAACAAACGTGGTCCTTTGGTAGTTGTGCAGACAACCAACTATGAATGATTTTAAAACTAACACCACCCTTCTTTCTCTGGCTTAACTGTATATGGAATGAATGTTTTAACATATTATAATCTGACACATTTTAAACATATTTACACTTCATGAACTGTTTTTTATTTATTTATTAACATAAACATTTTAATATCTGCATATAAATGAATGAAAATAAGGGCCACAGGGCTACAATAATAATAATAATAATAATAAGGTATCAGTTTCTGTTTCAGTTAGGAAAGAATGGCATCGGAGCATCTCTAGCTTCTCTGATATACAGTTTAGATCTGGGCAGACTGTGCATTTTTATTCATCTTCTAAACTATGTTAACTCACTGGCTGCTCACACAACAAAGTATATTCAAACGAGACAACTGTGTCCTCAAAAAGAGAGACAGGCAATGTTTGTGCACATGTTTACTACAAACTGAAAGTAAGAAGAAAAATATGGAGCCGCAGATGGCTGGAAGACGCAGACAATATGTTTTGTGTTCTGCAGCGCAATTCAATTTTCTGTCACAGCTCGGTCTTAGGCCAGAATACAGTTTCACACAACCACAACCTGTCACTATTTAAAACAGATATTTTGAACAGCCACACTGGAACATCCAACCAATCGCTGATCATTAAGGGAACTAGTCTGGCATCCTAACCCTCGGATTACACGCACACATGCGAACATGAGGTTTGAAAAAGAAGGGAAATATTCTTGGATATCGTTAAATGGTCCTATTGTCAACACCAAACACAATATGACTGTACACTGCAGATGAAGAGAATAAATACAAAGATGTGTAAGTAAAACTGCTTACTTAAATTTATAGCTCACATAAAAAAAGCCTATAAAATTTACAATAAGTGATTGTAAAAAGTCAACTTGTCAAATTTACATCATAAAAGGATAAGTGTGAGGTGTGTGTGTGTCCGCGTGCGTGTGTACAGTCTTCATGCCAATGGGCGTACTTTTTTCTGCCCGATGGTGGCATGTGTCTATTGGTTGTTATCCGCTGTCCTCAGGGTGAAACCACCGATAACAACATCCGAAACACAAGTGAGTTGTGCGTCCAACATCAGAGCGAAGGGCAGAGGCTGAGTGAGCACAGTCAGGTTCGTTTTACTCCAGTCTGGGCTGCCAGGCTCCACAAAATTAAGCGTAACATGCATGATAATGTGTGAAGGAGCTCATACCATTCTCCAATCGAATCTGGAAACATCTATCCCATAGAGAAACACCCATTTGATTTGTATATCAATATGAAATTGTGGCTTTAGCTGGTAGAAAAGGGTTAACAATAAACGGTGCAACCTGCAAAAATCAGGAGTGTTGGCACGCACGAGCAAGTGAAATGACAACAATAGAACTGGTGCGCACAGTGTCTGCCCGGCTTAAGGCACAGGCTGAACAGTGAACATTAAACATGTTCAGAATTGACATGTTCTTTCATTCAAATGGAGAAGTGATTGTGCTCAAGACTTTGTAAAAAAAACACTGTTTAAATCATAAACAATGGGAACAATAGTCCTTCACTTTCTGGTTCGTTGATCCTCTTCACGTTACAAAACACTCGAGACACTGCTTGAGACAACGTGTCACAATATTGTATTTATAGGGACTCAGCATTGACTTTTCCATGCGAGCCAGAAGATCAATTCTTCACATGACTGACTCGCAGATTACAGTTCCAGTCTTCCAATATCATAGACAAAGGATATATGGTATACGCTGGGCTTTAAGCTCACAATCCATAAATATCCAGGTTTAGATCTTACAGAATTCACCCCCACCACCTGCAGAGATGTGTAGTACCTCCTCTGTGGCTTCAGAGCTGTAATTCTCTGGTCGGCCCAGCTGAGAAGCTCCTCCACATGTAGCCAAGTTCTGGACATCCGTGGGGGAGAGAGGAGGACTGGGAGGAGCAGCAGTGAGGTTTGCTGGTACAAGAGGACGCAGCAGACTTAGGACAGGTAGAGTCTCTCCGGGCCACTAGGACTGTCTGAGCCGTTTCCCCGGGGGACCCAGGAAGGGGCACTGAGCTGAGGCCAGGGAGTGATAGAGGCCTCCGCTACCAGGTGTGGGTGAGAGATCACCATGGACTTCCAGCTCGATGTCTCCATCACATCGGCTGAGAGAAAGAGAGGGGATTCAAATTAGAGGAACAATGTTTAAGGAAAGAAACCAAATAAACAAGTTTCTCAAGAGCTTGGGATTCTGTGACTCCATCTGTGTGGAGTGCAACTCTGAGACATTAAGGGTTTGTCATACCAGCTGGCAGAGCTGTTGTTTACTTTATATTTAAAAATAATAATCCTAAAGGTCCTTTTGAGAGAAATTACAGCACACAAATAACAGGCAACGGTCATAAATATGCAGGCATGTGATTAATAAAGTCATATCTCTTCATATCATCATTTTATTTATTGTATCTTTTTGGCTCATAACTCTTTCTAACCTCTTTTCACACAATGACGTTTCCTTCGCACAATGTTTCATTTCACACCACTAAAATAAACATGATTTTGTGTAGCATAATTATTTTAAAATCTCTTTTATATTCTTAATTACTTCACAGTTGTTCTCCAGGTTGGGTACCACACTTTAGAGTAACAGTAACTATATTATTATTATTATTATTATTATTATTATTATTATTATTATTATTATTATTATTATTATTATTATTATTATTATTATGTTAATATGTTCAAATGTATTTGTATGTATTGATTGATTTTGAGAACCAAATTAAACTGTTACATGTTGACTACGATATGGCCAGTGGTGGAAATAAACTGTACTCATGTACTCTACTTAATTATTTCCATTTGAGGCTCCTTTATATTACACTACATTTCAGAGGGAAATATTAATATAATATATTCTGCTTACACATTTTGCTTCGCAAATTATTCTTAAAAAAGACGGGAAAAAGGCATTTTGTAGGTTTTAATGCAGTACTTTTACTTGTAATTAAATATGTTTACTTATTTTTTCTGACTTGATCAAAATGCAGGTTCAAGTGCAGACGTGTGAAGTACTTTTGCTGGGAGGCCTGATTAAAGAAAATCAGTAAATATAAGGGACACATTAAATATAATAAAATAAAATATAACAACAAATATATGGGGAAATGAAAGAAGACAAAAAATACAGAGATAGAATATTATAAAATCAACAAAAACTTATGTAATATATATATATATATATATATATATATATGACACGTAACAGTGTGAAGTGATTTACAGTATGTGATGTTGGGTAGGAAGAGAAAGCACAGGGCTGATTATGAAGGAGAAACTACACACTGAATTCTTATTGTATTTGCCGTTAAAAACACTATATGGGGAATTTCCCACACTCTTACTATGACTTTAACTTTTCTAATCATTTTCAACTCTTTGGATTCCCTGTGGCTCTGCGGATTTACAGCTTCAGTGATAAATAACTAATGGAAGCCTGAAAGTCACAACAATTTGGGATAAATGGTGTAAATTAATTGTTTATGAGTTCTACTCGTTGTCATCATCGCCCACAGCTGTGTTTCCACCAGCAGACCCTGTGGCGGTCTTCAACCTCCTGACACCCTCAGGGTGCTGGGCTGCACTATCACGCACACCGCTGTGTGTCTGGCCTTTAATGACATTTTTCCTGTTTTGTTGCGCGAGTGTTGACACTTCGATGTGTTTATGTGTGCGTGCGCGGTCGTATGCCATCCACACAGCAGCTCCAGACCTCCAGCTGACCTCTGAACCCCTGCTTACAGTAATGGCCAGTCTGCTGAGGCTGAGGCAGCAGGGCAGCGGGGGGAACGAACCGAGAAGTCACAGCAGGAGAGGCCGGAGGAGGGATGAACCGAGGGAGGAGAGAGTAAGACGGCAGCAGCAGAGAAAAAAAGATAAGCAGATAAATAAAAACAGGGAGGTGAGATAGAGTAATGAAAATCTGCAGAGAGGGACAGGAGAGGACCGAGGGAGGGAGGGCAGCAGGGGTGTGGAGGTAGATTAAAAAGAGGCCAAACTTTGACCTGCAGTCAGTGGTCATCATCTGCAACCACCAATATTATCAACAAAAACGACTTTTTCTGCCTTATAAAACCTTTACTTAATAGAAAGTGGAGGAGGTTAAAGCTCTGAGCTGGCTGACTCCAAATTTAAACCTGGTACTAGCTTTAATATACAATACAATATGTACATAATGGACAGGGGACCAAATGAAATGCTTTCAGAAATTGAAGGAAGAGTTTGACTTGGGGAACCAATATCTATTTAGGTATCTACAGGTTAATGATTTCTTTGAGGAAGACATCACCAGATTTCTCCTATGAACCAGACAGAGGGGAGCATCCACATGGCTTGGGATGAGCAGGAAGAGCATTCTCTGCACTCTTTATTAGAGATGAATAAGAAAGCAAAATACATGCAAGCAAAGAAGGCTGGAATAATAAATATAGAGTGTGTGTATATATACATACAGAAATCTGCTCCAGGCTGTGGAAATCATTTTGATGGAAGAATTTTATAGATTCTTTAGAACCCCCAAAACTAAAAGTAATTTTTCTTGAATAGGCAAAGATCTCGATCTACCAGTCGATCTTCGTTCCTACCCTCACCTATGGTCGTGAAAGCTGGGTCATGACCGAAAGAACGAGGTCGTGGGTACAAGCGGCCGAAATGGGTTTTCTCAGGATGTTCGCTGGAGTCTCCCTTAGAGAGAGGGGGAGAAGTTCAGCCATCCGTGAGGAACTCGGAGTAGAGCCGCTGCTTCTTTTGCGTTGAAAGGAGCGAGTTGGGATGGTTTGGGCATCTAGTAAGGATGCCCCCATGGCGCCTCCCTAGGGAGGTGTTCCAGGCACGTCCAGCTGGGAGGAGGCCTCGGGGAAGACCCAGGACCAGGTGGAGCGATTATATCTCCACACTGGCCTGGGAACGCCGCTGGATCCCCCAGTTAGAGCTGGTTAATGTGGCCCGGGAAAGGGAAGTTTGGGGTCCCCTGCTAAACCTGCTGCCCCGCAACCCGACCCCGGATAAGCGGTTGAAGATGAGATGAGATGAGACAACAGACATGCTAGAGACACAAATGCAGATCATTCTCATGTTTTTTGGGAATGTACGAAAAGGAGAAAGTACTGGGATGATGTATGGGTGGAGCTGTAAGCGATGCTGGCTTCTGAATTAGCAAAGACATTTGTGGTGTTATATTTAAGAAATCTCAGCAAGGAGCAATGTTCGATGTGAAGATCTGTTTAAGATTCTGTTGCTGCTGCGATGAAGAACACAATAACCAGAAAATGGTGCAAAGAGGACCCCGGCTGTACAGTAGGGATGTCACGATGTGAGACATTTTGAGATATGAGATATCACATTTATTATCTGAGGAAATATCACAGTTTCACGTCTTTCACAATAATTAATCAAGGAATTTACTATTCAAGACTGTGGAAGGAAAAAGACACACAAGCATGACTTTGGTCCTGCACTAAAACATGTCTGCCTACTTTATATAGACCTTTTCAATGGAATTCCATTGCTAGAAAACAGTAATGGTCCTTGTTAACTTCCTGTCAGCGGATGTCATTCACATTCTCTGCAACAGGAAATAAACTAGGACACATTCAGAATGTTCATGTTTACAACTTTGAATATAGAAAATAAAGGGTTCAGCACATACTCATAGAACTGGAGTTACATCCAGGTAACTACTACATATCCCTGCAAGGTTCAGAAAGAGTTTGAACTGTTTTGTTCAAGCTTTGCAACATTACATTTGCTATTTAAGTTTGTGTTTTTTTTACATTTGCTTGAGCATTAAGGGGTGGATATCTATCTCAAAGTGTTGTTGGCAAATTGGATATCCATCTTCTACAACAACTCCCTGGTAATTGTTCAGATATGCAAAACGCTCCCACACTGCAGATTTAAGGACCTTTTTCCTGAACTTTTTATAAAGCTAATGTCAGTTCCCTCATTTTTACAGGTTCAGATGAATAGCACGACTCTTACACGCAAAACAAATCAGCACACACAAGCGTTAAGTGACTCGCAAGACTCATTTTCACAGGACACCATACTGTAGATATTGTACCTTCTACAATTCGTACAGTTGTGAACCTGTGATGTTATGAAACTACAGTAACGGCAAAACCGTCTAATCCTGACATCCCTCCTGGTTCTCTTGAGGAGATATTCTAAATGGAAAGACTCACGTATGTTTTAAGAATTTATTGAGAAATGTGAAAAACAGACGGCCTATAAGAGCCTTCACAGAGACACTTCTAGAGCTGTTACACAAAGACAGGGACATCTTGTCAAGTTTGTCTGTGGTTATAAAATGAAAAACAATCAAACTTAAGTTTAAAATTCATATTTGGATTTGCACTACTTCATTTAGTGTTGCCTAAAGATTCATGTTGGACTAACAAAAAAAAAGGGTAGCAGAATTCCTTTTTTAAACAAAGTGGATAAATAGTGTCTGGGTGGCTCCTTTCTGCTACATCCTGGGGGAGGATGAATAAATGAGACAGAGGTAGGATAAAGACGACTCCTATTGTCTCGACTAAATGACTGTAAGCGGCTTGTAAAGCCTGGTCTGCAAAGAGGTTGAGGTGCTACAGGGGGGGAGGATTATTGGTTCCTGCGTGTCGTCTGTTTTCTGTATTCGCCCTCTAAATTGATTTTTGTTTTGTTGCTGTCCATTGTGTCCGCAGGAGGAGGGTTGATAGCGCTTTGCTGGCCCTGGAGTCCCCTGCGGCCAATTTCCCCACCGCCACAACAACACTGTGGTAAATTAAACTGTCATAACGCCCATAACCACAATTAATGACTGGGATTAGGGGTAGAAATCTGCATTACTGAACACTTTAAGGCATACGTGAGGCTTTAGGCACAGAACAAGAGGGGAAGGCAAAGGGGAGTGACTGGAGAAAGGGGGAGGGGGGGTGTAGGAACAAGGCCAGGAGACGGAGAAAAGCTGTAAAGAGAGGACAGAGGGATAAAACAAAGGGATTGGAAATGTGTCTGGCTCAGAGATAGAGAACTCAGAAAACAGAGGGAAGGTGATGAATTTCGGTCGTGACTGAGAAGAAGCTTCTTGTTATAACGGGGTATTCAGATACTTGATCAATCGCCTCTCTGTGGACGTAAATAGCAGTCATTGATGCTAATAGGCCCCATTTTACCTAAACAGGCTTAACATCAACATGATTAACATCAGCAGCTGAGCTTTATTGCTAAATGGTCCAATATGATACGGCAGCAAAATGGTCCGATCTGGGGATTCAATTAAATTTCCTCTGGAGACAAAAATTGCTCCCACTGAAAATTAATGACTTTGACGAAAAAGCTGAGCGTGTGTATGTGTGTGTGTAAAACTGAAAAAAAAAACCATGTTTGCATAAGTGTGGAAGGAGTTCTGGAGATGAAAGATCTTAGTTTAGCTTGTGTAACTCACTAGTTGATGAAGTCGACGGCCTTGAGCTGGTTGGTGCTGTGCAGGTCGGCGAGGATGAGGATGTCTGCGGCGTTCACCGCACTCAGACTCATGCACAGAGCACCTTAAGCCTCTCCAGAACGTACTGCCAACAACAGGGTGAGCAAGAGAGAGAGAGGGGGAAAGAGAGAGAGAGAGAGAGAGAGAAAGAGAGAGAGGGGAGAAGCAGGTAAACTAAATTACCTTAACAGCGCTGCCACAAACAACTGTTGTTGCACTGTGTAATGATACGGAAACAGAGAATTACCCCGCCGCGGCGCCAACAAGACTTAGATTGAATAAGAAAAAAAATACTGTGAAGTGGAGCAAAAGTGACAGTTACTTCTACTGAGGCGGAGTGATGGTTTGGAAGGGGTTCACTTGAGAGATTTAAAAATAACAATTTCCACTGAGTTTGATTACCACATTGCTGGGAACAATAACGTTCTCTTATCTTCACCAACACGTCCAAATGAGGCTACAGGGGAATATGATGTAAAAAGAGTTCATTTAAATGAACTTCTGCTAAATAACACTTGTGTTGGCATGTTTTAAGACACGTCTCACATCTACTTAGCACAATACGATGCTATCTGCCACCAAACTCGAGAAAACACTCACTGTTCAAGCGTGAAGGCTGTGAGTGAGGTGAGGAAACATCCATGTTTATTTCCTGAGACAAGCTGACAAACAAATGCCTCCGAAAAAATCACGTGGCAGATTTTGGGTTGGTTTTTTTCTCAATTTTTTAAAGTTGTTGCAGCCAAAATGGGCGATTATTATTTATTTAGAAAGACTATTCTTAAGAATTATTTTGCCACGCCACAAGGAGGCAGTAATGGTCATGGTTCACCTCACATGATTACCGGTGTGCAGCATTTGACACGAATGACAGATATTATTAAGTAACACAAAACAATAAGATTATATTGCAAATACTAGGAGCGCTAAAGGAAACAGTCTGCCCCAACAAGACGACCGGAGAAGCAAGCGACAAAAGATTAAATCAGGGTAGGTTTCTTCCTTTCTTCGATATGAGGCCAAATAGTCACAGAAAAATTCTAAGATTATTGCTATAAATATATGAATAAGACACTTTTTTTTTCAATTGTTCCCAAAATGTCGAGAGAGGATGCCATGTTGTGACAGAAACAAAATCCCACCGGCAGAACTTCGAGGCTTTCCCTGGCGCCTCTCTGCCTACTTAATAGTGTTTGATTGGCTGCTTTAGTCAAAACACAGTAGAATGGAGCTGTTGCTGTGAGCCGTTGCAAGTTGGAAAAATACAAACACAACGCTTTAAAAATGAGCAGCTTGATATTATTAATAAAGTAAATACAATAAGCTTTCAGAAAACAGGACAGCAGCAAGAGCAAATCCGGAAGAAAGAGAAGCAAATAAAAGCAGTAGAAGTAAAATGTGGGTTTAAGGAACAAACAATGAGGGAGAGGATTTATTGTACGTGTGTGTGTGTGTGTGTGTGTGTGTGTGTGTGTGTGTGTGTGTGTGTGTGTGTGTGTGTGTGTGTGTGTGTGTGTGTGTGTGTGTGTGTGTGTGTGTGTGTGTGTGTGTGCATGCGGCGTGTGTGCGTGCATCAGAAACACAGGAAGTGTGCCAGATTTGACATAGTCGTCAAACGGTGGAATTACAACTTTTTTGTCCGTCTCATGTCTTTTTTCCAGGCATCACAACCTCTGCAAAAAGACTTGTGTTAATATAATTTAATAATAATTGCCTATACCGAGCATCCGGGTATTTTTAGGTGCGGTAGCTGAACTTTTTTTGCTCCATGCGCCCTTGAGGAGCTCTCACAGGAATGAACGGGGCTCTGCATCAAACGCTTTATCCAGGTTTCTTTATACATCAATGGTGTGCATCAGTCTCTCACATGTTTATATTTTCTTACAAAAAAGTGTGTTTGAGCGTGTGTTCAGGGGTAGAGAACCGTTTTTGAAGGTCATTTTTATGCATTCTGACTTGTGTATAAATGTACATAGTAAGAGGTACACACACACACACACACACACACACACACACACACACACACACACACACACACACACACACACACACACACACACACACACACACACACACACACACACACACACACACACACACACACACACACACACACACACACACTCTCTTTCTCTCTCTCTCTGTACTTTGTCAGCTGCAGTCAGCAGGTCATCAGCCATCTTGTCCAGGTTGGGGGCCTTGTCTGTGTAGATGAAGCACATAATCTCTTTGAAGACATCTGGCTCCACGTCATTTATCTCCACGCGGTTCTGAACGGGAGGAGAGAACAGGAGAGAATACACACAGGGTTCAACAAAAATAAAAGGCGAGAGAAGAAAAAGACAGATGGTTTCAAAAAAACCTTCAAAAAACATGCACATGAATATCCCCAGAACCTCACTGAATTAAACTCACTCACCTTGTTTAGCACACGCACAGGGACAGGCAGCCATGCAGGGATACAAAACAACTTCTAAGTGGCAAATAATAAGAAAAAAACCCCCTCTTCTGAACAGTCGGAACACGTTTCAGCAAAACTGCATTTTAGTACATTCAAAATTAATCCTGAACATTAATTTCTTGACGGTGCCTGCAGCCAGCAAAGGAGGCTTTATCACTCGCCGGCACAGTGACGGTAACCTGAACCTTTCCCTCCAAACTGAGAAGCAGCACAAAGCGGTAAACCAATTATAACAGTGCTTTATCGTCACCACGGTGACCGCCGGCGTTTTAGCAGGGTCAGGCTGGGTGTACCAACAGCTTAGTGCATTTGTGTCAACTCTGACCACTCAACAGCAACATAAACACACTGAGAAATAATGGAGGGAGAGTGTGAAAGCTGCCGGGTCGAGCTTAGAGCATGCAGTGCGCTATTGTGCCCTTTAACAGGAGCAAAGGTAACACACATGAATACGTGAGCGCATGTGAATCCTCTACTCGCCACATAATTAAATCTGCATGTGAATTAGAGTTGGCTCCATTTCCATTTTTGCTGGTTGCAGTCCAGTGTTGTGTTGTATTTTATAGAATTTTAGACAACTTTAGCCTAGGGTTTGACATTGATTGGAGTTAAGGTTTTTTTGGGGCCGATATTTGTCATTTTAGTTTGCTAATTTAATGGTCCGTCTTTAAAAAAAACATGTGAGAGACACTGCCCAGCAGGCAACAGGGAGACAGTGGGGGGGGAAACGGGCTGTAGGTGTGTATTTTCACATCTGACGCAGTGAAATAAGGGTTTATTTAGACCAAACCAGAGTTACTGGTTGTTGGAACTGTGAAGAGACTAACCAAGACTTGCTTTGGTGAGTTTTATTTATTACGTTTCTGTCGTGTGTTTGTTTTACAATGATCCATGAGATAAAATTACTGTTTCTGCCGACGCTTTAAGGAGAGCATAAACCAGCTGTTTCTTTTCAAATCCGACTCTGTGAATTAAGTTTTGTTTTTTTCAACCAAACCATACTTGGTGGCCGTGGGAACCATCGAAAAACTAACCAAGACGGTTGTTTCTGTGGAGTTTGAATGAAGTGGTTTTTTTTTCACATTTTGACATTTTGTGAGTTTGTTTGTTTTTGTTTGTTTTGTTTGTTTTTATTGTGTCAAAAAAAAGTTAAGAGAGCTAGAGAAAAACGGAGACGTGACTGTCCGACAGCACACGTTTAGTTTGTTTACAAGAAAGTTCATGTGGGGTTTTTTTTGTTTGTGCGATAACTTTATCCACCACTTAAGTGCAATAATTTAATCTTACTACTACATTTCTGTCATATACAGTCATACATATTTTATCTTATACATTTCGTATACATTTAACTTGTCAGATTTCATTTTCCGTGAATTTTATTTTACCTGTATTCTTACATCTACTTCATATATATTTAACTACGAGTTTATTTTTTCCTTTTTTTTTTATACTTTCTGTATTTATTTAGCTAAGAAGTTTATTGGTTATCCTATAGTGTATTTTTTTATACCTCCCTTGTGTTTTTGTAAGCTGCTGGAAATTCAATTTCCTTGCGGGAGTTCATCCCAAAGGGATCAATAAAGAGAAGTCTAAGTCTAAGTCTAAGTATAAGGGTTATGAGAGGAGAATAGAGCTGCTCTATTATGGCAACATGGATTTGAAGCCTACGAAAGAGTCAAAAAACATGCGAGGCAACATGCAAACACTGCCTCTTTTTCTTATTTTGTGTTTTATTGGCAGACGGCACACCAAGTGGACAGGAGTCACCACACCCTGGTTCATCAGCCTTTACCTTGTGGCAAAAATTGCTATACTGGTCAGGCGTTTGGCTTAATATCAAACCGGTTTGCATTAGGCTTGGACGGGGGTTTCTAAATTAGCCTCAGACTCTATCTTGTAAAATAATATCTCCCATCACAGCCTGTACTTTCTGACTTCCACTGTTTGTACGCAATCTAGCGATAAGAAGGTCTGACAGATAAGGTGAGTGAAGATTAAAACTTATTTTCATCCTGCTGATTGTGTTGGAGTGTTAATAAAATTAAAAAAATAGCGCCACATTGGAAGTCACGACATGAGACAAGATGAGCTTTCAACACTGTGTCATAAATAGATCCTGTACTTACAGTGTCTGAAGCGCCCCTCTATTCACATGGCAGTCCTCTATTAGAATGTTTCTTTATGAGCTCATCTGTCTCTCCTATATAGAGTGCTGCAGAGGAGTGTTGACCCATCTATCTGTTTCCTCTGAATCGTATGGGGACATGGCCCACCATCCTCTCCCTCTTTCTGATGAAGACGCCCACTTAAACAGCAATTAGGATGCATTTCCTGGCTCTGTGCTTTATAATTTCCCCGTTCGAGCCGCACAGGCATCAATATTCCGCTGACATGACGGCTAAATCACCAAGGTTCAATCCCCCCACCTCCTACCAGATGAACACAACCAACTGTGGCACAAGAGCACACAGACATGGAAAACATGCACACACAAATGTCACAGAGGAGACATAACAAACGTAAAAGATGCACAAAATGCACGCCGTGCTGAGAGACGCACATGTACAATAAACCACAAATACATAAAGTATGAAATGAATGTCTGTTTAACTCATCCATTATATCGACTAACATACAGTACAGGTTTCAGAGAGCTTAGAGAAAACATCTTAATGCTGCTGGCCTTGATGTTAAAGGTGCTCTATCTGAAATACTGAAAAAAAGTGTGCTGGGATTACTTACACACAGCTCTCACTCCAATAAGTGAAACGAGGTTTTTCATGGACATATGCACTAATATGGACACAAGGTCGGACTGTTCATCACAACAAACAACAGAGAAGCACGAATTACAACACACACAGAGGCGGAGTGATTTCATTATCTGCTCAGGACGCCACTACTCCACTACAGTGTATCTTTATATAGAAAATACTTGTTGGCTGCTGTAGTATTGCTCTGAATATTGACTACAGTAGCTTCAAGATTAACAAATTAACCAGAAAAAAACAGAAATGAGGGGCGAGGGACAGCTAGCCACTAACCATGGTAAATGGTAAATGGACCTGTACTTATATAGCGCCTTTCTAGTCTTCTCACTACTCAAGGCGCTTTCACAGTGTTTGTCACATTCACCCATTTACACAGACATTCACACAGATGGCAGTGGATATCTACATCTAATCTAATCTAATCATTCACACCACATTCACACACCCATGCGCAGCACGAGGAGCAATTCGGGGTTCAGTGTCTTGCTCAAGGACACTTCGACATGCTGACCGGGGAAGCTGGGGATCGAACCGCACCCACTTCACTTCTCCTTGAAGGTGCACGTCAGCCAGTTGGACCGATCTCTCGCCCCACAACGTCACATCCATGCCCTTTTTTAGAAAGAGGAAATGAAGCGGAGTACGATTGGATCAAGTCGAGAGACACTGACTGGTATGCTACGTCCGTTTTTTATACAGTCTATGGTTAAAATAGATTAGTTATTGTTAAAATGATTGTGTTTGATTCATGCACCTGTTGTGAACTTCGGTTGATGCTGGACAGTATTGACTGAGTTTTTCAGTCTCCCTGACGCAGCAACGTGGGTTTGATTTGCATCAATGAAAATTAAGCATCCATGTTTTATAAGAGCACTGATCCTGTCATCCTGTCTGCTAAAATCATTTGTGGTTTTAGATATAAACTTGGTGTGTATGAGCACTCTTAGCACATTTTTCAGCACATTTTAACAATACTGCAGTAACGATAACCGGGATAATTTTGGTCCCCGTAATAGTTTTAATCTCAGCTTCCGAAAGAGGGTCGGCAGCAGAACTCGCTCGACGCAGGTTCCTGACTTCAATGACAGACCCCCCCCCCCCCCCACACACACACACACACACACACACACACACACACACACAACCTTCAGTCATATTATTCCTGCTTGGCATCATAGCTCAATAAATGATCGGAAGGACGATTCATCCGTCTGATCCGATAATTGTGTTCTGACCAGCACCCAGGGGCGAACGCCACTTTTTCAGTCTCAAATAACACAGAAACTCTGCACATTCTATACAGTCTATGGTCTGAACACACCACAAAAATGTCAACGATGTCAATACTATGACAGAGGAGTGTTAAATAAAAGTGAATGGTGCAACACATGTTATAAGCTATGACAGCTTCCTCTATTTGTTGCTAAGTTTTTTTTCATTACACTGGATTCAACTGATTTTTCTGCAAAGTTTTGTTTCTAAACGCTGGTGAGATCGCACCGTAACAAGATACTGCAGCACAGAAATGCCAAAGATAAAGAATGGTTAATATAACGTGGGAAAAGTGTTGCCATTAAATAGTTTGTCAACCAGCGAGAACCAACAATTGTAACCGTAAGTGAGCCGGGAGGGAAAACGGTGTGAGATTCAACTGTAAATTGTCCTTCTCAGTGCATATCAACATGTAACTGATACTTATAAATATGTATGTTATGTTCTTACAGTACAATATGCCCAAAAACAAATATTGTACAATATATTGTCAGATTTTTTAACTCTTAAATATTGAAATTCGTATCAGCCTCAAATATGCAGTATTGGGAAGCTCTAGCAGGGTATACAGTGGGTACGGAAAGTATTCAGACCCCCTTAAATTTTTTACTCTTTGTTAAATTGCAGCCATGTGCTAAAATCATTTAAGTTCATTTTTTTTCCTTTTAATGTACGCACAGCACCCCATATTGACAGAAAAACACAATATTGTAGACATTTTTACAGATTTATTAAAAAAGAAAAACTGAAATATCACATGGACATAAGTATTCAGACCCTTTGCTGTGACACTTGTATATTTACCTCAGGTACTGTCCATTTCTTCTGATCATCCATGAGATGGTTCTACACCTTCATTGGAGTCCAGCTGTGTTTAATTCTAATGATTGGACTTGATTAAGGAAGCCACACACCTGTCTATATAAGACCTTACAGCTCACAGTGCATGTCAGAGCAGATGAGAATCATGAGGTCGAAGGAACTGCCTGAAGAGCTCAGAGACAGAATTGTGGCAAGGCACAGATCTGGCCATGGATACAAAAAAATTTCTGCTGCACTTAAAGTTCCCAAGAGCACAGTGGCCTCCATAATCCTTAAATGGAAGACGTATGGGATGACAAGAACTCTTCCAAGAGCTGGCCGTCCAACCAAACTGAGCAATCGGGGGAGAAGAGCCTTGGTGAGAGAGGTAAAGAAGAACCCAAAGATCACAGTGGCTGAACTCCAGAGATGCAGTGAGGAGATGGGAGAAAGTTCAAGAAAGTCAACCATCACTGCAGCCCTCCACCAGTCAGGGCTTTATGGCAGAGTGGCCCGACGGAAGCCTCTCCTCAGAGTAAGACACATGAAAGCCCGCATAGAATTTGCCAAAAAACACATGAAGGACTCCCAGACTATGATAAATAAGATTCTCTGGTCTGATGAGACAAAGATAGAACTTTTTGGCCTTAATTCTAAGCGGTATGTGTGGAGAAAACCAGGCACCGCTCATCACCTGCCCAACACCATCCCTACAGTCAAGTGTGGTGGTGGGAGCATCATGCTGTGGGGGTGTTTTGCAGCTGCAGGGACAGGACGACTGGTTGCAATTGAAGGAAAGATGAATGCGGCCAAGTACAGAGATATCCTGGACGAAAACCTTTTCCAGAGTGCTATGGACCTCAGACTGGGCCGACGGTTCACCTTCCAACAAGACAATGACCCTAAGCACACAGCTAAAATGACGGAGTGGCTTCGGAACAACTCTGTGACTGTTCTTGAATGGCCCAGCCAGAGCCCTGACTTGAACCCAATTGAGCATCTCTGGAGAGACCTCAAAATGGCTGTCCACCAACGTTCACCATCCAACCTGACAGAACTGGAGAGGATCAGCAAGGAGGAATGGCAGAGGATCCCCAAATCCAGGTGTGAAAAACTAGTTGCATCATTCCCAAGAAGACTCACGGCTGTATTAGCTCAAAAGGGTGCTTCCACTCAATACTGAGCAAAGGGTCTGAATACTTATGTCCATGTGATATTTCAGTTTTTCTTTTTTAATAAATCTGTAAAAATGTCTACAATTCTGTGTTTTTCTGTCAATATGGGGTGCTGTGTGTACATTAAAAGGAAAAAAAATGAACTTAAATGATTTTAGCACATGGCTGCAATTTAACAAAGAGTAAAAAATTTAAGGGGGTCTGAATACTTTCCGTACCCACTGTATGTAGAAGTTAAATTTAACACCTTTGAAGGCCTTTTTTATGACCCTTTCAAACATTTTAGACTCGTCGTCACTGAAAGTTCTAACCTGTTCGGCAGCAACACACTTTAACCTACATGTACTATACATTCAAAGAAGTTTGGAAGAACTCATTGAGGCACTGAATCAATGCAACATGATTCAGATTCACCTGTGAATGTTCTCATTTGTCCTCGTTGTCCTCAAAGCAATTTCAGTCAAAAGCAACTGGACGTTGTTGTTTGTCTAGGAAGATGTTTCATCTCTCATCCAAGAGGCTTCTTCAGTTCATGTACACACCTGACCAGGCTGGGACTGGGATGGTTTATTCATAATATTGTTATCATGGTTCTCCAACCAAACTTAAATTTGCCTATTAGTTAAATTGCTGGGTCAGTGAGTGTCAAGCGTCCTATCGGTTGTCCTTTTCAGGGGACATCAAATCTAGCAGGATTCCATAAATAAACTACACAGACTCCTACATGCCCACGCAATGAGTCAATTCATGCAAACTTTAGCTACAACCACTTTGGATGAATATACATATTCGCAAAATGGGGTTTCCGACTTTTTTTAAACCTTTTTTTAAGGACCTTAATTGTTCCTCAATTGATTTATCAACTTTTATTACTTTTCTAAGACCCTGCAGAAACAATGTGTAGTGTTGAATCTGAAAATGTCCATCTTTAACACCATGGCAGACCACGAATACCCTCCTGCTACAAATCCATCCTGGAAACAGTGAGGTGGTTGTGCTGTCAGCAACACAGACTGCACTTATGTTCCACAGATCTTCACACAGTGGCTTTTAAAGACACCAAATAATAGAGTTTCCATGTGCACGACACGCTCGGATGCTTTGAGAGGTGAACGCTTCCTGACGCAACAGAGAGAAAGATTAGAATTTAGACGTTCGGCTCATCGGTGAGGGCAAGTGCTCGACTCACCTCCTTACTCTCTTCCATCTCATGCTCAGACATGGCACTGAACACCAGCGGGTGAGCTGAGACAGACAGAGAGAGAGAGAGAGAGAGAGAGAGACAGAGAGAGAAGTGTGTTATTGTGTATAATGTTGATGCATGGTGAGGTTTCTGATATCTGTTAACAGCCTGCCACGGGGCCAGAGGAGAGCGTGGGGGATTGACTGACGGCAGTGACAGCGGTAGACTCAGACTCATGACGACCTCTGAGGTGTGTGCAGCCACACTATAATGCTGACAGACTGACTTAACTGGAGCTTGTTTGATACATTATGTTTTCATTAAGTTCCGTCTTCCTGTTTTGATAACTTGGTCACCTGCTGCCGCTCAACACAGACTAATCTATAGTAGTCTAGAGGACTGCTCAGGCTTATTTTCATTAAAAAATCCATTTTAGTCTTCCATATAACAATAGATTGGGTTTTCTATTGTCCAGTGTTATAACACCTTGATATTTACTACCAAGGGTGATATTGACCAACATATAAACACAGCACAAAAATGTATAATTGTCTGCTAAAAAAACCCTGCTTAGAACGACATCCAATTTAAAGAATTTTCCTTCGGGGATGAATAAAGTATAATTGATTGACTGATTGATTGATCAATAAATGGCTGCAACTCACTGAGGAAAAGGTGTATTTGCACCAAACTTCCAATGGAGCTCCATTCATTCATTCATTCATTCATCTTCAACCGCTTGTCCCTGTCGCGGGGGCTGGAGCCGAACCCAGCTGACATCGGGCGTGAGGCAGGGTACACACTGGACAGGACGCCAGTCTATCGCAGGGCACATAGAGACGAACAGAGACAGACAACCATTCACACCTAAGGGCAATTTTAGAGTCATCAATGAACCGAACACCTGCATGTCTTTGGACTGTGGGCGGAAACCGAAGAACCTGGAGAAAACCAAGCAGACATGGGGAGAACATGCCAACTACACACAGAAGGGCCCCAGCCGGGATTCAAACCAGGAACCCTCTTGTTGTGAGGCGAAAGTGCTAACCACCACACTCCTGTGTCGCACCACATGGAGCTCCAAAACACCTAAATACATCTTTTCATATTGAAAACGCTCTGGTTTACTATGGAGTTATTCAACAGAACACATGCATTTTTAATGCTATATATGGTCACACAAAGGTTCTCCGTGATGTTGACTTCACACTGCCCCAGAAAGAAAGGGTAGCTTCCCCTGAACCATATGATGTCTAAAACCTGATACTGGTTAAAATAATAAGCTCAGAAATGTCAGAACTATAAAACCATGTCCAGGCGATTCTTTGTCCATGTAGACTTTAGAGGGTTAAGTGGTTTTTCACCCAGCTTTTATGTCTCGCCTTAAATAACTAAACCCACTGACCCCAAAGTAATAGACCGATTGATAAAGGAACCATGGATGATTCTAGTGTACGGTGTTTTTATTCCTAAACAGGTGAGGTGACCAATTCTCTGCACAGTGTGTTTTCTCTTTTACTACTCCAGGCACATCGACCCCAGGTGGAGAGGTTATATTTAATCTTCAGCATAGAGCAGCCATACAAACTATCTGATCCAACCACAGCACTCCAAATTACGTAAATCAGTCACACTTGTGCCGACTCGGAATCAACTGCCATATGATAATTCTGCATGCTTAAAGTAATCACCACATCTTGTCTTCGTAGTTCTGCTTAAGGCGACACTGAATTTTCTCTCTTATCGTCGTGGCTGAGGATGAACCTCACAGATGGAGTCTGCGTCTGGAGTCGATTATTAGTTGGTTGTTTTACAGCGGAGAGAAAGAGTCTTTACAAAAGGTTAGATCTTTAACCTTTAACTTCACATATGAACCAGTGTTGTCCTCTTCTACAGTTCTCTTTGTTTGATTATGTGCTCACTGGGTAGCACTTTACATAACGGGTCACTAATGCATGCTGCATTAAGTAGTGATTAAAATTTAACAAATGTTTAAACACATTGTTAAGTATGTGTCAAAGTCATTGATATGCTAATACATTTAAGTACCTAATAATGAGTTATCAACCTCAGAGCTATAGCCACCCATTTAATTACTCATCTGAAAACGTGGTGTCATCCATCAACTCTGCACAAGACACAAATAAGGAGAATACTGATCATATCAGGAAAAACGTGAGCCAAAGAGTGAATGAATAAGTGAAAAATGGGACATAGTGTTTATGAGGTCAGCACCTGATGCTTCAGTATTAACTCAAACCATCATCTAAATTATTAATGCCAACATCAGGTCCAAGAGGAGCACGCCTACAACATAACTGAGGTCTGCCTCTACATTTCCTGGACCAAAAAAGAACAGGCTGGGGTATTTAAATTCTCCGTCACGATCGATGGGGTGTTTAAAAAGGTCACGTCTAGATGGTAGATCAGACAAGATTTGCAAAAGTCTCACAAGATGGATGAGGATAAAAATTAACCTTGAATAATAAAAGTTAGATGGTTACAGGTAGGCATCGAACTTGATGAGAGGAGATTTGTTTTGTTTACATGCGAGGGAAGCTGGCCATACAACTATAGGACAGTTGATTTAAACAACAAACAGACAAAAAGAACTTCAACTTTAACCAACGATAAGGATTGTGCCATCAGAAATATACATCTAAAGGACAGAGAACCAACAAGAGGAAGTTTGTTGCCGGTCAGTCCCATGGGTGCAGATCCCAGGTGGGACATGCCCCCCTCAGTATTTAGGGCATATGCATTTGTCCCCCCTAATAAAAACAAAGTAACAGAGGACTTTTATTTTGAAGAACTGCTAGAACACGACTCAAAGACACAGCAATGCCTTCAGTAACGTATGGGGCACTATGCAACTTCAAAACAATAGTTGCAATCTGCTGTAAAATGTAAAGAAGAAAAAGCAAGGTTGAGGCTCCTCTTTGATGAAATAAACGCGGGCAAAGCTACAAATACAGCCGCGAAATCAAGTGAGATGATAATAACTAAAAGGTTCAATTTTTTCGATTAATGGCAGAGTATTAGGGCCACCATTATTATGAAAAAAAAGATTGCTAAATTTCAAAAATAAAGTCATAATTGAATAGATTGCCATATTATTATAGTTTTATATTTTAAATCGTCACCTGGTGTTTGCCTTTACTTAATTAAAAACAATTCCAGGACTACCACACCCCACACTGACTGTGTCCACTTCAATGTCGACAGGAAATCACGTCTTCCATGTCATATAAACACCTAGAGATGTGAAGTCAAAGACAACTTTCTTTGCGGTTATAGTTACTATAACTGACAAAACAAAAGTTTGTGTCATCATGAATTGATGACCGCATCCTGGAGCACTGAAACCAAAGGCAGCTGAGTAAATGGGCAGGTAGAACTATGGGGACAAACCTACAGTAAGTCTGTCTGGCGCAGCTCAATACTGGTGAGCTCATACTGCAGCAACAAAGGGAAGGGGTGGGCGAAAGAGACAGAGAGAGAGAGGGTCATAGAAAGTGAATGGAGGTAGAGGAGAGGGAAAGAGAACTGTAGACAGGAACAGGGCTTAATGGGAAGTGAGCAAGATTTTTAGAGGAGAGAAAGAAGAGAAATTATAGAGGGATGTGATCACACAAAAGAAAGAGAGAGGGAGGCAGGAGAGAGGAACAAGAGAGAGAGAGAAAAATAGACAAAAGAGGGAATGAAAAAGGGAAACATGAAAGTAGAGGCAAGGAGGGTGTAGAAAAGAAAAGAAAGGGAAGGTAAGAGACACAGAGAGAGAACCAGATTGGTATAAAGATCACATGGCCAATGTGAAGCCAATTTGAGTTGCTCTCCCTCCATCGTTTGATCCCTCTCTGTCCGTCTCCACAGCGATTAGCGACCAGGAGAGTTGTCACGGGAACAGCCTAGAGGGGGGATAACGAGGAGGAGGGACGTAATCTGGACCAAGTAGAGCAGAGAGAGAGAGAGGGGGGGGGGGGGGAGAGACCCCAAACCACAGCAGCACATAATTAAAATGGCTCCTCACACACACATTTCAACAAATCCAATAATGAACAGCCTCTCCTTCCCTCCACAGAGACACACACAGTTCAGCAGTTTCCTCGAGCCTTTCCCTCTCTGAAGCTGTCCATCATTAAAGCGCCGACATCTGCAACAAGTTGCTCTCCGCGCACCGGCCACGTGTGTTTGTGTGAGTTCCAACACAACAAGGGTGTGGTCAACACTTTCAGTATGGATCGTTAATGTATTCAAATGTAACCATCCCTGTGGCAAACAAGTATTATTCATTAAGATGAAACGTTTGATGAAATATTTCCCGCCGTAATTGAATTCTCGTCACAGTGGGGAAGCATCTGAAGCAGCGTTTAGACCAAATCTAAAAAGTCTCTAATGAAACACATTATAATGACAAACATTAACTCCACCGCATGCATTAGTTAAGAAGTTATGGAATCTTAAAACACTTTATTACTTGATTAATCAATCAAGAGGCACCGCGTTTGATAACCTTTTAATTTAAGTAATTTATGAAGCAAAAATGCCAAAGAGTCACTGATTCTTTAAATGTCGTTTTAATTTCAGCGTCTTGGTTCAGGGTTGGGGAAGTTACATTTCAGTGCTTGACTTGTTTTATAAGACAAACAAGGCGGCTCTGAGTGTTTTTCGTTGTGCTGCCCGTGTACTTTAGAGAAGAAAAGAAGAATCAGGAATTTGTTTGGTGCGTCTGCATGTTTTAATAAAAAAAATTCCCTTTTTTAACATTTTGTCCCATCACTGATGAGAAGTTTATCCTATTTTCTGGCATGCTATGAACAAAACAATTGTAGACTAGAGCCGATCCCAGCTGACATCGGGCTTGAGGCAGGGTCCACACTGGACAGGACGCCAGTCTATCACAGGGCACAAAGAGACGAACAGAGACAGACAACCATTCACACCTACGGGCAATTTAGAGTCATCAGTGAACCTAACACATGCACATGTTTGGACTGTGGGAAGAAACCGGAGAACCCGGAGAAAATCCACGCAGACACGGGGAGAACATGCAAACTCCACACAGAAGGGCCCCAGCCGGGATTCGAACCAGTAACCCTCTTGTTGTGAGGCGACAGTGCTGTTCTAAAAGTTAATTAACAGAATACTCAATAATGAAACGAACATTACAAACAGATAGAGTCAATATCATATAATAATCAGAAATTGTAAGCTGTATATAGGCTAAGTGCACACAGACAGAGTGACAGATTGCCTGCCAGCTCATGGTCTATATCCGTCCTCTGCTTTACCTGATGAAGGTCTAAGGACCAAAATGAAATTGTATTACTCAATAAAGTTTATTGCAAGTAATAAGACATGTTAAAACTTTAAATTTACAGACACCACAATAGAAACGTACTAAAGCCAATCACTTGCTCATGAAAAAAGGTTTTACACCCGTGTTTTACAGGGGTCCCACTCTTTTCTCAAGATGAGTCTGCAGGACATTTTTAGTGATGATCTAACTGACATGATCGCATCATACATTAATATGTATGACCTTTGGGACTGTATCTCTGTACATTGCACATTTTTATACTCTCGTTACAGTAAAAAAGTACCAGTATTTATTGGTGTCCTACTCACATGTCCACACGTTTCCACAACATAAGAGAGCAGCCTACATATACAAATACATATGTTTTGAGGAGCTCTGACAGAGAGGCTAGTAGTTTATAATTATGAATTACAAATATCCAAAATTTCCAGCCGACGTCACAGTATGTTCCAGAACTTGGGTCAAAGGTGCAAAGTTATATTTTCATTTTGCTGTGGTGAGGATGGATCATTGGCTAACGTGGGCTTGAGCTTCTCTATACACTGCCAGCTACAGGTCTGGCATGCTCTTGACGGCATATATACAGTACACGGGTTAGGGTAAAACGGACAAATGGACTTGGTAAATGGACTTGTACTTATATAACAGGTGGTGAAGTCAGCAGGGAAGACATACAAATATGCACACACAGACAAAGACACACAAACACATACACCTTTCTAGTCTTCTCACTACTCAAGGCGCTTTCACAGTGTTTGTCACATTCACCCGTTCACACAGACATTCACACTGATGGCATTGAACATCTACATACCATCTAATCTAATCATTCACACCACATTCACACAGCCATGTGCAGCACAAGGAGCAATTCAGGGTTCAGTGTCTTGCCCAAGGACACTTCGACATGCAGACCGGGGGAGCTGAGGATCGAACCGCCGGTCTTTTGAATGGAGGACGACCCACAAGTGTGCATGATGTTACTTTTGAAAATGTCCGCTTATGAAAAAGCCGGTCACGTGAAAATGTAGCCTTATTCTCAGCTATATGTAAATATGCTATATGTAAATATCTAATACAATACGTTTAAATAATTTTCCAGGACAACACAAGGACATTTCACTTTTTCTCTCACTAACCATGCGTATTCCGTGACTGGAAAATGAGTCAACCCCTTATTGTTATGGTACGGTCCCATCCTACCACAGTGCCCCACATCTGACCCCGAAAAAAAACGTAAATTAGAAGATTCCTCAGTCAGGACGGTTCTGTAATGACTAAATTCCTGTCCTAAGATAAAAAAAATTCCTAAATGTAGTTAGCAAACATGTTGTTGTAATACCAAAAATCCTGAACTCCATCCTTAATTTAGACAGGATAGGATTTTAGACTAAGGAACTTTCTATAATGAGTGACCAGACAGATAATCCATTACCCTTTTCAGATGTGATGAATTAAAAGCATAGCCTCACCTGCCAGGATGGCTTTGTGAGACTGGAATTTTTGCCCGGCCACACACAGGGAGCAGTCAGTAGATCGAGAGTTTTCCCACACATCTCCCAGCTCCTTGGCCGGCCTGCAGTCAGGAACCTTTACCGTGTTTGTCGTGCTCTGCCCTGAGATGTTCACAGAGTCCTGCACCACACTCACCTGAAAACACACACAAAGTACCATTTAATGTTTTTACTTTAGCTGGTCTCAATACAAACATACATACATACATGCATGATAAAATCAATTACCAAGTGTGAACTGCTCTATTCACACTCACCGATTCACGCGGATGCAAAAAAAACGCATGCAATGTTGATTGAAAATAAATGAAATCAGCTAACTGAACATGCTGTGACTGATGAATGTGGTTCTCCTCTGTGATCAATACATCAGACTCTCAACATAGCGGCTATTCAAAGACAACCCATTCTTCCTTCTTTATCCAATCAGATCGGCTACGCTCTCAAACAAGCCAGAAAATCGTTGAAGGCAAATTGGGAGTGCGAGTGTGTGTGTGTGTGTGTGTGTTTGTGTGTGTTTGTGTGTGTGTGTGTGTGTGTGTGCGTGTGTCTTTGTCTGTGTGTGTGTGTGTGTGTGTGTGTGTCTGTGTGTGTGTGCGTGTGTGTGCGTGCGCGCGCACGCATATTTGTATGTCTTCCCTGCTGACTTCACCACCTGTTCGAGACAATGGCCACCAGACTCATTTATCTCTCAACAGGACTCACTGCAAACACACACACACACACAGACACAGACACACACACACACACACACACACATACACACACACACTAATTACTAAGTAATTTCTGAGAGCCTGGGCTGACTGACTTGCACTTTTTTACCTGCGTGCTGTGCCATCTAATCAAATACCAGGTAGTTACCCCAGAGCCCTGCACAGAGCATATCCAGTTAGTGATTTAAAATTTGTGATTGAACTGGACGAATGAGAACATTCACAGGCTTATTGTGATTGAACTGTCTAATAAATAATAGCATCGCACTAATTTCAGGTGAAAATAAGTTCTTGAGTAGTCCTAGAGGATTTGCATTAATAGAGCATCAAATTGATTATTGGTTTTACTCAAGTTTCCTGAAGTAATTTAGTGAATAACAATGTTAGGTGACGACGTGTTGGACCACGTTAAATGAAACTCAGTAACTTAAAGAGAAAAAGAGAACATTATATATTATTATATTAACTATATATGCTGCTACATATTTTACTGTATGTATTATTTATCATATACTATAATATATTTGATATTCTATGCTATAATGCTGTACTATACTATATGTTTATTATGATACAACACTACACCAGTATAGTTTACCATATATTATTATGTTAATATGTTACACTCATTTTAATTTTACATACCTCGCTTTATGTTTTTTTAAATTCATCTTTTTATCTGTATTTATTTCAGTCCTTGCGCTGCTGCAACAGCTGAATTCCCCCTTTAGGGATCAATAAAGACTCATCTTATCTTAAATATTATCAGTGTGAGAAATACATTCAGCAGATTTGATTCTGCTATTTCTTCGCTCACACTTTCAAATTATTATAACATAATCATAATGATTATATTATATAATTATAACAATATAAAACATCTTATTTCTAATAAGCTGTAGCCTCATGGCCAACATACATGGCAGAGATGCAGCATGATGAGTCAGCTGAGCGCTTCCATTCTCTACGCACAGCTACTAGGCTCTCCTACGGTTAAAAGCTACATAGAACTTGGGCTGTGCTATAATTCAGTTTGATAATTAATTGTCTTTCAATGGAATTGTATCATATATCGAGATTTTGTGACACACAATTGAGTTTTCTAAATTGACAGTAACAACTCAAATGAACTCAGACCTCTCATAAAATACTATCTGAGGTACATGAGGGGATATCATTTGAACATTGCAGTTTTCGCTTTATAATCAAACTTTTTTTTTATATATATCAAACATTATTGACCAACCAGTACAATATAAAAATGTCTATCTTACATGTTTGTCCCTAAAAAGGACGGTCATCCACGTAAAACAAGTGCACGAAAGGACAGGATTATGCAAAAACTGCCCCCCCCCCTCTTCCGGCCCAGGCCCGTTTGTACTCACATTACTCGAAATGACCCGGGAATGTGTATTTCTTATACGTCATCACCCCTCAGAGATTTAGTTTTGTCAGTCTGTTTTTGAACGTTTCATCTGTCCAACTGTTCTGTTTCAACTGTAGCAAACACTTTCACCTCCGCATCAAATCACCGCGAACCCATCGCCGGCATCTTTTCAAATGTCGCGAGGAGCAGGCGCTGATGCTCGCGCTCGTACACATGCGCACGCTCGTGCCTGTGAAGCCACCTCTCTCACTTGGGCTGCGGCTGGCAAGCTTGCCGTGCCTGGGCGTGGAACAGTTGCACTCACACTGCTCAAACGAACTAGACTTTAGCCGTGAAGCGTGCTTGGGCGCGGTACGAATGGACAGTGTGAGTGCGCCCTAAGAAACCCACTACAGTTACCGAACTGTGTAAGAAACTGCAAGAAGAATGGACCAAGACCAAGACCTGTGGGCGCAGATGTGTTGAAGTGATTCAAAGTAAGGACCTCTACACTTCCTGTTCATTTTTTAACCCTGTAGCCCTAAGAAAACATTGTTTGAACCTTCTTTTCTGACACAATGGTTACTGTTCCCTAATTGTGCTCACTGTTTTGTTTTTTTCACAAAATAAAGGTTTTGGTTGAAGGGCCTTGGTTATTTAAAAAAGCATGGCAGTACAGCAGTGGTATAGCCACAGCAGATATGCTATCACATTATGGATGATAAAAAATAACAATATTTAAGAAAAAAAATCAAGTATTTATTAGTTGTTCTCTAATTTGTAGTGTGTATTGAACTATGAAATGAACTGTATTGTGATAGATTTTGGTCATATCCATCAACGCTACATAGAACTGTGTAAAAAAATAAGTACATTGCGTTTAAAAAATGATCAAATAAATACCTTGTTGTACCAGAGGCAATATGAGCCAGCAGCCATGTGGGTGTTTGAATATTTCACATGCAAATAAATTAGAGAAATCAATATACCTACCTATAGTGAAAACAATCCAGTTAATTAATTTAGCAAAAGTTAATATACAGTAGCCTCCACCGCCTACCTGATGCGTCACATTCGCGCCCAATGTATTTCCTATTAATTTATTTGATCATGACTAAGATTAAACTCTCTAAACAGAAACTTTTAATATTAACTTCACAAAACATTTGTTTTTTAATCGATTGAAAGTGTTGTTTTACGTTTTGCTCACATTATCTTACAGAGGCTCACTGTTTAATCGGTTGCTTATTACATTCTGCATAATGACTCTGATCAGAGAAAACACCAGATATGCAAAGAAAAAAATCATGAACAGCTCTTAAACACAGTCACAAAACTGTTTTCAAGAAAAAGGCTGCAAATCCCCACAAAGTGACCTTGCTGTTAAAGCTTCAGGGAGTCTGACACCCAAAAAAAACACCATAAAAAAAAAACCTCCCTCCTCATCTATCCATCCATCCGCCCGCCTATTCGTCCAATAGCACATCCATCCACCTATTCAGCTCACACAATAAGAGTCCTAGAAAAAGCAGGAGAAGCACATACAATAGACAAGTGCATGGCAAGCAGGAAATTGAATGTCAAGAAGCCTTGTTTGCTCCTGATGGAGGTTTGAGAGTTAGCCTGAAGGGGACAGAAAGACAGAGAAAAAAGAGACAGAAGGAAAGATAATAAAACAGAAGAAGAGAGTGAGAGAAGGGAGGAGGAGGAGAGGGAGGTATAGGGATAATACAAAAAGCAGAGAGAATACAGATGCAGAGATACAGAGAAGAGAATAGAGAGGCCGTCGCACATATAAGACGATGGGAAGGTGAGTGTGAGCGAGCTATTGGTGGGATCTACAGTTGGAGATGGCCTCTCATAAGCAGCAGCTCATTCCTGGCAAAGAAATGACAGAGACAGGGAGAAGAAAATGTGACTTTTTTTTTTGAAGAGGAGAGCATTCAATATGTGTGTGAATGGGTCTGTGAGAATGTGTGACAGTCTGGTTTCCACAGCTGGCTCTATTAATCACACTCCAGGGGAATGCAGGTCTGACTGACTGACGTGCATCTCCTCGCACACATTCACATGATGTCCTGCGAGTGTGTGTCCTGCTCACACACTCGCTGACATTCATAAAACACTGATTAGCAATACAGAAGGCCTGGTACAGAGAGGGAGCTGCTGAGTACAGGAGAAGAGAGGGAGAAAAACAAAAAGAGAGACAAAGAGACAGAGGGCAGAGAACAGAAGTTCAGTCAGCTCAAGTTGGAATGAAAAATGGCTTTGGGAGAGGAGGGCGGCGAGTCCAGCACTGTGTCCTGAGTACACACTGAAAATAAATAAATAATTAAATGCTGAAAAAGCGAATTGGAAGGGAAGCTAGTGAGTCTGGTCAATGCATTTTGGTATAAATAGCCCAATTAGCATGGTGGAGCCGTCCTGAGCTCTCAGACGCAGCGTGGCAGAGCCGGTCTAATTACTGGCTAACTTGACCAATTATTCCACTGTTTAACCAGGCAGAAACTAAATCGCAGCACCTGGTTATTTAGACACACTGGATGCACTGAAAGTCTTCACGCCATTAGCTGTCATCTTCAGTCATTGTCAACCTCCTCCTCCTCCTCCTCCTCTTTCTCTTGCAAACAATCTTTCTCATACTGGAGAAGTGAACAAGGATGCAGCCCGTTTAGCTATATTTGTATGCTGAAAAGACTGACAAACATACACCACATCTATAATGTTACCAGTAGGCTTGCCAGGGTATATCCAGATGTCGATCCGACTTGCTCCTGTTGCTGGCTCCGGCTACCCTCTACCATATGTTCTGGGCCTGCCCAAAGTTGATACAGTTTTCATCTTTCATTTTTGATACTTTTCTAACATCTGTGACAGAGAGATAAGCCCGGCTAAAAACCACAATATTTGGTGTGACCCAAATATGGGATGGCGATATCAGACGCCATTGCGTTTTCATCTCTATTGGCCAGACGTCTTATTTCGTGTAACTGGAGGTCAGATATGCCTCACACACACTTGAAACTTGAGAGGTTGAAACACTCCATCAGGGGTTCAACCCAGAGATTTTATAAGGCATGGCAGCCATTTCTGAATTATTTTAACTTACAATTTCCTGCTGGAAACACTGGGACATAACGGATTCACAGGCTCTGTAACTCTGTAACATGACAGGTTGTTTTTTTTGTTGCTGTTGCTTTTATTATTGTATATGTTGGGGTTGCTGTCTGGGGACCCAATAAAAATATTTAAATAAAAATTGAATGCTACTAGCTGTGACAAAAACAACAGTATTTTTACCTTTTGTGTGTGTCTCATCATAGCAAAATGTTGTTCAACTGTACCTAGGACCTACACCTACTGTAGCACCTAATGTACACCTAACACATAGTTCTAGTTTTGAGTCTTAGTGTGTCTGTCTGTGGTCAGATTTTGCATAGCAAATGTACAAGATTCAGTCACATAACATTGCATTTCATTTAACTGACTCTTCTGTCAAAAGCGACTTGCAATAAGTGCATTCAACAATTAGGTTATAAACCAGAAGTGCAAGTAATTAAGTGAGTGCGGTAGCTTAAAATAAGCTGATGTTTAGAGTGCTACATATAGGTGTTTTGTTTGATTTTTTTAGTTATCTTTTTAGCCAAGGTGCAGTCGAAAGAGATGTGTTTTTAGCCTGCGGCGAAATATGCGTAGATTTTCTGCCTTCCGAATGTCGATGGGGAGGTCGTTCCACCATTTGGGAGCCAGGATGGCAAACAGTCGTGACTTAGTCGAGTGACTCTGTGTTCCTCTCTGTGAGGGAGCGGCAAGCTGAATTGCCAAAACAGTACAGGTATGTAGTTGAGATCAAAATGAAAGCCAAGTTAGAAACTGTGTGTGATCCGAGCAGGGGAGAAGAGAAGTCGGCGGGGAGAAAGGTAAGGGGCATTGCACTTTGAATATCAAAAGAAAGGCAAATTCTGATCTGGTGGTTTTGGGGATCATCAAAGTGAGAAAAAGTAGAAGAAGAATCATATATAAAGCTATAAAAATCCTTGGCAAATGCCATAATCCAGCCAGCAGTGGTGAAAACATCTAAGTCCCAGCACAGTGTTGGGCTGACCAACCTCCTGATTTTTATTTACTCCCCAGTGATGTTAATTATGATGATGACAGAAATACATTCTGTGTACAACCCTCGGTAAACAATAACAGTAATGAAGAATCATTGCAGCTATATCACCACAATCATCATTTGTTTTGGTAATTAAGTTCCCAGGATAAGTACTTACTAAAGTGTTCGCCTCCCAGTTAGTTCCTCAGACATCAAGATGGATCTGTCGTAAGCTCCCTCTCAGGCCTCCAGGCAACGCAGAGTTAATATTGAGTTTCAGCACCCAGTTGATTTATTCATAATGCATCAAATGGATTTACAGTGCTTTTCCATGCGTGAAATAGTTTGAAAAAAGAAAAAAAAATCTAATCAAATGAAATTCATTAAGTTACGGAACACTTGTTCTTTTACCTCCCAAGTCTCATTTTTCTCTGTTCAGTCCTGTGCATTCACACTTTCATACACTCACCTTATCAAATACACAAACACACACCACTTCTTCACTTCACTGCAGCTGCAACATTTTCAAAAGCAAATCTAAGGGATTTTCTTTCGGTTAAATTGGCAATATAACATTTGCATAAATATTATTTGATTTTGCAAATTGCATAGTTTTACTGACCTGATTTGGGGCATTCTCAGTTATCTGAGCTGTATTGCTGCAGACCTAATTGGCAACGATATGGCACTTGGTAGCTCCATGCCAGTGATTCCCAACCAGTAAAAATTATGATTTCATTAAAAGAATATATCTACATATTACAATATGCAAAAAGTCAACTGTAACACCTGGACACTACATGTTGCAGTTTTGTAAGAGTGTGGGAAAACTATAGTTAGCAAGCAAGCACAGAAGTTTAAACAGGCTAAAATAATCGATAAATTGTTAAATTTGTAAGCTAAAAGTACTGGATGAATGGCTGAAATAGTTAGCTAAAAGTACTGGATGAAGGGTTGAAATATTTAGCTAAAAGTACTGGATCAATGGTTGAAATAGTTAGCTAAAAGTACTGGATCAATGGTTGAAATAGTTAGCTAAAAGTACTGGATATTGCTAAATTTGTAAGCTAGAAGTACTGGATGAATGGCTGAAATAGTTAGCTAAAAGTACTGGATGAAGGGTTGAAATAGTTAGCTAAAAGTAATGGATGAGTGGTTGAAATAGTTAGCTAAAAGTACTGAATGAATGGTTGAAATAGTTAGCTGAAAGTAATGGATAAGTGGTTGAAATAGTTAGCTAAAACTACCGGATGAATGGTTGAAAGAGTTAGCTAAAAGTACTGGATGAATGGTTGAAATAGTTAGCTAAAAGTACTGGATGAATGGTTGAAATAGTTGGTTCAAAGTACCGGATGAATGGTTGAAATAGTTAGCCAAAAGTACCGGATGAATGGTTGAAATAGTTAGTTCAAAGTACTGGATGAATGGTTGAAATAGTTAGCCAAAAGTACTGGATGAATGGTTGAAATAGTTAGCTGAAAGTAATGGATGAGTGGTTGAAATAGTTAGCTAAAACTACCGGATGAATGGTTGAAATAGTTAGCTAAAAGTACTGGATGAATGGTTGAAATAGTTAGCTAAAAGTACTGGATGAATGGTTGAAATAGTTGGTTCAAAGTACCGGATGAATGGTTGAAATAGTTAGCCAAAAGTACCGGATGAATGGTTGAAATAGTAAGCTAAAACTATGGGATGAATGGTTGAAATAGTTAGCTAAAAGTACTGGATGAATGGTTGAAATAGTTAGCTAAAAGTACTGGATGAATGGTTGAAATAGTTAGCTAAAAGTACTGGATGAATGGTTGAAATAGTTAGCCAAAAGTACTGGATGAATGGTTGAAATAGTTAGCTAAAAGTACTGGATGAATGGTTGAAATAGTTAGCCAAAAGTACTGGATGAATGGTTGAAATAGTTAGCCAAAAGTGCTGGATGAATGGTTGAAATAATTAGCTAAAACTACGGGATGAATGGTTGAAATAGTAAGCTAAAAGTACTGGATGAATGGTTGCAATAGTTAGCTAAAACTATGGGATGAATGGTTGAAATAGTTAGCTAAAAGTACTGGATGAATGGTTGAAATAGTTAGTTCAAAGTACTGGATGAATGGTTGAAATAGTTAGCCAAAAGTGCTGGATGAATGGTTGAAATAATTAGCTAAAACTACGGGATGAATGGTTGAAATAGTAAGCTAAAAGTACTGGATGAATGGCTGAAATAGTTAGCTAAAAGTACTGGATGAATGGTTGCAATAGTTAGCTAAAACTTTGGGATGAATGGTTGAAATAGTAAGCTAAAACTATGGAATGAATGGTTGAAATAGTTAGCTAAAAGTACTGGATGAATGGTTGAAATAGCTGGTTCAAAGTACTGGATGAATGGTTGAAATAGTTAGCCAAAAGTGCTGGATGAATGGTTGAAATAATTAGCTAAAACTACGGGATGAATGGTTGAAATAGTAAGCTAAAAGTACTGGATGAATGGCTGAAATAGTTAGCTAAAAGTACTGGATGAATGGTTGCAATAGTTAGCTAAAACTTTGGGATGAATGGTTGAAATAGTAAGCTAAAACTTTGGGATGAATGGTTGAAATAGTTAGCTAAAACTTTGGGATGAATGGTTGATATAGTTAGCTAAAACTTTGGGATGAATGGTTGAAATAGTTAGCTAAAACTATGGGATGAAGGGTTGAAATAGTTAGCCTAAAGTACTGGATAAATTGTTAATTTGTAAGCTAAAAGTACCGGATGAATGATTGAAATTGTTTTTTGAGACATTCTACTACAGACTAAATGAACTGACAGAATGAGAGGGGAGACAAACCTGCCCATTCTGCTGGCAGTGGCAGGGTCTAACAGAAAGTTTTAGTAAGTGGCTGCCAGGGCGGCAAACAGCTCCTGCCAGAATGGTAGCAGCATTTTAATTGTTTATAATTCAGAGTGACAATGGTCCTGTGTAATTGCATCCCATATTTCAATAATAAAAACGGATACCAAGATTAGCTCGACATATTCAGATCCATTGTGCACCTGCTGCAGCACTGCCTCTATTTATTTATTTTATTTTTTTACAGCCACACTCTTCTATTCATTAGCTCCCGTTACCCCCCCCCCATGTTTTGATGAAATTACTACTTGTCATTCATTCGGCTCTCGCTCATTGTCGATAGGTCATCACTAGGCTATTTTACTTTCACGTTTTATTTCCGGTAGAGTAAATCAATGAACTAGCAGGCTCCTTTGCACAGGGAAAGCTTCTACACTCTGAGCGTTTAATAAACATGAACCATGTTTTCTATCTTGCACACTGACAAAAACAATAATTTTACCTCATAGAACATGGGAGTTGTTGGTCTTTCGCCTCCTTGATCTGATAGTTTGTCTGTGTTAATGATGGACTGTTGCGTGTGGCCATGAAAGATCTCCTCCATGTGTCTAAACCTGTTTTCCCTTTTCTCAGCAGGCTGACACAACTGCAGCCGATCAACTCCCTGATTGCCAACCTGCTATATAAAACCAGCAAGACCATTCCCTCGGGAGACACAGACCCACCAGCACCTTTTGGGCCCACATTATGATTTGTTAAAAGCTTTGTTTTAGTAGTTGTTTTATTTTTGGCCTGGAGATGGCTGGCGGCCTTCTTTCTTCGTTTGGTTTTTAGTTTGTAATTTGGTTTTGTAAGGTAGGGAGGGGGGCCAGCTCCGACGTCCCTAAAAGGGGTGGCCTGGTCCCCCCTCCATTTTAGCTGAGTTTGGCCGGCATCTCCAGGTCCCTTTTTGGGTTTGCCGATTTCTTTTATAGTAAGATCCTTATTTGTATTTCGCTAGTTTTTCTTCAGGAATGTTTGTTTCCTGTTGGGATAAGTTTTTTAATAAAAACCGTTAAAAGTTCTGTCTTCTTTGGTGTCCTTCTTTTAGGCTTCGGTCTCCAGTTTGAGCCACTAGTCAATTTATTCAATTGTTTGGAGGGCGTAACATGGACTTTAAAAAATAAATAAGCCCTGATTTGTATTGCCAGTTTAAACCTACAGTTTTGCGCCTCTTTTGTTTTGTGCCGCACTGTACAATGACATACAGCTTGTCAAATGAATTAATTGATAGAGAAAAAATCACGAGTGGCAGCCCTAAACTATATCATACCTACAATGTTTCAAATCAAACACCATATTAGTCTGCGTGAGGAACAAAACAAATGTATTCAACAAAATTATTTAAATTCCCTTTACAGCAGTACAACAGCGTTGCACTGTTGCTTCATTATGAGCTTCATCTGTTGATTAAAGGAAAATTGACTACAACCTACATGAAATACTGCACATCACAGATTCTATCACACACATTTGAAACTAAGTCTCGCCGAGGTGGTTGTGTATTAAATAAGTCCAGTATTTCCATTAAAACCCTATAAACACACGGTCAACATACACACTAACACTGCTTCAGCTTAACAGATCTGTGATCTTTAAAGCTGTCCTCTGAACCCTCTGAGCACAAAGCTCATCACCAGCTTTTTATAATGCATGACTCGCGCTCGACTCACCAGCCAGCCAGAGTACACAGGCTCCATGTCACAGACCCACTCCACAGCTGTCTTTCAACCTCTCCCTTTCTTATTCATCCTCTCCACCCACTTTTACATGTTATCGCTCACCAAAAATGAAAAACACTCAGAGCAATGACAGGATATTTTAGTCAGGATTCAGAGTTGAAACCCTCTGGCAGCTGTAAAAGGAGACTGAACTGATTAAAACCGAGAGGAAAAAAACTAAACACTAATAGACAAACATCGCCCCAAATGCGCCCCAATGCTATTACACAAAATTCAAAAATAAACACTGCACTCATTTTCCTCAGAAGACAATAGCTAGAACTTTCTTTAATTACAGACTATTCATTTCATCCAAGTTATAATAGTGTTTGAAGCAGCTTATCCAACGTATAAAAAGCTTTTACAGTCGCTGCTCTAACAAGCTACTGTTTGGTAGGTTTTTTTTTTGGAGCAAAATATGTGACATGCTTTGTATTTCTGTTTGAAATAGTTGAAAAACTGGGCAGCGACAGACACCACACTGGAGGAGGAAGAAAAAAAAGAGCGCCTCATCACAGAATATAAGAAAAACACATAACAATCATAATAAATCAGATACTAAAGAGTGCCAATGTGAGCAGGAGCAGCAGCCACAGTGATCTGTTAGATGAGGAGCTGCAGGCGACACTCCTCAGCAAGGTAACCAGCTTTACGAGTATCAGATGTGCCACTTGCTCTTCTCTTAAACTTTATCACCAGTGAACACAGGTGTTGAGAAATCATCCAGGACTATTATCTGAGGCTACTACTACTGTTTTGGTTTAAAAACACGCATCTCTTTCTTTCAGTAACAGTTTCACCTCGTCATCGGTCCGCGCAAATAAATCTCTGGTCTTACTGTTCAGCATTGCTGTTCTTACTCTGAAGTCTTTTCTGTATTTTTGTCTTACAAGTCCATGATTTTCAACTGCCCAGTGTATGTGAATTGTCACATGATGCGTTTTCAAGTGTGTTAATCTAGACAGAGGTTCTTTCTGAAACACTTAAAATTGCCTGTTCGAGTCCCTGTGTGGACCATGAATGGAGCGTGGACTGGTGGCTGGAGAGGTGCCAGTACATCTCCTGGGCACTGCCGAGGTGCTGTTGAGCAAGGCACCGGACCCCCAACTGCTCGGGGCACTGAACCATTGGCAGCCCCCTCGCTCTGACATCTCTCCATTAATGGCATGTATATAGGTCCTGTTTGTGCACATGTGTATTTCGGGCCTGTGTGTTTGTAACCTATATAATAATAATAACAGAGTGAAAAAAATGTATTTCCCTTGCGGGATAAATAAAAGGAATTCTTCTTCTTCTTCTTGCTTTACATTGAGTAGCAGCATAAAGCATAGTCAACTGTTAACAAGAGCATAATACTGTGTTTCTTATGAGTGCTTATAAATGTAAATCATAAATTTCCATAACACTTACATAGTGTTAACACATAATAAAGTTCGAAACATAATGCCTTGTAAGACTTTTAATACCTATTTATTGACGCTTGTTACAAGGGCCTGAATATGTAATCTTACATAATCTCACCACTGTATGCACCCATTCATGTATTAGAGCGGTCACTTCCGTTGGCTGTTGCAGGGACCCAGCTGTATCCATTTCAATGGCTCAGTCCAAAGACAGGCGGGCCGGCCTGCCACCTACACAGAGGTATTTAGGTAAATCTGCACAGACAGAGGCATATTTCATGCATGGTTTGAAGTCAAGCTGCTGAACGAGTATCGTGGACTGCGCCCCACTTCACAGCCGAGCGCGCTGTGCCTGGCTGACCCTGTTCTTAAACACACACAAGCAGACACATGCTTTCAGACACAGAGTTTTACACACACACACACACACACACACACACACACACACACACACACACACACACACACACACACACACACACACACACACACACACTTACACACACAGTATCACCACTGACATTAAGCATGGGCCTTTGCAGACCGACTGTAAGCACCAGCCATTTGGGTCTCTTTTTAAGTACTTTTGTTTTCTCTGCAGGAAGATCCCAGACGCTTCAGTGATAGCTTTGAGACTGCGAGGCCCGATCTAAAGTGCTTGAAGGAAATGTTTGGACGAAGAAAACAAATAAAAAAGCAGGCGAAAGTTGCCTGTTTGTTCAATTTCTGCTGCCTTTACTAGAAGAAAAAGGGCTTATGTTGGGATATCAAAGACCTGTTGATGTGGTGGTGCTGGTGCAAAAGTGTTGCAAAGGCAGTATCAATTAAATGGTACACTATGGCCCAAAAGTGGGGGTCAACAAGCTAACACAGTAAATAACCCATTGTAATAAAAGGATCAAGCTTGCTCATTCTCTTCCAATTCTCTCTCAGTATTTGCACTTCCATCTCTTTGATAAGGTCTTTGATCCCCTTTTTAAGTGATCCAAATGATCCAACCCTTTTCACTTCTGCTCCCTGCTCTGGAGTGAAAGATTGTTTTTGTCTCCCTCTTTTTACACAAATCCAAATCTCTATATGCATCCTTTCTCCCTCGCCATCTTCCCACCTCTGCCTCTTTATCCTGCACCGAGAGCTGGTTATACTCTATGTGTGTGTGTGTGTGTGTGTGTGTGTGTGTGTGTGTGTGTGTGTGTGTGTGTGTGTGTGTGTGTGTGTGTGTGTGTGTGTGTGTGTGTGTGTGTGTGTGTGTGTGTGTGTGTGTGTGTGTGTGTGCGTTGCTCAGTGTGCAGGGAGGGAGCAGCTGGAGCATCTGCAGTCGTCTCCTCTGACAGCAGCACGGCATATGGCAGGGCCCTGTGAAGGATGGGTGCTGTCACCCGGCAAAGTGCTTACCCACCGACAGGAGAGGCAAGCCGCACTTACACCATGAGGAAGAGGAGGAAACAGCTGAACAGCAGCACCCCACTCATTTATACTCCTGCCGCCACCTCGCCCCAGGAGGGAGGCACTTGGTGGAGCCTTGAAGAAAAGACCTCCAACTGGCAAGCGGTGGCGAAGACGCCGGTTAAAATGCATTGCAGTAAATCGCATCAAAGGTCGGCTATTTGCGGAAGATAAACCAATCGAGAGGAATTCTCACAAATGCGTTCATCACTCATGTGGGTGTCACACGGAGTGCATAAGCCTGGTTACTGTGCAGTACATTCATAATGTTTAAATATGCAAAGGCAGGCTTTTTACCACTGTGAATAAGGAGACAAAAAGTACTTATTGTAAAAATGTACTGGAGTTGAACAATATTTCCAGAAAGGTTAATTTTCCAAGCCGTGAAACCGTGTCCCTGTGTCAACTGTCATCTCCTGGTACATGCTAAATATGTATTTTCCTGTAATTTTTTAATCTTCCTGTAAAACTTTACATTAATTTTGATGACTCATCTTGTACTTGGGGAGCGTATAGATACATGTCGGCAATTAAATTTGATTTGCGGGGACTTGTTAACCCAGACCATCATAGAAAAGCGCACTTGATCCGGCTTTACTGTCATTATGTGAGTCATACTGTGGCAGCTAGCAGAGTAATATTATAGAAGAATTTTTATTTGAATTTGAATTGTCAAAAACTGTGTTTACCTTTCCAAAGAACGGGGTTCAGGTGTGTCTCCTCCTGATCTCACTATAGCTCCATGCCACGTCGTAGGCTTACTTGCTCAGCTACACACACTTTTGAGAGATATAATCATGTGTGAAGGATCTAATTTAAATCCCTCCCACAGGTTGATTTAAATCAGCCAGAGACACGTCACATTATTGAATGAGATAAACACGTGTATGTAAAATTTAAAAAAACCCTGGGCCAGATTTACCCAGAAAATTGTGTTTTTATTTGAGTTTACAGACACAATCTGTGAGTATTCTCCATCTCATCATTACACAGTCAGCTCCTGGACTGAACTTGGCACTGAATCCCCAATACGACCTCAGAAAGTGAAGGAGTGCTCATCAGTTCAGAAGTGGGATTCTGTTACTGTTTTACTAATACAATTCTATTATAATCTTTAGCATATCTGTAGAGAGACTGCTTGATATGCATCAAGATGCAACTTTACAGCAGAAAAAAACCTGTAACAGCCTGATACAAAAAGACGGTTTTGTCTCTGTGGCTAGTTTGCTACAGAGCTCAGAGGTCACTCAACCACGGAGAAGAGAGAGAAAGAGAGAGGTTTATTCTATAATGTGTAGATATGTAGATTTTTCCAGTTCCAGTCCAGTTCAGACCAAAGATTTGTGACAAGACGAGTTGAATCTTGCAACACTGCCAGTTCACAGCAACGAGACGAGACAGTGTACAGTACCATCTCCATAGCAACCGCTCTCTGTACTTCCGTTCTAACTTCTGACTTTTCAGATTTTTTTTTTTGTATTTGGATTTAATTTGTAGCATTATAAAATATAAATATATATATATGGAAATAGGCCTGTCAAGATACCAAATTCGGCTGGCCGATAAATTGTCCCAGAAATTATTGCGAGAAGCGATGATTTTGGCGTTTTGAGACTATTTTCAACAGATATAATGATAATGGCATGATAATGCAAGTGCAACGTTTATTCCTAAAGAATATTTAACACTAGAACTCAAAGACATTTTAAATATCCAAAATAAATAAACAAAACAACCGAAAACAAATAAAATGGACTCTATGGACTATTTAAACATACACTCACGCCTTTGGTTGCTACTGTTTTACAACAAATGCGACACACCGGCTCGCTCAGGTGAGGTGGTTCACCGCGGTCATGCGGTTTGAAGCTGAAGTGCTCCCAAACGGCAGCTGTGGCGTTCGACTTTGAAACCAATTATGTCTTTGTTTTTATATCTCCAAATCTCAACTTCTGTGTCCTCTAACTTGCTCCTCACAGGGCTCTCCTGCTGCACTCTGGGTAACGCAAGGGGTCCGCCTCCCCACACAGAGGCCGTGCGGCTAACGACACGAGACGAGAGTTAACTACTCATCACGCTGAGGAAGAGGGAGGGGGTTCAGTGGAAACAGATGCACCGGACTGAAAGCTCTTGTCCTCCAGTCTCTTTGATAGAGGGACACCAGGAAAAATGAAAAAAATGTAATTACAAAGTAATCAAGCTCATTAAAAGTTATCATGTGATTAAATGATCAATATATTTATTGCTTATTGCAACAGGCCTATATGAGGACAGATACTGATACTGATACTTGCTACAGATGTATTTCAAGAACTGATGAAAGAGCAAAAACACAGTTTTATTTGCCTGGTTCGTTGCTTTGTTCTCGATCATGGCGCTCCCTCTCATTATTTATTCTCGAGCTCGCTTGACTCTCTCTCTCTATGTCGTTCTTTCTCTTTCTCTGAGCTGCTGACGACTTGACAAGCTGAGTCTTAGGAAACAAGATCAGCCGCTTTGAGTCGAGACGAGACGGGCCGGTTCACACCGTTGCAACGTTAACCTGTAACCTGTTCGGTCTTGCCTCAAATGTTTGGTCTAAACTGGGCTTGAGAGACACGGTTGAATAAATGCACATCGTAGAACTAGTCTGTCGTGGTTAAATTGGTTTGCCTCTCTCAAAATGCAAAAGAATAGACATTTGAATACGATTCTAAGCCATGTTTGGTTTTTTTGAAAGGAATATTTGAACATGAATTTTGACAGCCCTAGAAGAGACGGTCTCCTCTGTCAAATGAACCAAATGTGTCCGGCAGCAGTAACTCTCCGAAACTACTCTACTGACTGACATAAGGTGGACCGATGTGTTCTTCCACATTTCAGCAGCCAATTTAACATGACTGACGGATAAGTTTCACCATAAACTTCTCCCTTCCAAAACCGAGCCTTCTCTTCCCTTTATTCAGTCTTTCCGAGTAGGAACCCTTACAGTGTCAGTCAATACGACTCTGCACTGCCTGCAGGCAAATCGTGACAGCGCAAAGTCGTCATGACTTTCCAGGACCCCACGAGTGTCTGCATGATCTATACTGTAGTATCAACAGCTAGATAGTGATGGTCTGACCTTAGAGCAAAAGGTCACCTACCGTGCTGACGGGGAAAGAAAGGAGCGGGTAAAGAGAAGTAGGATTTAACCTCCTTTTCCTCTGCGCCTCATTAGAGGAAGAATGAGTAAAGAAGCATTTCATCCATATGAAAACATTTTCACTGAAGCTAAATCCAAACCACCTTACCTTTATTTTTCCTCTTCGTTTGTTCTTCACCCCCGTTGGCTCGATGCCACCCAGTGTGCCCACTTTCCCCGAGAAGGCCTTTCCTTCAATCTCTCTTCGTGACTCCTCCATTCCCCCCTCCTCCTTTATCTCTCTCTCTCTCTTTGTCCCTCATGCTCTCTTTTGACAGCCAACGCAGCACCTTTAATGGGAGCTATCTCCTCATTAAATACCTGCAGGTGTCTGCAGCGCTTTGGCAGGGATGGAGGGAGAAAGAGAGATGGAGACAAAGAGGGAGACACAAAAGTGAGAGAACAGAGGCTAGTGTTGTTCAAGCCCTCTCCAACATGACATACAGTCAGATTCCCTGCACTGAATTTGAATTACTAATGTCTCTGGAGGCAAATGAACCAAGCACAGGGACCAAGGGTCAGGAGGAGAGGTTGAGCCAGCACTCCCCTCCAACAGTGATCTGGCCTCTCCTCATAGCCTTTCCGCCTCTTTGACACTCTACTACATAGAAGAAGAAAGACGGGAGACGAAGGAGGGCAGAGAGGGAGGACGGAAAAATAGGGAGGCTGAGCAGAGGGGGGAGAGGAGGGACATAGGGGAGAGGTGAAGGTAGAGTGGGGGAGAGAAATGATGCTCAAAGTGGGAGGCAGCCAGAGATGAAAGGGAAAGGGGGAAAAGAGGAGGAGGAGATTGGGTTTGAATGAGAGATAAGATGGAGTGGAAAAAGAGGAAATGGAGAGGATGAGAGAAGAGGGGGGGGGGGCGCTGGGCTCTGGGACGACGGGGCTCTGTCAGATGCAGGACGAGACCATCTGGACGAAAGCGGCGCCAGGTCTCTGACGTTTAAACACTGGGCTTCACTTTCACATGGAAGACGACCAGGAAAAGAAATTCAAACAGACGCTCTGCACTTTCTTACCACCATCCACCCAAAACACAACTCCGACAACAGTCCTGCCCACATGTTGGTGGAAAAAGCTACCAGAGCACACTTTTGGCAATCTCAGTGTTTACTGCACACACCATCCCACTCCTTCTACCACCTTGTTTTCATACACACACACACACACACACACACACACACACACACACACACACACAAACAAACACAAACAAACACAAACTGTCTGTTTGAATTTACCTGTATTCACCACTTTGTCTTAGCGCCTGTCTCTTTAAGCCCTCCTCCTGAAAAAGCCCGGTCTGTTTCGGTTGGTTGGCTGTTCGGTTTTTCAGGGTTTTCCGCATCTACTTTCATCATCTCTTTGGTCTTATCTGTGTGCCTGGCAACATGAACAAACAGGACCAAGGCAGGCCGCAACGACAAGTTAGGACAGCAAGAAAAAAATCTTAGGTGTCTTAGGAAACAGCCACTAACCTGTGCACCAAACTCATTCTCCAAAAACTGGAGGAAAAAAAAATCTACGAGAAAATACCCACTTCAAATTCACTTCAAATGCACCTGCAGCAGTAACGTCACCTGAGGAAAAACAGGGTTTGCGGGGGGGATGGAGACGATCCCAGCTGATATTGGGCGTAAGGCGGGGTACACCCTGGACAGGACGCCAGTCTATCACAGGGCACATAGAGACGAACAGAGACAGCAGACCATTCACACAATTAACCTAACATGTGCATGTCTTTGGACTGTGGGAGGAAGCCGGAGAACGCGGAGAAAACCCACGCAGACACGGAAAAACACTACAGGATAAAATCAAAACGAGAAGATAAAGAATTGATTTTATTCCTGCAGCTTAATACACAGGTTTCTTAGCTGGTCACTTTTTAAAAATATATATATTTTACAGTTGTACTGTTTACTTTATTGTTTTTTTTTCTGTCTCAGTGTGATTAGATGTGTTTTATTATGATTATGCTGTTGTCTTAATGTGTTTGTTTGTGCTGTGGATTGGTGTCTGGAGCATTGAACCAAATTCATTTTCCTGTGCGGGATAATAAAGTTGATCGGAATCTGAATTGGTGTCTCTGCACTGTAGCAACACTTTCTACCCCTATAAAGTAGAGTTGTGACATCACAACCGTACAGAATTGCTGACTGCTCGTTTAAAGGCACAGTTTCTGAATAAGTTGTTATGCAAAACAAAGTTGAAGAAAACTTCTTAGCACTGGGATTACTTTTTAATCTTAAAAAGAGAAAATGTTCTCTGCGTTTATCTACTTTCTTCTCTCATTTAAACTTTTTTTCTGTTGAACACAGTTTTTTAGATTAACCACATTGATTTTTCATTGTGTATAAAATGTGCTGCATAAATCAGGTTTACCTCGCCTTGCTTGTTCATCAGCAGAGCCGGCTAATTACCACAGTAAAACAGAGATTTACGGGGGAGGAAGCGGCCACAGAGGACTTGAACCATCCCAATCCCACCTCCCTTCAGGAGAGTGGATGCGTTCAGTGAGAGAGGACTCTTCAAGGTAACTAATCCCTCTCTCTTTCAGCTCATTCTCTCCAGCAAACAGTCCTCAGAATTACATCCCAACGAGACACGTCTGCACAACACACACAAGCTACTCACGCACACACAAGCCACACACACACACACACACACACACACACACACACACACACACACACACACACCCACACACACACACACACACACACACACACACACACACACACACACACACACACACACACACACACACACACACACACACACACACACACACACACACACACACACACACACACACACACACACACGTACACACGCTCTACCCCCATCCCACATGGCTCCGGAGAAGCAGCACTGCCCCTCCTACCCCTCTGTCAATAAGCCCAGTTTGGAAACACTTTAAACAGACTTGCACATTGCTCCGCTACAAAAAGGGAAAACTTCAAGACATGCTCTCATCCATACCCTCAGGGTTAATTAGAATTGTTTTAAACAGCTACTGCCATGCTTTTTAAACATTTATGGGTGCGTGCATTACAACTAAGACATTAACATATTCAGAAAGTTTAACCTCTTCTCTGCACCCTGGTTCCATTATGAGGAGCAGAGGGGAACGAGAGAGAGAGGACAGTTGACCTCTGCTGCCCCCTGTGTTACAGCTGAAAAACAACAAGGGAATTTTCAATGAGGAGCAGCAGCCGGCTCTGGATCAGAGGAATCGGGGCCAAGCCACCGCACCGGCTGAATGACAATCAGCCTGTATGTTAGCGTTGAGAGAGAGAGATCTAAACCCAGAGGCTATGTAGTACCAATAAAAACATACATTATTCACTAACAGGGACATACAATGAGCTGTAGTGCTGAATAAAAAGACGAGTGAGACAGGAATTACAATTGTGATCACTCCGAGGCAAAAGCACCAATACAAAGAATACATTTAGATATTTCAACAGTATTTTGAGATTCTATTAAAATTAGATATTCTGGGGAAGTGCAAGTACGTTCTACTTATGTACACACAATTCAGCATCAGTGTGAGTCACAATTTTGATTTGAAACGTTAATCACAGAAGTCTAGAAATACTTTATTGATCCCGAGCTGGGAAATTGCAGTCAGTAAGTCTGTGTTTTGCAGTTTTGAAATATGACTACTAATTTTGATGTGGCAATATAATCAGGATTATCATATTTGAATGTGCAGCCTGTACTATGAATTTATTTGGGAAAGGTTTTTGAGCTTAAAAATGAAGACAGTGTGCACTCTGTGTACCAAATAACCTGAGTTCAGATGAGCTTTCTCAACCTTTACCTCAAAAAGTGTTAATTTGTCATCGTGCAGCAAGCCGCTGGCCTCGTCGAGCAGGATGTCCCTCCTTGTTACCTTTTCGAAACCCCAGTCCTTCCCATGGACAAATTGGTACGCTCTCTGGCACTCTGGGAAAGAAAACACACGGACAAACAAGGAAAAACAAGATTATTTGGAGACTTTCACAACATGATTAAGCCCCTGTGTGCGTGAAAGAGAAAGTTTGTTATGAGTCACGGCCATAAGCAGCGGAGAAACAATGGCGAAGGAGGCTGGGTGCAGGAAGTATTGCCTGCAGGGAGCTTTTAACACTTCAGAAGAAAACAGAATCTCTCTCTCTCTCTCTCTCTCTCTCTCTCTCTCCGTATCCTTTCGCGGCCACATAAAGACTAGTGGTAAACATGAGACACAACTGCTGTGCCTCTTTGGCCAAGAAGTGAGAAATTGCAGCGATCAAAGCAGTCCAATTATCATGTGTTTATGGAGTGCCAATTATCTCTGACAGTGGCAAGAAGTATTCTGTTGCACTACAAAGACACAGGAAAAGGTTCCGGAGTTCTTGTCTGTACAGTAGTCATACTGTGTGGGCGGTCAAAGCTATCTAGAGTCACCTAACAGTCACAAATGCTCACACACAAGGTCAAAAGATAATGACTGTGGGCTATGACTGCTGCAGAGATCACAGCAAATTAAAGCTAATTGCCAATAGAAAGGAAGCAAGGCACTAACATAAATTCTGCACGTAACCGGAGCTCTGTTGGAGGGATATAACACCACTCTTCGGAGAAATTACATCATTCGCCATTTTGTTAATGAGTCGAAAACGCTTCCTTGGGCACCGCTCTGGGATTTCTGAATGTGTTCAGCCGAGACGAGCTTCAAACCCTTTCTGTGTATGGAGACATCTTTGTCCACCCCTATCAGAGTAGACATGCCTCACCACACGATGAAGGTAATAACTTGAGGCTATATATGTCTTGTATTATGTTCCCTGTCCTATATGGGCTTAAAGGCATCAAACGATGAAGGAAAACCCCCAGAAACCAATTCACTATTTCAAGCACTTTCATTTCTTTGGTGGATGTCATCAAGATGCCCTACACATGATGTCAACATGCATCTGGATGATTGGATTGTGTTGAGAAAGAGCAGAATCACAATGTGGGAGCAAATTCACTATAAAACAATCTAAAGATCCCATCACCAACAGAGGTTGTATGGCGCTTATTTGGCCGTGCTGACAAAGTGTAACAGCGATGTGTCCCCCAGTCTACAAACAGAATATCAACTCCATGTATGTAAATGAGCATTTGTGCATGAATCAAATCAGGAAAGCACACAGGCAAACCCAACAGGGAGCTCCTGTATAAGTATTAAGAGGGCAGTCAGGTGCCTAGGAGGCTGGGATTTGCAAGAGACGTCAGAATTCTACTTGTACATGAGGATTATTTTGAGTAAATGTAAATGTTATCATATCCCCAGCGGCATGACATATCATGAAATGTACAGCTATTTGAGACTAACAATGTGCAACAAAAAAAAATGAAAACATCTGTATAGATCCTGTGCCTGAATGCTCACTAAAAGACACAAATGTTTTCGGTCCAATTTAACGGATGTATTCTGTGTTTCTTAAGGTCAGTTATGACATTTAAGATTTATGTGGAACATGCAAACTAGGGATGCTAATTTTTGACCTTTTTTATGGTATATGCTCTGCGAACAGGTGGCATATTTACACATCTTACTTATTGAATTGAAGATTTTTTTCAACCAAACCAGAGTTGGGGGTTGTTGAAAAGATAGAAAGACGGGCAGAAATGTTTTTCCTTTATTTTGTTTCTGTCCAGTTTAAATGATGTGTTTTTTTACGCTGATCAGTGAAGTCAGATGACTGTTTCTATCAAAAGAGTCTGGTGGCTTTGAGCAGAGGATAGAACAGCAGCATCCTACTCAGTAAATTGAGGGTTTATTTTGATCAAACCAGAGTTGAGGATGGGGGGAAATATCTCCAATGAAAACATCCTATATCCATTCACAATCTAGATTCAGCTCAACACCAGAGGATAAAAAATAATAAAGACCAGCCTTGAGTCTTCAGAGCCGGTTAGAGGGCAAGGAGTAGTCAAAGACTCCTGTTAAAAGTCGACTGAAACGGGCTATAAGCTGCAAAGTCCCCACATACGAAGAGGTCATCACCTCTCACGTTCATACATCTGCAGTGTGTGCAGACTACATGTGTTTAGCCCCGGCAGTTCAAACAGATTTTCCTTCGGGCTGCTTCTGCGTAGAGATCCCAACAGGATATCTGCAGACAGATCACAGCGGGAAGTACTAAGATGAACTGTCAACACTGCTGTAAGATCCTGTGTCAAATCCTCTGTTTGGATCTGAGGAAGCAGACAGCCTAAGAGGGGATTGGTGGAGGAGTGCAGTGCATATGCAGTTATTCCCACCACTGCTCATGCAGGCGGTCCTTCACTGTAATCCCCTGCCCCCAGAGACTGCGCACGCAAAGATGCTGACAGAAATCACCATGCATAAAACACACACATGCATAAGCATGTATGCAAGTGCAAAAATTACAAATCCTTGCATTCTGCTTTTTCACAGCACTCTACTTTATTCATTGTTCTGCTACTGAGTGTAACAGAGGGAGAACAGTGTTTCCAAAGGAGGCTGAGTTTATAGAGCAAAGATCTCTCAACCAAAGCAGAGCAGAATGAAGATAGAGTCAAACTTCTGTGGCCTCAGTACACTTTGTGCCACTGTTTGTGGCTGTGTAAACATAGTACCTAGATCCCTCTCAAGGGTCTGAAGAAAGTCTTTTTACCCCCTCCTTCATGTCCTTTAAAACATGTTTGATAAAACCTAGCACGTGAGACCCAGATGAAATCCCCAAGGCACAGACTCTCCTTGTGAAGTTGTGTTATTTGGGTATGAAACAAGATGAGTGAGGACTTCCCCAGGGGCAGTATCTGAAGCTAAACTCGGGTGTGAGGAGAGAGGTTGGCAGGAGAGTGAGACGGAGGGGGAAGCGAGCCAAGAGGAAGTGAGAGGGGTGAGGAGAGGTGAGAGGGAGTGCTGAAAGAAGCTCGAGCAGAGGTGCGAGTGCTTACCCGTGACAGTGAGGTGCCTGTGTGTGTGTATAAAAGTGAGTGCTTACATGCATACAGGCACCGATGATTAGGGTTTGCGGGTGTGTGTGTGTGTGTGTGTGTGCTGAGCTCAGCTAATGCCATGATGCCATTTCTATTGGGGCATCGGAAACCTGCACTGGCAGAGAATCAACTGCAGGTCACATCGCAGTCGCTCACTCTTTCACTGAGCTGGCCAACGTGGCGGCAGCACAACCACCCTGCCAGAATACCAAAAAGAGCTAGAGAGTGGTGGTGGGGAAAAGTGTTGAAAAAAGCTGGTATGACAGATTAACAAGTGCAGAAGTGACACAGACATAAAGATCACATCAACGTATGGGGCGATTATTCTGGGACATGTGTGAAAAATCACAGTTATGATTCAGACATGCATAGGTTACTGCTAAATAGAAGAAAAGAGATGATATTCAAGTTTTTCTCACCACGCCAAAAAAAGACTGAAGGTGACGGGGAAGGTGAGAAAAATGAATTCTGAGCAGGAGACAGAGAGAAAGATGAGGAAAGCTGGGGAGCGATGCCAGGGTGTTTAAGTGAGCGGGGGCATCCATATTCAGGCGGAGGGCTCAGGGGCACGCTTGGCACACGGAACGAGAAGGTCGCCAGAAGACGAGCTGGCATGTCGAAAAATAACAGCCGACCCAGCAGCCAGAGTCAACATCTCTCCTCCTGTCTGTCACTCGTCTGGCCCCAACTTCCACACATTCAACTGACCGGACGCTAACCACTGCTCAGTCTTTCAAAACCTACAGAGTGCTGCACAGATGACGTATATTTGTAGGATGACCTGGAAGTTCGGCTCTCTTGACAAAACGTTGATGGTATTTCTCCACTGTATTTTTGCAGAAAATAAGCTCTTTGGGGAACAAAAGTTTATGATACTTTCATGTTCCGTTCAGCAAGATGATCTTCATAAATGAACACACTTTTATGATTATGAAGCTAAAGGTAGGCTACAAACAAACTGCATCACACACTAGATTCCTGAATTCACGTGTACCGCCTGGTGACATTTGTAGTCTCATTTAACAACACATATTTACGTATTTACTGTCATATTTTATGTCATAGAACCTCTCGAGGACTCCAGGGTCACTAAGAGTAAAGCAGGAACGACCCAACATGGCTGCTGCAGTCAACATTTAAGAGAGAGTAAATGATAGTGAGCTTTTAAAAAGGTATGGCCTTAATGGAGATGGCATAATGAACTGGGTAGAGTTGGGCAGGGGTGCCATCACATCACCAACCAATAAAAAACACCAATAATCTAATTTCCAGATTTGGCATAGCCATTAACTGCCTATAGAAGTGTGTATTTATCTCACTTACAACACAGTTTAAAAATATAATGTAAACCTTCCCTCTACACAGTTATTCACACTGCATAAAGCAGATAATTGACGAGACAGTCTTTCCGAGAAGAAAATGTAACCTCTATTGAAGATTGAGTTCTATAAGCTAGTGTCAGCACAAAAATGCCTATTGACATCCTCTCTACACATGTCAATACTATCTGATTATGTAAAGACTGACCAATAGCTTCTCCTCTAGCCTGCTCCACTCACCCACTTAGCCTTTGGCTACAAAACAACAAAACCATTGTCTGTAGGGGAGACTTAACAAGGAGACTATTTGAATACAAAACAGCTTGCGGCAGAGGATGAGAACTTTCCATCTCTCCTCTCCGAGCTGTCAGAAGAGGAGTCTGCAGGGGGGCAGATGTTTTCTCTGGCAAAAGGGAGGGGGAAGGAGGAGGGAGGGTGTCAAGAGACAAGTTACAACCTACCCAACAGCCTCAGAGGAGAGAACCAGCACATTAAGCCAGGGAGAGAAATTATGTGGCCAAGGCGAGAATACGATGTGTGGAGGGGGGTGGTGGGCTACCACTGCTGCCTGAATTTATCTCCATTAGTAAGTAGGGACCATCAGAGGATCCAGACACAGACACACACACTCTAGTAGCGGGCTTAAGGGCTGACTGGTGCAGATGCTGTGTTTCATCAGATAATGTCAAGAGTACAGCCTTCAAATCTTGGACACCTCAACACATCAATCTCAATTTGCACGCGCTACTCAAAACAAATTAAAATGTATACCCCCCTTTTAAAAAAAATAAAGAATGAGTGTACAGCCAAAGCTTTTTTTGCATTAGTGACTTGCCTCATCCAAAAGAAATTCAAAACTGACAACACAAACTTCCACTCCTCAGAGCTTCACCTCAGCACTGAGAATTTCCAATCAGCATGATTTTGACATTTGCCTTCGATAGCAATGTTGCTTTATTTCAATACAGCGCACTCACTACGGTTTCAAAACTTTAATTTATTTACTGATTACCCACTCATTCTTTAGTATGACTCACTGCATGTAGCCTGTTGGGATGACACCTGTCATTGGCCGCCGATTTCAGCTGGCATTTTCCTCCCCTTCTGCTATCTATGATGCAAGGGAACCAAAGCTGCATCCGGAGTTTGTGATTGGCTTGAAGAAATACAAACAACCCAGAAAGTTTTTTCCCTATTCCAGAATGTTACTTTTCTCCTGCGCTGTGGAGATGTGGAGGTCTGGCAATGCATGACTCCTCATTCTTCTACCTAACTATTCCTATTTAAAGCCCTCGTAAAGCACTATACCTAATATGCATTGTATCAGAAATTGTCCCCACAGGGACAAAGTGTATAAGCAGGCCAAGAAGTGACCTGCCACATAAACATTCCACAGCCACCCAGCTTTCTTAATTAAGGCACTTTGTTTTTATTTGGCCTTTTTTGCTAGAGGCCTGGATTAAATTGGATTCTAAATGATCCAGAACCGATAGAGCAATCTTTACAGCCATATTCTTAGACGGAGTGCTCACTAAACTGTCACAAATATGCTGGCAGTTGGGTAATTTTCTCCTGTGACAGGGCGAGCGAAGTGGAGGGCCCAGGTCTCCCCAGGGGGATTGTGGGAAGATTGGAGGAGGGCATATGGCAAGAAAGGAATGGGGTGTGCACCGTAGAGCACACCATTTATAGGCGAAAGCCCCTTGAGACACAAAAAGAGAGGAGGAGAGCAAAATGAGATCCTCTTCACTTCACTCGGTATTCCCCACATTCAGGCTTTTTCTGGGGTCATTTAAGAGAGCAGTGCTCGTGAAATGGCAAGCAGTGAAACCACACACCTCAAAGGTCTGTTTATTGCTCATCCCACAGGCAAATCCTCCTCACAATACCACCCAGCCACCAGCATACGTGATAATAGCCAGGAGAGAAAACTATAAGGACAATAAACAGCAGTGAGGTTCAGTTATCTAAGCTGAGAGTTAAGAGTGGGTATTCCAACATTACGGGGTAGAAGTGGAATAAAAAAGGGATAAAAGAATAAGAAAGTGATATTGTGAATGTGAAAAGAGAGGAGAGAGAGGTCTAAGTTAGCAAATGAGGGACAGACAGAAAACAGGAAGGGGCGGGGGTGTCAGGTTCACATGGGGGAATGTTTCTCAGCAGGAAAATGATTTCCCTTTCTACACAACCTGCACCGCAGGGGGTTGTACACAGTTTCACTGCATACACCTCCGATTCAAACACACTTCCGCCTCCCACCGCTTCCTCTCCCCTCCTCCCCTTCCCACCCCATCTTCCCTCCTCCAATCTTCCTGTTCAGTACGCTGCAAGGCTCCAGGAGAGAGGGAGGCAGCCAGAAAGCCTGATAACCAGGAAGCGGTCACATCTGGCCCTCACTAATTCAATTCCACACAAGTTTGCTTTTCCTCCCCATAACATAACCTAATTAAAAAAGTAGGAATTGGAGGCACATTCATTTCCAATTCATCAACGGGGGAGAGAGGCGGACGAAGACTTCTAAAAAGGTTCAGTCTTTTTTAATTAAAATCAAAATTGCCCCATGCTACTCTGAATTATATATTTACTAGAAATGAATCCAAGCAGCAGTGATTACACAAACCCATATGGCTATCAATACCTCACATTATTAGACACACTCGGGAGTATTAGACACACTCCTCTCCTCCTGCATTTACAAATTTCAGCTCCCCAGAGCACAGGTGCGACAGGAGCTTTTAATTTTGAACCTTTCAAACTTTGAAAGATCCAGTTTTTCTGCTGAACGTAGACTTCGATGCAGTTCGGAGCTGAACAGTTTTTCACTTATTGGCACCAAATTATTTTCAATGACAAGTTGACAAAATAACAGAAGTGGTTAGAAAATGAGGACTTGTGTTTCAGAGGCCCTGGTCAACATGCATCTTGAGTGATCCGATCACAAGTTGTTGTTTTTTCTACTTGTGTGACATAAAGGGGTGGATGATTACCTCAGATATGTTGGAACATTCAAATGTTGGACCATTTGCAGTAATTTTTAGGTTTCACGCTTTGAAAACTGGATATCCATCATCTACTACAACTCCCTGCTCATTTTGTGGATATCCAAAATGCTTCCGCCCCACCAATTTAAGGTCTCATTTTTGCGCATGTAAGGCTTTAATGTCAGTTCCCTTTGACATTTTAACAGCTCTTCTTCTCAACCTTGAGGTGAACTATGAGAGGAGGTTTCACTGCACACAAAAAACAAGTCTTGAGAGATTAATTTTCACTGGGCAACAATGCAGGATTTAGGGCACCAAAAATGGTTAATGCAAAATCAGTTTTTCCTGACCTCCCTCTGTGGTGTGTTCCAGTAAAATCAAATGAGCCAAGGTGTTTGGCGCACCCATAATATATCTCTGTGGGCTTTTCACGATGTTCAGACATCATGGACAAAGCCAGTTCATGGGATTTGAGAACGCTACGCTTTCACTTCCACTTCTGCAGATGACATCAGGATGTGGTCTGAGCAATTGGATCTCAATAATAAGAATAATAAGAATAAATGCTTTGGGATAGGGACAGTGCACATTAATGCATCGATATTTAAACATCTCTGTAAAAATGTCGGATTATAGCAAAGCTTCTAATTTGCATCCGTAGTCCCAATGCATCCTGATTGTGTTCACACCTGCATGTAGAACTGTCCACACTCATCGGATCACCCGAGACGCATGTTTATACCAGGTCTGAACAGAGCAGAGTGCAGGTCAGTTGTTTTAGGTCACACTTAGGGCGCACTCACACTGTCCATCCGTACCGTGCCCAAACAGGTTTTGCGGGTAAAGTCTAGTTCGTTTGACCAGTGTGAGTGCAACCGCACCGTGCCTAGCTGCAGCCAGCCTGCCGGCCACGGACTGTTTGGGAGAGGTGGGCTTTTGTAGAGCGTGTTTGCACATGTACGAGCACAAGCGTGCGCACGTGTACGAACACGAGCACGAGGCCTATGGCAGCTCTGACATAATTTTGTGTGCACCACCTGAAAATATTCAAAAACAGTCGGACAAGACGCACAAAAACTCAGAGGTCTATGGAAAGATTTGTAAACAAAGCGACGCATCGCGATGACGTCAGTCAATGCATGTGATGTGTTACGGCGTGATGACGTATAGGCAGCAAGAAGCATTCGCGCGAGGCCCAGGTAGTGTGAGTACAAACGGGCCTGGGCCGCAGGAGGAGAGGGAGGGGGCGACAAGTACCCTAAAGCACGGGGCACAGTACGGACGAACAGTGTGAGTGTGCCCTTAGCCGTGGCTTTAGTCTCTTCTCCTTTGGCATTGAGGATAGAAAACTTGCTCACCTCACTTTTTGGAGAGCTGACTAAGAGCGAGTAAAGTAAAAGATAAATCAGTGACAGATCTTTACTCTCTTCATCCAGACCTTTAGGGTTCACATGCAAACACCTGGAGGTAGGAAAAGAAAGAAAGCTTTTTGTATGCAATAATAATATTATAATATCAGTAGCGGCACTCTGGCTATTATAATGTGATTTAGACTTATTCTGTGAACACTGTTGCACATTTTGCATCTGTGGCTTCACAGTCAGATCTATTGATTTCACTCACAACCCTTTGCTTGTGCCAAAGTGATGGTTTGATGGTATTGATTCCGCGAAAAACACTTTTCATAATAGCATGAATCTGACCCCATGTACTTCTGAGTATGGCTGCATCTCTCTAAGTAGGCAGATTCAGAAATCTGCTGTAGACCCAACGTTCCACTTTCTTTCAAAGCAGAAATATTATATATTTTACCCAGCATATACAAAATATTTGCTTTGTTCAGTACATCGATTCAACAGGTGAGTCACCCTCTTTGTATGTCTACATAGAGCACTTTAGGACAGAGAAATAGAGTCCACACACTAGATAAAGCTCCCACCAAACACAAATGTATTACTACCAAGGTGACGTACTGCTCTGATGAAGAGAAGGTCTCTCAAAATGTCACCTTGGTGGTAATACATTTATGTTTTCATGGGATCTCTATCTAGTGTGCATACTTTATTTCTCCGTCCTGTAACATGCTTCTGTCCTGCACCTGGTGCTTATCGTCTGGATGTGTTTGTGAACTTTTACATAGAGCAGTTCTACTGGGTAATCCCTGTGCATTTGGAACATATGCACAGAAACAGTAACATGAAACATATAACCATGGTGATGTGGACTATTCCACTGCTAAACCATTTGAGACATACATTTCACGCTTGTGAGACAGTAACAATCTTCATGTGTCGGAGCACTCGAGACTCAGCACTGACGAGAAAAATCAATATCCATACATATATTCTATAGGTAATTGCCCAATAACTCTAAAACTCACCTTGTCAAATGACCCCAATCAATACACTAGGTTAAAAAACAGGTAGCAGTAACTGAATGTAGATTTTTCACACTGAATGTGTATTCCACAGTTGTTGTTTTTTTTTAATTTCCTTGTATTGTAGATAATATATCCTACATTCTTGGCAGGTTCTTGAATTCATCAACATAGGTGTTTTCATTATTGTTACAGTGCAGTCTGGATAGCATTCCTCTAACAAGCGTCTGTGAGAGCACCGGAGAAATAAAGCAATAATGCTGCTGACAGTGAGATATGATACACAGGGCGGGGAGAGAACAGTCACAATTGTTCACTCAGATAAGATGAGAAAGCAGGTAAATGGCCTTGGTTGGGCACTTACAAGAGGAAGTGGATTAATGGCATGATATCCAAAAACTACTTAGGTTGATGTGGTATTTGAAGAAAAAGCAAAGTTTTCCTCTGAATTTGCACATCTCCATTTATTTGTAATTCAAGCAGGTAACTTACAAATCCCAGACCCATTTTTGTGTGTTATTTTACCCGAGGCTGCAGTCATTACTTTCAGCCCCCCCCCCCCCCCCTTCAAAATTGCCATGTTCTTGTGTGCAATAAACCGATGTGATATCAGAGCTCTTCTGTCAGCAAGCCATTATTTTCTGTTGTTTAACGTGAAACAGTGTCGTTTTATTTTACTATTCAATATCAAAGTCTTGCAAGTGTATCCGTATTTCAAGCAGTTACTAATAAATACAGGATAGATGAAGCAGAAGTTTCTCTTTAAAGGTCCAATATTGTCCTCATAATCAGGGTCATACTTGTATTTTGGGTTTCCACTAGAACATGTTTACATGCTTTGATGTTCAAACTAGAATAACCCCTTACCATTGCATGCCTCAGCTAACCAGTCAAGTTGCAGTTTACATCCAAACTGTCCAGACTCACATAATATATGTAGTGAAGACTTTGAAGATATGTAATTAAGGGTATTAAGTGTATTTTTTTGCAAGACGTAGATGCTTCACACACATCTTCAGATCTCTACAATCAGCACAATTTCTAGATTAGTGTCACCAGGTCAGTATCTGACCAAATGTTTCCTTCTGTTCCTCAGTTATGAAACATTATGATGACACAATGAAGTTAACGCTTGACCTTATTGGATATAAAACGGCATCACTTCATTTTATCCTGTAAGACATTTGTGTGAAATGTGGTCATAAAGAGTGAAGGAATACTTGAGCTCACAGTCACAGTGACTTGAGTGTACCAAGTGGACATTTGTGCCAATTTTGAGGAAAATTCCTCCAGGGGTTCCTGAGATACTGCATTCACAAGAATGGGATGGACAAATTTTCTCTTTGAGACCCCCTCCTGAGAAAGCCCAGTCTGCTTGGTCAGCGTTTCCACGACTTCTGTATCCGCGCTATCTGAATTTCTGCACTGTCATTCAATATTCAAAATTAAAGAAATATATATATATACAGTATACTGTATATAGTTTAGTAGTGACATAACAACCGCATAGTTGACAATTCATTTAAGGACAGTTTCTGAATACTGGCTGTGTGCATTACTTTGTGGATTAAGCGTGTTCATACTCTCACAGTATTTATATAGCACCTCAACCTGCTTTATATATAAAAAAGAACAATATGGGACCTTTAATCTCACCAACCCATCAGTCCATGGTAGAAAGAAAGGTTGCCCAGAAATTCTTCAACCCAGCCACTTCTCCTCCTCCTTCAGGGGGATCCTGGGGCTTTCCAAGACCAGGTGGAATAAGTAATCCCCACAGCATGTTCCAGGTCAGACAGGGGGGCCCTGATTCCTTCCAGAGTAAGCCAGTCTAGACTGAAATAGTATTGCTCTGAATAAATCTGCGTTTCCTGGGAGGTTGAGCAGCGGGACATTTGGAGCAGCTTTGCTACTGTGGATGAGCCTGTGAATGTTCTCATTCGTCCAGGTCATCGTTATCCTCAAAGCAATTTCAGTCAAAAACAACTGGACTGGTTGTTTGTCTAGGAAGACGTTTCACCTCTCATCCAAGAGGCTTCATCAGTTCATGTACGCATCTGACCAGGCTGGGACTGGTCACACTAACTGGTGTGGAGATCCAGGTATTTAAACTCTCACAAGGCCGATGATGTCACTGACACCCTTTGTGCTCCAAGTGCCCACGCCCGTCGTTAGAGTGACAGTCGTTGGTGGGCAGTTGGTTTCGACTTCGTTAGTGCTCTATTGAGTCTGAACGACAGTCGTTGGGGTCACCCAGGCCATGTGTGAACAGTTGTCCTTTGAGGTTAGATTGTTGAATCTCCTGGGAAGGGATGAAAGGGCGGCATTGTAAATTGGAGATAAGTGGTGTCTCAGACACTGTGGATGTACTACCATCACTAAACCTTTGTTGCCCTGGCTTTACACTTTCAAATGTGTCTCCATGTTAGACTGCTATATGCTTAACACTAGAGATGCACAGATCCATTTTTTTCTGATCCAATCAGATACCGATACCTGGGCTGAGCGCATCGGCCCATACCTGATGCCGATCCGATCCTCCTGTTGAATGAATGAAGCGTATACTTTGCCATGTGAGTGAAGGCATCAGGCTTGACATAAACATTTAGCCTTGTTAAAAAAAGGTAACAAATTAACATGATTATAAATGTACTTAATATAATTTATTAACAAATAAAAAAAGACTTTACTTCCATGTAAAGTGCACTTAAAATAGATATTTTAAAATGTAATGTAAATCCCTAACCAGTGTTGCAGACATAGAATTGAAATAACTCGATCGCTGTAACTGTATTGCTGTGTATGACATTAATAAAAAAGGAAATGACTGAATCGTAATGTTGGATCGGCCTCATTCATCCGATATCAGATCCAGCTAATAAGTCAATATCTGAGCCGATATCCGTGCAGCACTATCTAACACATAAACCTTTATCCTGGCATTGATCGTGGTTTTATCTTTAACTCTGAGCCCACTACGATGTGAGAAAGTGAAGCCAGATTTGACAACATGAACTGCTGCAACTTTTTTTCTTGTATTTTATACCTAATAAACTCTATTTCTTTTTGTTTTTATTTCATATCCTCTGGTGTCTTCAATGACTGCAATTGCATTTAAATGTTCTTTTGTGGTGTGTTTCCTTTACGCTTTGTCTCGATGCTTTTGGTGTTTTGTGTAAAACACTTTGAACTGCATTGTCTCTGAAATGTGCTATATAAATAAACAGACTTTGCAGAAATTATTATTTCAAAGATGCCCCCGGTGATACAGACTAGAAGAAGGCACGCTGTCACTGAAGCAGGCGACTGGGTGCTTCAATCTCTTGAAAACAATGTTGCACCTCTCAAAGATGCCACAAGTGGATAATTGCTAAGAGTTTTTGGAGAAATTTTCTCCTACAACTCTCTTGGAGAAATATGAATATCTGATACCAGCCTGCACTAACCATTTGAGTTTGTCGCTGGCTCCAGAGGAGAAAGTGGAGCTTTTGATGACCTCTTCCGTCTCCTCACGACAGAAGCTGAAGTTGTTGATGGTCCACATGTGGGAGAACTTCACCACTTTGATCTGTGCGGAAAATACACGGGAAGAGCTGAAACTGGATCTCTTTATTTATATATTTCCCTATTCTACACGAGCGTGTGGTGTTTGGTCAGCCTGGACTTCAAAACCGCACATCAAAACTGCCTTTCATCTTAATAAACACTGACAACAAACAGAGGGAAAGAAGAAAGGATATTGTAAAAGCGTACATAAAAAACAAAATAATCTTGCAAGAGGAGATGAAAAACACCATCTTCAATGTCATACTTTATCTGCCTTGGCTCTTAACAGGAAAGTGATATCTGAACTAGCAAAGCCTGTGCTGCAACGACTGAAACAAGCGTGATTTCACAGAATAGGTAACCTTTAAACAAAGCCGGAAATTAAACCAAATTAGGCTTCTGATGCTGAATCAGTCAGGAAAACAGAGTCACTGGGGAAATCAAGACGTTATTCAATCCATTAAACTGCTCATTGTCCAGTTGTATAAAATATGAATAGGGCGTTGTTCTGAAATACGACGGTATCTACTGGAGCGAATGGCAACGCAGATGTTGGTGCTTCATTTCAGTGCAACTGGATTTTGAGAATTGTGACACTCCTGCTGTTAACAGTTGATATATATACAGTATTAGTAATAAAGAAGCCGTTCTTCCATGTCGCCGACCATCGTTTTGTGTGTTTGTTTGTGTTTTTTAATAAAATATCAGTTCAGGCACCAGTACCATTTTAAAAGTATTGTAACATTCATTCATTCATCTTCAACCGCTTGTCCCTGTCGGGGTTGCGGGGGGCTGGAGGCGATCCCAGCTGCTATCGGGCGTGAGGCGGGGTACACCCTGGACAGGACGGCAGTCTATCGCAGCGCACATAGAGACGAACAGAGACAGACAACCATTCACACCTACGGGCAATTTAGAGTCATTAATTAACTTAACACGTTCACCTCTTTGGACTGTGGGAGGAAACCGGAGAACCCGGAGAAAACCCACAGGGACACGGGGAGAACATGCAAACTCCACACAGAAGGGCCCCAGCCGGGATTCGAACCAGGAACCCTCTTGCTGTGAGGCGACAGTGCTGATCACCACGTAACAGTTTGGGAAAAAATCCCAACCCTAGATATTAAGCATTATGGACATACAGTATATACACTGATGTTTATATGTCTTGATAGCCAGGCTTACTTGCAGATGCAACACCCACATTCACAGAGCAAAAGTGAGGTTTATTTAAATAAATAAAAAAAGTATTCTACTGCTCACAGTCAGCTCTATTTAATATTATGCAAATACTCTTGACAGAACACAAAAAGATTATTTATCAGTATGAGTTATGCTCTCCAGCAGCTATCTTATGTTAAGGGAAATCATGCGCTCCCACACACTCCATCCTCACCTGAGTGTAACACCAGCTCTCAGCCATCGGGCCGCGGGAAATGTCCACCAGGGGGGAGGGGGGCTTGGGGCTCTGGACGTTGCCAGCCTGGATGATGCAGAGATGACCTGAATGGAGCCAGAGCACCAGCAGAGTGTGGAGTGAGGTGCTATGGGGAAGGGCCTGTAATCAGTCAAGCTGGCCACCTCTTAAATATCACCCGCTGTACTGAGCGCTGCAGACAGATGAATCCAGTACAACAGGGCGTCCACACTCCAAAATAGCTTCGGGCGCTCTGTAGGGACACAAAAACACATCCATTAAAATAACTTTAAACTAGTGAGGCACATTTCTATGAAAGGCGGTGACCTTGTATGAGTGCCAGTGTGTATGTGCTTGTTTTTGAGCATATCAAGGCAAATTCCTAATTGACCGGTTCGTCTAATTGAGCTGTATTTCCTAGTAAGTACGACAACACAGGTCTGGATTTGCTTTAAAGAAGGCTTCAGCATTCAAAGCACAGCAGCGTAGTGAGCTCTGCTTCACCGGGGGCAACCTTCCTTTATCTGTGCGTGGTTCCGTCTTTGTTTTTGCTTTGAGAGGAGCAGAGCGCTGTGCCAGCCATTCCATTTCAGCCACGGTGAACGGCCCGGCTGAAGAGAAGTGCAAGATTTTCATCTCAGGCTTCCAGTCTGCACTCACACAAACACACCCACAAGGTCATATGCAGTATTTTCAAAAGCCAATGCTGACTAAGAAAGGTCAAAGTTGGGTTTTTTTTCATCTTGAAATGCTGGCACTGATATTTACCCCGCATTGCCACACCATCTCTCAGTTTCTGTGCATAGCTATGGGAAACCTCATTATTTTTATCTAATTTCTGGTCCCTTTCCTACACTGGCAGTCTCATGGGATTTAAGATCTTGTTGAAAGAAAGACGAAAGGGGACCACGCGACAGTTTGGTTTCAAAGCTTCATCTCTCAGCTGCCTAAATCTCTTATTTCCGCTGGTTTCATGCTCTGCTCCTCTCAACTTCTTCTCCACATATTTCATACCTAAGTCGACACAAGGTCTCAGGATCTGGCTTTTCCCACTCAATGTGCACATCCCCACCGATCTCCTGCCAAAGAAACCCTCCCACTCTGCTGCTTAATTAGTGGCTGATTGCAAGAGAAGTTCAGGACCTGAGAAAACTTGGCAGAATCTGAGTATCGGGTCGAGAGCGCAGAGAGACAGAGCGAGAAATGAGGGAATGGGTGAAAAGTGAGACAGACCTCTGTCTTCATGAGTGGATTGTAGACAGAGGAGGCGACCTCAGCAGCTCCAGACACAGACACGACTTAATTAATGTTTAGAGATAACGCCTGCATCTGATCTTCCTCAATCCAGTGCCCCTCTTTTCTTCCCTTTGTGCTATTTGTATCTGATGAAAAACACTGGTGGCATTTTCGCTCAGTAAAACAATAAAATATTAATCAGAAAAGTTGGGAGAACAAGGCTGTACTGATTTGCAATTTAAATTACCTGAGACTTCCTGGCAATTAATTTCAGACTATATGAGTGAGTGAGGGCGTATACGCTGATTTTCACACGCATGTGTTTGTCTGTGTGTGTCATCATCTGGGCTTTGTTTCACGGCACATCTGAAGCACAGTTTACCAAGCTCTTTTCTTCTATCCTGTCCCTTAAAGAGCAACATGAATGCCGAGTAATCACAGGGAATCAATTTAAGAAAACATGACAACACTGGCAGCATTGCTAACAGCCCCACATCTTTCTAAATAGACCCAGATGACACTTAACAGGAATAAAGCTGAGGATGTTTTTTTTTTTTCATCCTTTTCATGACAAACATCAAGAGCAGAGCGGCAGGAGGAGAGCAGCAATAACAGCTCTGAGAGATGGAGATGTGTGCTAATCATGGGACTCCCTCAGAAGAAATGTCTTCAGACGGTTCGTTTGCCATGGGAATCAGATGATGACAGCGTGAACAGGAAGAATGACTAATAGGTGATAATGCACACAGCATAGAGAAAATAAGTGTTGTCACATTACAGTGTGTGCCAGGCAGAGATTTAACAAAGACGGGTCGCCCAAAGGCAATTACAAGACAAAGTAATGGAAGTGCTTCAGATAAGGGAGTGTCTGTTGCTGCTCCATCAGCACCTTGTAGATTATATGAAAAAACTGTTGAAATGAGGATGAGAGTAAAGTTAGAGGGAGTGATGCAGAAAGAGTTGAGATTCTGCAAAGTATACTTGTAAATCTCTTCTTTGGCAAATACAGCAGACTACAAAAACAGACAGCTTATCATAACGCATAAATGCATAAAAAGGAGGTGCAGTGGAAACGACATTGTGAATCCTGTAATGTTCAGTTCTCACAACGATACAGTTTTTGACTTTTGTGTTTTTACTCAAGTCTAAACGACAAATTGAACATCATGAGCTGAACAAAGATTGTGCTTTTCGATTGTATATGTTCATGAAAAACTGCGTATTCAGCATTGTAATTTAATCTTAATCTTAATCTTAATCTGTTTACGCTTCGTCTCAATGCCTGAAACTGAAACTGGAGAATTGAGACCTACTGTATGTCCACGGAGTCTGGTCTGGCTGCAGCGGTTTACATTCTGGTAGGGATGTTCACAATATGAGATTCTGATATCAAGATTAGCCAGTTGTCAGAGGAAATATCACAATGACAGGATGGTAATGGCAAACCAACCAGTGGCTGTGGTGATACCAAGCTATGAGGATATCCACAAAAAGGAACACGAGAAATGTGAAAAATAGCTGGAGAGAGCCTGGAAGGTAAAGGTGACAGTAGTGTCTGTGGTGATCGGAGCACTAGGGGCAGTGACCCCCAAGCTGGAGGAGTGGTTACAGCAGATTCCTGGAACAACCTTGGACATCTCGAACCAGGAAAGTGAATTGCTCGGAACAGCAAAGATACTGCGCAGAACCCTCAAGCTCCCTGGCCCCTGGTAGAGTACCTGAGCTTAGAGAGGGTCAACCACCTGCGCACCCGTGGAGGGTGGGGAGAAAACTTTTATATATATATATATATATATAATTCCTAAGCTAATGAAAACACAACGATTCTTAGTTTCAGGTGATTATACACTTATCAAAACACATTTATAAATTTTCAATTCTATCTCTACCAATAGATCCTACACACCGGCTTTTTCCAGCATTAAAATATTTTGTCACTTTAATCACACCAACCAAAACTCATTCATTGAAGAAGAGCCATCTTTTCTCATTTTTATGGTAAGACATTATATTCAATAAAAACATTTAAAAAAAAGAAAGAAACACTGGATTCAAACACAGTTACTTTGACAACACGCTGATTCAGTTTAGTCTCACTTATGCCGCTCGACAAGGGTTGAACCAGGGTTGATTTTGTGTTTGAAAGAGTTAACCTGTGTTGACTGACTCAGGGTCGAGCGGTGGGTCGGACATGTGTTGGACAAGGGTTGATTTTAATGGGAATGGCACACCACCAGGGTTGCCAAGTACCGGGTAAGTGGTATGCATTGCTCCAAGGTTGTGACCCAGGTCTGACTCTGGTCATTGGTGTGAAAGAGGTTTTGGCTGAACTTTATAACCACAGAGCAGTCACCGCAAAATCAAGAAAGAACTCATTTATAAGACTGTTCATTTGTTTGTGTGTGTTCTATATGTAAAACTTAGCAAGTGTGTGAGTATGGGCCACATCCTCGTCCAATGTCTACGTTCAGAGAAGGGAGCCAGATGAGGAGTGTGAGACCTGGATTCCATTTATATTCATTACAGAGAGACTGCTCTCCCTCTGCCAGTTCAGCCTCCGTCTCTCTCCATCTCTCTGTCACACACCTCAACACGCTGGGGAGGAGAGTCTGACAAACCAACAGACAGATAGATTCAACTTTCTCTGTATAAACAAGAGCTAAGCGAGGTGATGCAGCATCTGCCTCCTCCATCAGTATGCGAGCTGGAGGCCCAGATACTGACCAGCCAACTACATACAGTCACCACATCACAGGCTCACGTCAGACCCTGAGTCAACACACGAGGCTCTGCTCATGGTGCAATAAAGCCTGCGCTGTGATATTAACTCCATCTGTACATTTTACATGGTGATAGCATATATTTCTGCACATATGTTACCTCCATCTGCAAATCTGCTAAAGTCGACAGCTTACAATTCATATTTACACTTGAAGACATATTTCTGTTCATTTGTTTTTTCCATCTGTGCTCGTGACAATCTGAGTAGCTGGTGATGCACATGTCGTCCGCACAACAACTCCAACCTGCAAGTCTGTCTATGAAGACAATGCATATTAAACCGGTTTATTTTCAAGCTGTCATTATTCTATCTTAAGGACGTTTGCAAAACCAAAATACCAGCACTAATCTTTAAGCGATAGTTTGGATTTTTAGTGTGCGGTTGCATGAGGTGCTCATCCATAGTCAGTGTGTTACCTACAGTAAATGGCGGTGGGCAAGCCCCCAGTTTGGAGAAGCAGACAGAAGTACAGACAAGAATTCTAAGTAATGAACTGCTGTGGACAGGGGCGGAAGCTAAACATGTTTTAGATACCTACAAAATGTTTAAGTGTATGCTTTATTTAGAATACTTTCCGACAGCCTTTTCCGATGGGGAACTGAAGCTGTTATATCCATCTGTGCTCTCATAAAAAACAGGAATCAAACCTACCAGAACAAGGCAGTTGCTGGTCTACTGCTGCCTTAATCAGCTAGTTTGGTTGTGTTGTTGTGTGACTTTGGTGTTTTCAAGTGTTACTTCAGATTCAAAGTCACGCATTAAAGGCCTGTGTCCACACAGGTTGTTTTTCCCCCCAACTGTTCTCAACCCTCCGTATTATTTGTGCGGCCGCTCTAAACGCTTCTAGTTGAAAATGTGTTGTCTCTTTTGCTCCTTTACAGGAAACTAATGTAGCATAAGACAGAAAAGGCTATTTGTGAAAGACCATTGGCACTGAATCATGCTGGGTGTGTTGTGCTTTGTTCATCGCACACATTTTAAGCTTGTTGTCCACCCTTTAATTGTACAATTATTAATTCAAAAGGCACATGAAATAACTTAACTGTTGCAGATACACTGTAGCTGCTGGCAGTGGTGGAAGAAGCACCCATAACTTGGACTTAAATAAAAGGAGCAAAACCACAGTGTATAAATACTCCATTACAAGTCAGCCCTGCAGTACTCATGATCTAGAATGGCCAATTTTAGGAACACACATTAAATTACTGGATTATTTTTTGATGCATTGATGTGTTTATCACTTCCATGTTGCAGCTGTAAACGTTTTTTCTTTTCTGGGGTTCTTGATTTATAATATTCATAATTCATACAATAATTATATTATGAATTTTCAATCTGAATCTGCAAAGTAACTAAAGTGATCAGATAAATGTAGTGTAGGAGTGAAAAGTAGAATATTTCCGTCTGAGATTAAATAGAGTAGGAATATAAAGAAGTAGAAAATGGAAATACTCAAGTACAAATGAGGAGCTCTTTTCCAAAATGCTATAAATCCATTTTAATAGTTTTCAGGAAAATTACATTTTATTACCTAGACCCACACATTTGGTTAATATTCAATGTATCTTGTCAAAATGGTTCATGGCTCAGTCTGAACATGTTGAACGGACGGACGACACAAAAAACTCTCCCGCTTCAGAGCGCCGCCACGTTGGATAGCATAGAGCGCTCACTGAATTCTGATTGGTCGAGAGGACGTATCGCATTTAGGCTAAAAATAGGTTTGGCGCTGGTCGCGGTTTCGAAAGGAACTGCATCTTGAGACCATTTTAAACAAGGCAATATAGCGATATGGCATGAAACATTGATGAAGCAGTGAAAAGGTTCTGTATACATATATATATATATATATATATATATATATATATATATATATATGTTCCGCACGCAAAGCCCCAGGTCCCGACAACATTCCTGGTCGTGTCCTGAGAGACTGTGCTGAGGAACTCACAGATGTCTTCACGGACATCTTCAACACCTCACTGAGCCAGGCTTTTGTCCCCACGTGCCTCAAAGCCACCACCATCATCCCGGTCCCGAAGAAGTCGTCCCCCACCTGCCACAATGACTACCGCCCGGTTGCACTCACTCCCATCATCATGAAGTGCTTCGAGCGGCTAGTCATGCAACACATCAAGTCTGCCCTCCCCCCCACCCTGGACCCTTTCCAGTTTGCATATCGGTCCAACCGCTCGACCGACGATGCCATCTCCACCGCCCTCCACTCAGCCCTCACCCACCTAGAGACCAGAGACTCCTACGTCAGAATGCTGTTCATCGACTTCAGCTCAGCATTCATCACAATCATCCCTCAGCAGCTCACCCACAAGCTCAGTCAGCTGGGGCTCAACACCTCCCTGTGCAACTGGCTGCTGGACTTCCTGACAGGGAGACCACAGGCAGTTCGAGTTGGAAGCAACACCTCCAGCACCATCACGCTCAACACAGGGGCCCCCCAGGGGTGTGTGCTGAGCCCCCTCCTCTTCACTCTGCTGACCCACGACTGTACACCATCATCCGGCTCCAACCTCTTCATCAAGTTTGCGGACGACACAACTGTGGTCGGTCTCATCAGCAACGATGAGGAGACCGCCTACAGGGACGAGGTGAGCCACCTGGCCACGTGGTGCAAGGACAACAATCTCCGCCTGAATGTGGAGAAGACAAAGGAGATTGTTGTGGACTTCAGACGACGGCACTCCCAGCATGTTCCACTCACCATCGACGGTGCTGCAGTGGAGCAGGTGAGCAGCACCAAGTTCCTGGGAGTGCACATCTCTGAAGACCTGTCCTGGAGCAACAACACAGCATCACTGGCCAAGAGAGCAAACCAGCGCCTGTACTTCCTCCGCAAGCTCAGGAGAGCAAGAGCCCCGACCCCCATCATGCACACCTTCTACAGAGGCACCATCGAGAGCATCCTCTCCAGCTGCATCACCGTGTGGTACGGCGCCTGCACCGTGTCCTGCCGCAAGACTCTGCAGCGCATCGTGAGGGCAGCTGAGAGGATTATTGGTGTCTCTCTCCCCCCCCTGTCGGACATTTACAACACCCGTCTCACCCGCAGAGCCATCAGGATCGCAGGTGACCCCACCCACCCCTCCAACAGCCTCTTCAGCCTGCTGCCGTCGGGGAGGAGACTGCGGAGTCTCCGAGCCAAAACCAGCAGGCTAAAAGACAGTTTCTGCCACCAGGCAGTCAGGAGACTCAACTCCCTCCCTACTCTGCCCCCCCTCCCCCCTCTGACTCTGCCCCCTGCCACAGCCACCCTGACACCTCCCCTCCCCTCCGTCATCTGACATCATGCCCCCCCTACCCCTACCCCCCCCCCCCCCACACACACACACACACACACACACACATTACATCTGAACTCGGACTCTAACTGCTATTTGCACTTCACTGCACTACCTCACTTTAATGAACAATACCGCTCTACCTCAATTCAACAAATGTCATTGCACTGTTACTGTCTATTTATTATTATTATTATCTATTCACTTTACAATCCACAGCCACTTTACATTTTTTACTCTTTGTATATTTTTACTCTTTGTATATTTTTATTATTTTTATTATGTTGTATGTATATGCCGATTGCACTGGGTCTGAGAGGACTGTAATTTCATTTTTTGCATTTGTATGTCATACATATTGCAATTTTTGACAATAAAACTGACTTGACTTGACTTGACTTGATACAGCAAAGTGGCATGACAAACTCATTTTTTTTTAAGTTTGGCTTTTATCTCGTTTTGGAAAAGAGCTCTTCAAATATTGTAATCTGAGTGCTTTGATTGAGTGAATGTACACAGTCACTTTCTACCCCTGGCTGCTGGTAATGATGACAATAAGTCCTTCATATGCACCTTTATCAATGCATTTGTATGAAGTAAGTTTATCCCAAAAATCCTTCAGCATGGCCATATGGCAGGGACTTCAGGCGACCAGGCCTGCTGTGGAATAGCAGGTGAAGAGTGACAGAACGGAGAGATTTAAAGCCTTCTGGAATTCATTACAGCTACTGCTGAGGCTCTCAAAAAGAAAAGAAAAAAAGCATTATAAATACAAAAAATATACAGAAACGCAAACAACGCATGTGAGCACTTACAAGCACACACAGTCACGCTCATACACAACGGGTCGTCATCTAAATTCCCTTTAACTTGCAAAATAAAAGGGAATCATCAAATACAGAGCACTTCCCACTAGCTTCTCCCTCAGGGACATGCCTCCTGCCGGGAGGAGAAGAAAATGGGTGGCACGGTGCAGAGACACCGCCGCCACCAGGTGGACAGGGGGTGGAGCTGTGCGATTTGGCTGCTGCAGAAAAGGAAGGGATCACAGCAGGGATCCTAGAGTGTTTAGGAGGGTCACCTTGGGCGACAATAGGTAGCGAGCGACACAGCGAGGTACAGAGACGGGCTGCAGAGTTTAGAGGAACAGACTACAAAGGATGAAAACATGCCAAAAAGCTGAGGCTAAGTGGCAGAGTGTTGCAGCTTTGAGCGTGTGCGTGATGCATTTCTGAACGCAAATCAAACGCCCACATGCTAGCTGACTTTTCCACAGCTTAGAGTCAACCCTGTGCTTTTTTAACAACCCTCCCCTCACCATCACTTCCCTCTTCCCTCCAGCTCTGGAGAGAAATCTGACAGAGGGTTAATGAAGCCTGTTCATTATAAGGTCAGATAGCATTAAAAGTGGACAGGAGCCTCGATGAAAGCTTACAGGGCGCATGTGCAGATGCATTCGGGGGATCAGCAAGATTGATCAAGTGAATAGCTGACTCCCATTTCTTAAAATCAAACACAGCTGGCTGGAGGCGCTCTTCCTGTCAAATAAACACACACACACACACACACACACACACACACACACAGGGGGATCATATGACGGAAGTAATCCTCTGTTTTGACAGATTCAAGGGTTTTTGGGAGCAGACATGAGAGAGAAAAGAAGCACATAGGAAAAAACTAAACTCAATGGGAAGCTGCCGCAGGTGAGACCAGCATGCAAAATAGGCGGAGGGAAGGAGAAATTCCTGTCAGCTGTGAGTGAGAAAACGCGTGCGAACAAGGCTGAATGTGGAGCATGTATGAGACGGCGTCTGCTCCAAAACAGTGTCCGTCCATCTTGCCCGAGGCACTGCTGACACTCACTCAGAGAGGGTTAAAACAGGGATAAGAGAATGCCGGGAACAGTGGGCACACATGCATAACAGGGCTGAGCGCGAACTCGGCGACGGGTTGGGGAGACACTGGAGTGTGTCGGATCCAGGGCCGCAGGAGGTGTGATGGATTAAGAGGCGTCAGCAGAGACAGAAGGCCCTCCCACTGTGGCGCAAACCCCGGTGAAACAACATCGCCATTCCTCTCCATATCACTGATGGTCTCCACTCTCTATCTCCTTTTTTCTGCCTTTCTTATTTCTCCCCTTTTTTAAATAAACTCGCCCATTTTCTCTGCCTCTCTTCAACCCAGTCACGATTGCTATAAAACCAGGCAACCATGCCAGCGTCACACTTCTTTCTCACTGCTTTAGCCCCCTCGTTTTGATCACATTTCCTACTTTAGAAGATGTAAAATTGAGAAAAGTATTAATTTGAGCAGCAGAGATAACGAGAATTACCATAAGAAGTCTCATAAGATAGTGAGAAGGCTTATCCCAAATTATTAATGGTAATATCCTGGCTGCACCTCCCAGCATCAAGTATATCTATCACCTCTATGGTTGGCAATTATTAACTCAATTCTGGTGACACCTTTAGAGATATGCAGTCACTGCATTGACTCAATTTCTAAGAGATCACTTCAAAGTGTTGCTAGTACTTGAAATACATATAGATCATATCTCAATGCACAGGGGAAAACAGTTTCATTACTCTTACCTTTTTAATTATTCACACATGCATGCCACATAGAGAGCAGTGCAATGGTCAAACCGTGGTGACATGGGAGAAAAAATCTCAGCTCTCATCTTGACATCATCATTCATCATTTGATAAAATCAATGGCCTACAGTGGCTCGGAGCCGTCTTAGTTTAATAGGATACAAGAGTTGAAAAAGACACAGAAGATAGCATTTTGTCAGCATTTGGCCCTTGCCGTCATCCTTTCTTCTCTCTGCCTATCTCTCCATCCTTTCTGATCTTCCACAAGTCTCTGTGTTTTGCTCTGTTGTTGCAGAACTAAACAGCTGCTGTGTGACTCAGTGTCTCAGCATGAAAAGGTCCAAAAAAGCCTAAATCTGAACACAAACAACAGCTCCGACACAACACTCACCTTAGGGTGGGCGAAAAAATCTTCTTCACTGATATAGGTCACTTCATATCTTGATAGTCTAAAATAGTTACATGGTAAAGTTATTGTTTACTACTGTGTAAATGTAATTCTTGACAAATGAGAACTACTGAGTTGAGTGCAAAATTAACAAAATGTGCAAGGATCGGAACGTTTGCAAATTAGATAAATATTGCCATAGATGACTATCGTTGGGTTTTGGACTGACTAAATTAGACATTTAAAGACATCACCTTGGACTCTAAGAAACTGGCATGGACATTTTCTGACATTTTAGAGACAGAGCATTAATCAATGACTCTAAAAAATAATCTGTATCAAATGTACTTCATTGCATACATACATACATACATACGTCTCATCACATTACATGTGGAAATCAATCTACTGTATCTGGGTACTGTTCTCTTAATATTTTTGCACACTTGGCTTGAAACATCAGAAATGACATATTCAAGACCAACCTGCAAGAAAGATAAAGGGCCCTGCACAGCTGCTGTACTCACTTGACAGTGGAGACAGTTTTGCATGCGGTTTAACCACACAACCCTTAGATAAGCCCACATGTGTACCTGTGTGCATAAAAACATAATACATTCCTGCGAAACATCCACATGTAAAGCTCTTTCAGTCTGCTCGCTTACGATTTCTCCTTACACACTACTCCGAAGTGATAAATTAGCCCCTCTACTCACAGCACAACACTTACAGTACATGATAAAAAGACAGCAACACTTCTACACACACACACGCACGCACGCACGCACGCACGCACACACACACACACACACACACACACACACACACACACACACACACACACACACACACACACACACACACACACACACACACACACACACACACACACACACACACACACACACACACACACACACACACACACACACACACACACACACACAAACACACACACACAAACACACACACAGCAGAGAGAGCCAAATCCACAGTGAAAATTTGAGACTTGAAAAATAAAAATGATGTACTCTGAGGCCGACATCAAACCACAGCGGGCCCATGTAGCCAAGATAACAACAGAAAAGTGCTTTCTAAATGACAAAATGATACTGGCTGCAGCAAGTCCACAGCTCACTCTCACTCTGTGTATTCTCTACAAACACAGGCGCCCACTGAAACACAGCAAAAGCTAAATCTTTTTCTTTCTTTCTGTGAACTAAGCAGCATGCGCCCACTGAGGTAAAGCATCTTTCACCTCCGTCCATGCGACTGGCTGTGCTCTTACGCATTACCCTGCCCGTTTATTTTCTGCCCTGCGAGACTTCTCCGCATGAAGTTTCATTCTCAACGAGTGAGCCGAGTTTGGAGCAAAGAGGGAGGAGTGAATGGAGGGAGAGGGAGTTGTTTTTGTCACCATACTCACAGTGCAATGATGCAATTTATAATTAAAATGCAAATAGAACGGCAAGGAGTCTCTCTTCACCGTGTTTTCACTTTACTCCGACACTCTCAGTGGAGGCCTATCTCTGCCCAGGATCAATGTATGCGAGCCACTAAATCAATATTCATATTAAGTGCTGAAATCAATTTGAGATTTAGGCTACAAGTTACAAGTGACTGCTTAGCTGAGAGAAAACTTGAGATGCATGGACAGACACATTCAGCCTGTGGCTACAGAATCTTTTTCTACTTTGTTATGATGATGTGTGAAGGATCTTTAAAAGCTCACATCCCTAAACTGAAGGCTAAAAGCAATTATTTCTGCAACAAGAAAACACAGGGCTGTCTGACACATCCACCATTGGCCCGTCTCTGTTTTGACTATGGCTTATCACAATAGGTGGCTCAAACATCCCCTAAGCTTCAATCTCCACAAACAACAAAGACAAACGCTGTGGAATGAATCATTTGGGGGACTTTTATTTCAAGTATGCCTGACAGAGAAAACAGGGGGGGAGTGGAGAGCAATCGTTTTTTAGTGGTTGTCCTTCAGCGTGACTTTGTCATGTAACACATTTCCAGCTCAATTATCTGCATCCAGTGGATTTCAAACACATTTAGAAAGGACCAGAGAACTTGGTAATTAGCAGGAGCCCTGGCTCATAAGGGTGCCAAAAACAAAGCCTGTCTTTAGCTTTATCTTTATCCCCTCCGCTTGTCTAATCTCCTCTGATCCTTCTCTTATCACAGAGTGTGTTGGACATCATGTGTGAACTCAGTCAATGCCTTTATAGGCCAGCAGGTTTCAGCTTTTATTGACCAAAGCATGATGCAAAACAAGATATTTGATGCATAAGAATAGAAAATAAGTGAACCTGATACTGCATGCAACCTAAAAACCGTAGTCTCTATCGTCACCCATAAGTTTTCTGAAGAGACACTGTGAAGCTCAGTCTTGCAGTTGTCATCTTGGTAGGCTACAGTAACTCCAGGCTTATCCAAAAATGGGAAAAGAGGTGGAGCATGGGTGGACCTGAGGCGTGCCAAGTGAAGCCTACGGTCTCCTGTGAGGGCGCCCACCCGTTACTCAAAGCGACACGCACTTAAGGCCTTTACAAACCAGGTCCAGATGTTTCACCTGAAATTGTCATATGCTTAAAAATGAATACAAACAAGGTTAGAGTCTTGTCGTTTTTCGAATCCCTCAAAAGCCTTTTGAACACTCAGATCCACCGCACATGTCTTGAAAAGGGGTGTTACGTCACAAGTTAAAGATCAGATTGCTGAGCTTGTCTGTTCGGATATTAAGAATCCTTTTTATGCGGTTGTTGATGAAGGTTTGCACTTTAGTGGTTGTTGTCTCTGTCATCCTCAAGGTCTCTGCGTCATAAAGCAGCACAGATTTTTCACTGGAGTTGAAGATTCGTATCTTAAGTTTCTTTCTGTATCATTCATGGAGAAGAAGATGTCAATAGATCGGGCCTACACACTCAAAACACCGCCAGACAAGCTTTGACTTGAGGAGCCCTCAAGGGATGAGGAAAAGAGGCTGGCGACAGGGTCTCCAGGCATCAAGAGATAGGGATACAACTGGGATCAGATAGACACGAAAACTCTGGAGGTTCCTTGTCGACTGCCTGAACGCCAGGAGGAGTGTCAGGCATAAGTCAGTCTATGGAGATTGACTCCCTTTTCAGTCTCAAGTGGCCATTTAAGGAACTTTTTATGCCCCGGAGGGTTCTGCTTGATGTATACTGATAGAACGTTGTCTATAGAATAGGAAAAAAGGGTCCAATGAATATCTGCTGGGACAAACTTGCCTGAGGAGCTTTTTAATCCATAAATACCTACAATGCACTCTGAATCAAGTCTTCCTATGAAATCAGAATGTGTAGTTGTGATGACATTTCACACAGAAATATAGAATTGAGTGAAAAATCGATTAAATGTTCAGTCATGACACGATTAGAATTACAGATATAAAGGTTAAGATCATGTCAAGACTTTGCTCACCCACCTCCTCCTCACGGTGTTTCCATTTTAATTACAGTTTGAAATCATGTCAACCTGGCTATGGCACAGGGATGTTGCCTTAGGTAAAACTTATTTCATTCTGTCCCCAGATACATAAAAAGGCTCAATTCAGCGAGGGACAATTTCACCTCTCCTTCGCCCTCCCCTCTTCACTCATTCTGCCATTTACTTTGAGAGTCTGAGTAAAAAAAAAACCCTAGGTAGAACACAAAATGTAGAATTCAATGGTGTTCTGCTGCCCCTAAGATGACAATGGAGACACAAGATACTGGTGCATGATTAGTTTCTGAAATCTCATGATACAGTAAACTGTTGAGTGTTTAATACATAGAGCAGTGGATGAGTAAATAATAAAGGAGCGATTTCAGACACAGTGAGGTTTTACTCTCTCCCCCCTCCCCGCCCCCTCCATTTCTTTCCACACCATCTCCTCGCTTCTTTCCAACAATTATAATGATGAACCGTGCCGGCAGCTGTACAAGTCACTGAATTTGTGAGATGTCATCCTAAACAGAGTGTGTGCGAGAAGAAAAAAAAGAGAAAAAGAAGAGAAACTTGGTGTGTGGATCTCCATTAAAGTTCCCTGTTTTTGGAGGGAACAAAAGAGACATAAACAATCCTTTCCTAAATGTATCCACAAATACAGAAGGAATGATTGACAGCAAGGTGTACCACGTTCAGTCTCCTGTTCCATCAATGAACCGAATATCAATGAAAAGCAAACATCTTCTTGTTAAGTAGATGAGTACCTGCTGTTCCCATTAGCATAAGGTACTTCAAACCCAAGTGGGTCCGCACACACAGAGTGGAGAGGAGTCAATTAAGATCAACTGTTTACTTGACTTGTCATACTGTCACAGAGCGGTGCCAAAATATGGAGATCAAGGGGCAATCTGACACCGGGGAGGGGAGAGGTGAGGTCCTGACCCTGTGCAGGCGGCTCCCTGCACAGGGTCATTGAAAAGCCATGGTCCTGGGTCACCCTTTGTCGAGACTGTCCTCCCAAGAAAAATGGCAGAATCACTCGTTTCAGCAAATGCACCGAAACAACATTATGTTACCGTTCAAGCGTCCTACGGAGAATTCATGATCTGTAGGCAACGGGAAGATTTATACAGAGATATTATATTGTGTGAGGATTTGTTGAACCGAACCAACCATAGCATTGTGACATCATATAAACTGATTTATCATTATTATATACTATATTTACTGGGACGTTTTTGTGTGATTCTGAAGAGAACATGGCGTTCATTAGAAGTAAAAATAATCACACATTCAAGAACTCAAACGTCAAGAAATTCTGAACTGACGTTTGACATTCGACGAATTGTAAAATGCAATTAGCGGTGTTTCCATCAGCTCTGTTGAGGTGGATAAATTGGTTTTCTGAATGCAGAGACGCAGAGTACACATCAACAACAAAAGGTGTGAAGTCTTCAAAAAAGGCCAGATGTTATTCTACTTTACTAACTTCTGATGTGACGATGTGTTTTTCATAACACCCAACGATGGAAACAAAGACATGCGCTAACTAACAATATTATTTTTGATAACGCACCTTATTATTTATAACATCATTTGTCAACTGAGAAAGACATTTTATGACAGGGTTTTTTTATTACCAGTCGGCTTTTCTCCTTTAGTGCGTTTACAGAATTCACATAAATCCACTTACGAAACTCAGGCAAGAGTCTCACAGACCGTTGAGAAGATTTGGAGACAGGAAGACAGGTGCACACGGTGCTCTCTGTCTTATTGCTTTGCTGTTGCTCTTTTCAGTGAAAGGAAGGGAGAGGAAAGGTAGCCGCGCTAATAAGTTCAGTTCTATCCATTGGTTGCACCTCGTACGACAAGGGTTACTCCTTTGTGTGCCCCGACGTCACTCTGCCTCCCAATTACCACATTTACACACACGCACACGCACGCACACACACACACACACACACACATATATATATTCATTTAAATTCAGGGAGAATTTTAAATGCTCTCCATTAAATACTTAAAAGATGGATAGTCTTTTATAACAAAAAGTGATCTCCTCACCTTTTATACATTGTTATATATACATTAAAGAGCACATGCATTATACAGCTAGGGCCGGAAATGAGCCGTCTCACTCTGAAAAGTGTCAAACCACGGTCGTGATAATGAAAAAGGGAAATGCCAGTGATACAATGCAGAGGAAATACTGTATATTGCCGGTCAGTTGAACCATTAAGAATATAAAAAAAAAAGAAACTTTTAAAATAGAATCACCAGCAAAACTCATCTCAAGCGTATACACATGACTGAGCACGAACCTGTACTTGTTGCTCGGTGTTTTCTAACAGTGTTTTAATTATGCATAATTAAAAAGCAGAAATATGTTAATGCATTTCAAAGACTCTCCTATATATACTATATTTTTTACAATATAGCTGTACGTGACTTTCTCTTTAGGAGAGATATGATATTAAAAATGCTAAAAAAGCAACAGCTTCAATATTTACATATAATTTTCAGGTGACATTTTCAATATTCAGTCCCTGAAGCACCCTAGTTGAGATAGCGGTGGGCGTTGAGTGCTTGCAGTCGTACGTCTCTGTTTAACTCCTGGCGTCTAAATGCCAACCTCCATCCTTCCTCGCAGTACTGAAGAGGAAAAAGCCTGAAAAGTTGCAGCCACAAACTTTGAATGTGTCATATCATCCGTATTAATCAGCCAGCAGTCTGATTTGAGATCAGTCCATTACCTGCACACGAGGGGCTCACAGAAAATCCAGCGGGGAGGAATCAAATCCGCACACGATTATGATAACACCCCTTAAAATAACTACTGGTGTTAGTAAAGGTGACAAAGCCCTGTATGTCATCCTCACAAATCCTAGCCTTCCTAATTCATATTAAGGTTACACGTTTTTCCCCACCATATTCTTTGCAGCGCTGGGCCTTTTGAAGGGTCATCAGATGGTGCCTTAGTGCTGTGGTCGCTTCTGAAAGCAGAAAATGCCACGTAGATAAAGCTGCTGGGTTACCACAAACACGAAACACACACACACACACACACACACACACACACACACACACACACACACACACACACACACACACACACACACACACACACACACACACACACACACACACACACACACACACACACACACACACACACACACACACACACACACACTGACATTTCAGATCTCTGCAGTGATTCTGGGACTGTGACCCACAGTTACGCTCGGAATCCAAACCTTCTTAATTCATCTCCCTTTCTCTTTCACCATCTCCGAGAGTACTTCTGCCACTATGCTAAACTTCCAGCCCCTAAAAACTCGTCATTCTGCCATTTAAAATGACTCATGTCAACTATCCAACATGTTTAATCTTTTGTGTAAAAATGGCCCTGACAAGACGGTTGCATGAGGCTGCCTTTGGTGGCGACCCCCTCTGAGATTATCACTCTCTAATGAAATCATTTGAGTCAGCCAGGCACATTCCTATCTCTGGACGGCCAATCAAAAGCACCGGAGAGACTTTGGGTGCTCGGGCAGATGTCAAGGTGGTGGACACAACAGGCAGTGATAGACAGAGGGATGGAGGCTTATAAACAGCGACAGAACAAAGTGGAAAAAAAACAGTGCTGAGCCAGACGGCCTTTACCTTACACCATGTTGAATATATACATACAGCATAAATGCATAAAGATGATAGAGTTTTGTAATAAAGGAAGAGATCACCAAACAAATGAGAAGGTGAAGGAACCTGCCTTTTCTTAAATTGATAGGTCTGTGGTCTGCCATTTTAATCTTTAAAATGGCTGTGTGAGGAAAAAGAGTAAGTAAAAAAAACAAACAAGCAGGAACGTTCTGACAGACAGAAACTGAGAAAGCAAACAAGGCAGACAGATGTCAAAACAAATCAGAATCCAGTCCCTGTAACTTTGGTTTAGACAAGATGGATTTGTCTTGAAGAAGTTACTGAAGTAACCGAAAGTGGCGGGTTTTTCGTCTTCTGAGTCGTTCAAAGAGTTTCCAACTGCCAGTATGTCTTTATAGACTTGACTGAAAGGTGCCATCATCCATTTGATCATACCCTGAAAGTTTTGCGTTTTAGGATAATCTCCTGTTGTTGATATTTATTCCTAGAGAGCTGCACTGTGTTACAATTTAAAGAATGTGAGGACGTGCAGTTGTAGACAACTGGTCATTTGTTGGTATTATGATATCTACAGTTTAATATTTGTTTCATGCTTCTGCTAGGGAAACGATCCCCACCAACATCTGGTCATTCATACCGATTGCGGTCAGAGCGGCTCCAGGAATGGACCTCTCAGCTATGGATGTACGCTGTCTGTGGGACAACGTCCTCGTTGTTACAAAATCTTGGAGATCTCTGAGACATCCAGGCCGCAGTGCCGTAACATAGCCGTCCACATCGCGCCTACCATGCTGACCGCAAGGAGCATGAAACACATTGAATATTTTCAGAGATGTTATTAAGATATACGTGTTCATAGTGAACAAGCATGAGACACTGCAGTCCCATGGTACAACTATATCTGCTGGTCTTTTACATAGACCGTATTTAATATGGACGTAGTCTACGTGACGTTACTCATTTGGTTTCTAGAGAGCCAAAATGAAGCTGGCGGCTTCCCGTTGGTTTTTTAGCTGTCGCCATCTTGGCAGTGCCTGACGTTGGGCAAAGGGGGGAAGTATGGATGGAACTTAATATAATTTAAACAGGTGGGTTGAATAAAAATTCCGCCCGTGTACAGTCATCATGAACAGGGAAATTAGCTGTACCAAAATAGCCCTGCGATAGACTGGTGTCCAGTCCAGGGTACACCCCGCATCACGCCCGATGTCAGCTGGGATCGGCTCCAGCCCCCCGCCACCCTGACAAGGACAAGCGGTTGAAGATGGATGGATGGATGGACCAAAATAGTTTTTTGTACCAGGCTGTTAACATGTTGATTTCTGCTGTAAAGTTGGGGGACTATGGGGATGAGGACTAATCTGAGTATCGCCAGATTACTTTCTTTCCGCCTTGCTTCCGTCTTGACTCCGCCTAGCTCCACTCAACCACCTGGGATCGCTCCATTGCAGAGGGATTGCAGGGTGTGCAAAAAATGGTCAGGCTTATCAGGACCGCCGGTTGGGGTTTTATAGGTGTGACGTAGCAGAGAGACAACAATGGCGGCTCGCATCGAGGAAGTAGGTGTCAAAATCGATGCTCTTATTTCATCTGTGTTGTCCAATCCAGCGAATATTTCTTCTTTAAAAGAACCAGAAAACGGCTCTGAAGGCTTTTGTTGGTGGAAATGATGTCAGCTGTTCTGTTTGGCTTTTCCCTGCGTCACTCTCATCAACGTCAGGGGTTGGTTTTGATGTGAGTGGTTGAAGTAGCACGTCAATAATGATGACGGACAAGTGATTTATCCAATCATATGCAAGGATTTTTGATATTTTTGAGTGAAGCAAGGCGGAACAAAATTCATCTGGCGAGAGTCGGGTTAAATGAGAACGTCATCACACTGAATTTAGGTTACCATAGAGGTATCAGGCTATGATTGCCATCTGAAAACTACAGCTAAATGGATGTGTTGATTCTTTTGTTAGATAAAAATGCATGTTCTCTTGTTTTTAGCTCTAACAGGCTATTTGTTTAAACTTCACACATACTAGACGATTTTAAATGAATTGATAACTTTGAACAGAGAACATGTAGAACCGTTGTTTTGAGGAGATTTCCCCGCTCAAGTTACAATCTCATAGATCTCTGTTTCGTTCTCTTTGGCAGCAACTATGGCGATAAGCAGGTTGCGGGTGTGTCTTTGCATCTCACTTCCCAGAGATCCAAACTGTGCATCAGGCAACACTGTGGAAGTCAACATCACACAGAAAAGCTTTCAGGGATGCAGCTGCGATAGAAAAAAGATAATTGCATGACAAATTTAATCTTGTAGTGATTAGTAATAAATCAGGGCAGACACTAAAATAGCTGTGTACATCTGCACCAAGCATTGCACTTCATTTATGATAAGTGGCACTACAATGAAATGAAAAAGATCATGGGAATTATAGTAAGTAATTACATATAAAAAAGTTTAAATATTATGCATCCCTTACAGTAAGCTAGATACAAACGTGTGAACTTTTGCTGATAAACAAAGTGTCTGAACTCCATTTAAACTTGATGTGCGTAAGAGCAAACAATCAGACAAGGCACACTGAGCAAACTAATTTGCCTGCAAATATGGCACGGGATAAGCACTGACAGTCCACCTACTGTCCTTCAGTGACCACAATTTACTGCACGACTGACAGCTAACAGTGGCAGTCTGCAGTGTCATGAGAAAAACAAGAAAACACAAAGACACACTGCAAACAAAACAACAAAAGCAACAAAAGAAGACGGTAAGCAAGAAAGACATGAAATGAAGACAGGGTAGAAAGAAAGGAAAAGGAAAAATATAAATAAAACACTATCATTGACAAGCACTGCCACATATAAAGCTATGGTCTACGATTTGGAATATTGGTAATTATTCTTAACATAGTTTATAAGGTGATTATGGTCCTATAGTCTGATATACACGATATGAATACTTAAAAGAACCGAAAAATTAATTCAGTCTATCAGCCTTCGGCCTGCATAGAAATTGACCAATGGGAGCTCTTCGTCACGGAAGGGTTCGGTTTTAGCTCGTACCCTCCATCCAATCCCCTTATCTCCCCTGTTCCTCGCCATCCCGCCTCTTCCCCTCCCACTCCCCCTCCCTCTCTGTAAACTCTGAGAGGCTAGCGATTAGCTTAGAAGCTCAGCTACCAGGGCGTCTGTTACCACGAAGAAGGAAAAGACAGATACCAGCAAGTGGCCTCTGCTCGCAGTCAGAGAAAATGCAAGTCGATCGAGGAAAAGGCAGAAATGTGACCTACATGGGAACGAGTCAACATCGGGGACTTCTGTGACCGATGGAGAAGGCTATGCCAGAATTTTGGACTGAAATCAGATGCTGAGACAGCAGACTTTTTGTTGAACAGGTCATTTTTGCATTTTATTGTGGTAGATGTTACATAAATACCCTCCATTAGTCCGTGCCAAATCTGGCTTAGGACTGTGAAAATCCCTGGTCTGATAAACGGCTATGTCAACACATGTTAGCATACGTTAGCCATGTGTTTTTAGCCAGCCGGCTTCTGGCGAGGGAGGGTGATATGAGCTCGGGTGGGGGGGGATCTTGGAACACTAAAGGGAGGGGTTTATTTGGGGGTAGAGGGGAGGCTGGGCAGGATGCTTTTTTCAAATCTGTCTTCAAATCTGTCTCAGAGTCTCATTTTCAGAATGTAGACCATAGCTTTAACAAGGAGCTCAGAGAGACAAGTAAGCAGCAGTAAGTGGAGAGTCGCCGCGTCAACTGAAATTAGAACCTGGGACAACAGAAACGAAAATGTGTGGGACGACCCAGGTGAGACAGACGGCGAGGGGAAGAGAGAAAAAGATTCATAGAGAAAAATGTCAGCGTTGCCTTCATTCTTCTGAGGTGAGCATGACTGACACAACAAGAATCACCACCTTGTGATTGTTTCCCTCTTCTAACAAACCAACTAACTGTCTTGAGTGTATTTTTTGGTGAAAAATGGATCTTAAACCCGGCAGCACAGAAGATCTAAACACTCAGGATTATTGGAGCTGTGTGGAAATTGCAGCCAAGATTAGATAATTATAGATACAGTGTTCAAACATAATTAAACTTCTACTTCCAGTAAAAAATAGAGTGGGTTTTATTTGTATAACCCCTAATCACAGTGAGCCTCCAAGGGTTTCTCAATGCCCACACTGTAAACATAAATGTACATGATGCCTTCAAACGTCAGTGAAGACGAGGAAAAATTCCGACAAAAACTTCCTGGAGAACAAAATGGAGGAAAACCTTTGGCATGACTACTTATCAGTAAAAAACACATAATGATTTGAACACTGGGATGAATTTAATGAATTTAATGAAAGCATCCATCTCACCACAGCGGACATGAATGAATTTAGCTGTGAGCACCTTACTCGGTTGTGCTTGGAGTTGCCAAGAGACAGATAATGCCAACTCGAGGTTGGCAGTTTGTAAGGTCTGAGTGTTAAGACCTAAAATGTGAATACTGGTCCCGAAGGAAGGAATAATTAAGGCGTAAAGATCTAAAAGGCTTGTCGCATATGGCCGGCCAGCTGTCACATCTGTCTGTTCATATTTATGCTGGTAACAACAACTGGGCCTATATTAAAGCAGCAGCAGAGTACATAATGGCTGAGCATTAAATGTCAGCTGACTGTGCTATGACTAAAGGCTTGCACAAGAGAGCACACCCATTGAAGACAAGCCTGGCATTTAAAACAATTCACAAGCTCCACTTCTCATTTTCAGACGTTCACTCCCGAATGGGTTGTCTCAAAAAGATCTATTCCCTGTGGTTCTACTTCACACATCCCCAGTGTTCAGTGTTATGGAAGACAGCATTGCAGAACACAGGAGCACAGTATTTAAGAGGGAAGTATTAAACTCTGCAGATCTCCCTGCAGTATGTCAGATAGAAAGGTGACAATCCTTCAACAACTGCAGTGACTTTAGGTGCAAACTGTCACCAGAACAATTACAGCATTGTTTGTTTGTTCCACAGTATCACTTCCCTGGCCTTTGCAAACCTTACTCAGCTTGATTTGGTTCAAATTATGAGAAAAGCAGTTCCTTTGTCGCATTGGCTACTTTTAAGATAACCATATACAATTTTCAATTCAGCCGTAATCTATCAACAAAAGCCATGCAGTCGTCAAATTAGTCCAAACAAACTGCGGTCCGTGTCCCTTCAGCTCAGCTCTGTGGACTTGAAAGTCTTGGCTCTTTGTTTGCACTGAGCTTTAACACTTTCTGCAAAGTTTAGAAATGTATTGAAAAATAATTTCACTGCATCTTGAGTAAAAGTTTGCCCTTGGTTCATGTCCAGGCATGAGTAATTACCAGCAATCAGTTGGAAACATCTGTCTCCTTACAGCCGTTAAACTGTATTTCAGGGTCACTTCTTGTGAATGAAGGTGTAAGTGCTAACAAACTGCCCCGCGGTTCATTTCAGGTCCATATTTTCCGATGTGCAGTTATTATTTGAGTTTATAAAAGCCACCGTGCTCACCTGCCAACATGAAACAAACTAAAAGCTCAAGGGTTCAAATACACTTCTTCAAAACTGACAGATGCACACCGGCTCAGACCACTTTCACATTGGCCAAAAAACCCACAAACACCAACTGTCATCCAGCTTTTGTGTTTGGGGGACCCTAGTTTGACCCTATTCTGGTGTGATGCAAGGATGCGTGTCCCACTATGTCGTCAGTCATCTCAGCCACACATTTCATCAGTCTCTGCCCAAGCAGCGCTCGGACATTTGCTCCAAATTAGTCTGCACCGCGGTTGAAAAAGTCTGAATAAGTAGCAGAAGAATAAGTAAAAACGAAGTTACCACTGTAACATTGTCACTGGCCTCAATGCTGCTTTCTACTGCTTACTAACCCTGTTTTCCAGCGCACTCAAGATGTCGAACGTGACGCCACAGGAAAAAGAAAACAGGAAGGCATACTTGTCTACTGGTAATGGGAAAGGAGTCTATCATAAGGGCTGTCAAAAGTACTTCTTTTCAGTAAGTGTTTCAAAACGAAACAATATCCACATTTGATAGTATCGAAAGGATCAAAGCTATAAAACAAAAAGCAGATCTACGATCTGATTTTCAACCCAAGCCTTCACAAGTGAAACAACATTGAAGTAAATGTGTGTTGGTGTGTGTTGAGTGACTTTTTCTGAGCTGTTTGTAAGTTATTTATTCATCCTATTTGGTGTACCAAGGTCATTTTTTTCTTTTTGCCGAGGTATCAAAAGAGAAAAATGTTATACTAGTATTGTGTTTATGTGCCATGGATTTTTCATGTATATACACGCTAATTTAGGTGAGAAAATGGTGCTAGTGAGGAGGGATCCCTGCTGCGTCCTGAGGTCTGAATTGTTGAAGAGGACGATTTGTTGGGATGGGGTTGTGTGCGGCAGACAGCTGGCAGTAGTGACTGACAGATCAGGTGAGCGACGTGGTCTGCTCAGGCGTGCAGATTCAGCTCCTCCGACTGATCTGAAGTGGCTTCAATTAACTGGAGCAGCCAAGTGTGAGGGAGGGGACGAGGAGGTGGTGGTGGTGGAGGAGGGGCGGGCCCCAGAAAAGCCTCTTGACAGATTTCGGGGGGTGGTTAGGGGGGTAAGATGGGATGGGCCCTCTGACAGGTCCTTTAATGCCCCACCATCTCAACCTTTCTCCATCTCCTCTTAGCTAATTACTAAGTATCCATATGGAGACACTTGTCACCGTGATCACAGCAAATTGGCTGTAAGTGCAGGGTCAGCAAAGACTGCCTTTCACTCGTTTACACACACACACACACACATCTATTTTTGCACAAGAACAAAACACACACACACACACACACAAAAAGTTTTCATCATTTTCAATCCTGAAACTATTTTGAGTTTTCTGAATAATTAAGCCTCAGCCAGGAAATCCAATATCACAGGCACGTACGTCTGCAAAAACCACAATCATGTTGATTCTGCATGACGCTGTGTATGTGTGATGTTACTGAAAGGAGGTGATTAAAATACCCCAGCATTTCTCAACAAATCCCACACACACAGATTTAATTTTCATGGAAACATGCAGCAACGCTGATGTCAGGAGACACTGCCAAGAAAAATGGTGGTTTCACTTTGATTATATGAAGGTAAATCCCACTCGGAACATGTGGGAACGTGAAGAATAGATTTGAACTGTTTCCACTCTATGCTTACCTTTTAAATCAAAAAGAAAGATTCACCATGTTTGATGAAACAATGCAGACATACCTGTACAGACCAGCAGGCCAGTACGTCACAACAATACTGCGTTTTCTATAATAATGATCATTTTCTCCTCTCAGTGCACACACACAAAGATGTGTCTTACAGCCTCTAACTGAATAGACTGTGCTATTTTACAGTCTTTTCATCTAGTCTTTTCTCCTGCTTTCTTGCTGTCTTGCTAGTTTTACGTTACCTAATTAACATGGAAAAGTTTTCCGGGGAGGCATGAAACACTCAGGCCCACATAATTCCCCCTGAAGGATATGTTTTATTGTTCTTTTTTTTTTTTTGGCCCCTCATGTTAGCACATCCTCCATGCCTCTGCCCTCATTTCCCCCTCTAAAACCCTGCTCTCCTTCCTCTCTTCTCACTTTTTAGTCTTTTATTAGAACTGGGTGCAATTTCTACTTTTAAATGACGGCTGAATACAACCTCAAACTTCTTACCCAGCTGCCATTTATATGATTGAGTGCCTGCTACACCCTCTGTTCTATTGCTACTTGGTATTCCTCCACTGGTAGCCTTTTAGATCTTCTGTCACCTTCATTCTTTTTGAAGGTTTGTGTTTTCTATTCAAAACCATCTACCTTATTTCTCATTCTGGACCATCAATATCGTCTTCACCAGCGCAAGCCATCTGAGAATAGGTGTTCACATCTCAAAGAAAGCAGAAAACAAAACGCAGTTTGCTTAAGAGAAACTACTTGAACTCATTATTTTCCATGACATTTCTGCAAAGTAGACTAGACTTGATTTCCACACATAATTCAGAAGAACACAGCATGCCAAAATAAAAAACATGACAATTAAATTAACTGTAGACCCAATAAAATATTGGTTTGCATGCCTGGGCTGACATATCACACATGGACACACCAGGACTGCAATATTTAAAAGCAAGCAAGTTAGACTTGAAGCACCTAAAACTAAAACAAGGCCTTGGTTAAAACATAATTAAAACTTTTCCAGGACCTACAGACACCATTTTAGCTCAAATGTGTTCATGTTTGTCACTAAAATTCAACAAATAATAGGTTGAAAGTGTCTCTAACACCCCCTATCCCCCTCCTCCACAGTACACCTGCCATTTCCCAATATTGGTACAGACTAATACCCCCCTTCCCTCCCCCAGATCCTCACCCCACTTGGTACTCATCTAGATCAAAGTCCCTCAAACATCTGTTCCGCTTTCTGCTGCCATGACTGGCCAGCTGGACTCTGTCCGTCAGGCCTCTCTGTCTGTAGGTGTCAGTGCTGCATGTCTGTCCAAAGCCTGAGCTTCTTGGCAAGCTGCAAGCTGCAAACGCAAACAGCGGAAAGAATCAACAAGACTGTAGTCGTGAGAGCGAGCGTGGGCGTGAGCCAGTGCCTTATCATATTCTTGCAAGAGACTCCTTGTCAAGTTGACTGTTTGTGTACGTGCATCTGTTATGTAGGAGACTTGAATGCAGAACATTTTGGAAATGGAGTGGTGTGTGTGCTTGCGTGCGCGTCTGTGCGGCAAGATATTACAAAGACACATGTTTTCAGGAAGAGGTAGAGGTTTACACAACGAGGCGGAACAAAGTGGAACAGGGTCCCTCCTTACGTAAGTACACCAAGCATTAAAACACTAATCCAAACACAAACTGTATCTGGACTGTATCCAAACGGCAAACTGAGCTAAGCCACAGGTGTAAACAGAGCCATGAAGGAATGCAATCTCATTTCCACAAATCAAACGATGGTGCTTATGGCAATATGATGTAAAGCAGGCTTAATGGTTGTTTAATACTTCTTGGGGTATATTTACACTGACCCATAAATATGGATAAAAATCTTTGTGAATATGATTCGGGTGTACACAATACATGTTAATGTGATGTATTAAGGCCCCACAGAGACCCCAATAACAGTACAACCATCCAACAGAACAGACCAACAGTTGCACTCCACTCCTGCATCAAGGTATGCAGCGGCAGTCTGCCAACCCCAGACCAAAGTCGGCAGAGTCTGTTTGGCCAAAGCATTATTCTAAAAAAGGTCCGTGGATTGTCCAAAGCTAAACAGCCACAGTGGGGCTCATAATATAGACAATCCATAAAGATGCCTTGACATTTAAGACATTAAAACAGAAATAGCTTGCTGATTTAAGTCAATTTACTTTTTATATCCAGCTCATAAAGTACAGAGCTGCATTTTAAATCAGGCTTGAATGACTTGAAATTATGGAAATAGCTTCAGAAAAGTGAGTCACAAGTTTCAAGCAGAAGTTAAATAAATTGTGACACAAAATAAAACATGAAATTTGGCACGGATGTACTGAGCAAAGAATAGGCTACTTTTTACGCTCTTTGTATTCATGACCAGTGTCCAAACTGCCTGTGGGCTTTTACGTCGGAGAGAGATGAGGTGATCTACATGAACAAATGAATGAAATATCTTAAGAGCCATATGTTTACAGATACATATGAAGGAAATGTCAATCAGATGCATAATACAGAGGTTGAGCCCTGAGAGAAATGTCAAAAAGGGAGGCAGTCTCCTGTGCGTGTGTGTGTGTGTGTGTGTGTGTGTGTGTGTGTGTGTGTGTGTGTGTGTGTGTGTGTGTGTGTGTGTGTGTGTGCGTGTGCGTGTGCGTGTGCGTGTGCGTGTGTGTGTGTGTGTGTGTGCCCAGCATCGTTTGATCAATAGCTCACCTGAAATGAATATGTGATCACTGACTCAACAAACTTAACAAAACAGACGCAGCCTGGATCAATAGGCCCCATTTTAAAAATCAATTTAATACCATCCTAGCTTTATAAAACATTTTCAACAGGCTGGACTGGAGGGGGGGGGGGGGTCCTGCCTATAAGACCCCTTCAATATGATGCATCTGTTTTTTTTATTGCTTTTGACAACACAAGTTTAAGTTACTTAGCCTGCATGTTATATTCAGCAAGATAATCACAAATGAACACCACTTTTATGATGTTTGAAGCGTAAATGCAAACACCAGAGGCAAAAAGCTAATGTTGAGCTAAAAACAAACCTCATCACCCAGTGGCTTCCACCTGATTTCTAGTAGGGTGTGATGTTTGTAGTCCCATGTAGCCACCAATTAGCAACCGCCTTTTTAAAAACACATACAAGCTTCAAAATTGACTGTGGCGTATTGACTGACATATTATCTTGTTGAACAAAACATTCAAATCTCTTGAGCCTGTGTTCACCAAAGACCGTATTTAAAGTTGTACTCCTCAAGATTTTCAACTATTCAATTGTCTGTTAAGTTCCTGTTTATCAAAGAGTGAGTTAAAACAATGGTGAATGATCAAATGACCCCCTACTGAAAGCACGGCTACTTGCCTTTTTGCTGAGTAATACAATATCCGTTGCGACATTCCCTCGCTGGATTTAAATAAGCCGCCATGTTAGTGATGCTGCTGACAGCGGTTGGTCTGCTAGCCTAACTGGTCACACTTATGCTGCGTCCACTTGTAATCTGAAATCAGGACTTCCAATTTGAGTCAGGCTTGTAGTAAGGCAGAAGTGTAATAGGAACATATGTGTGTGTGTTTGTGTGTGTGTATGTGTGTGTGTATTTAAGAGAGCAACATATAGGGGGCGGACCGGGAGTATAGAGGTGAATGTGTGTCAATAAAATTTACTAATGAGCAAAAAAGTAAATAGTCAACCCACATTGTTACTTTGAACGTGATAAGATGGAGGGCTCTGAAAGAACCAGAACATCCTCGTCTGCAGTTACATCTTACCGCCAATGAGGCCGCTAGAATCAACGTATATCAAATCTTATGGAGTACAAGTTTAAGGCATCGAACCAGAACAACATTCATAAAACCCACTGATTTCAAGACGAGGGAATCACGAGGGTTAAAGGCCCCACAACTTTAATGCCGCTCTCAAAACTTCATTTTCAGCTGTTGAGGGCATCTGTATTTAGTGAAGAAGCTCTACAAGCCTACCTGCCCAACACCTTAGAGAAGACAGACAAAGTAAGCCGGCAGGTGAACACAGTGGAATAATAAGAAAGAGAGACTAAAGAGACACATTTTCCTCTGGGGTTAGTGGAGAAAAGATGATAAGTCAGTGTTGTGTTCACAGCTTGTTTGTGCTGCCCCCAGGTGGATAAAAAAATCACTTCTTCCTGCTTTAGTACTGTAACAAAACGATCAGCATCAGTGACAACAATGTCCTCAACTTTAACGTCTTCTTTTTCAACTTTTGGAACTAAAAGCGCTCATCGTTTTTACTTTCTGTGTCCAATATACACACCGGTCGGAGGTGTGATGCTGGGTTGTGACCACAGGAAATGAGGTATGACCTGGAGCTTGTAACAACCCCATCAACAGTTTAGATAAGCAGGATGGGAACCGGCCTTCATGCCCTTCCTGTCTTCTCTGTCTTCTCTGTCCTGTGTCGTTTGCCCTCCTGTGACTCTGGCAGTCTCAAGTGGTCAGTTAAGACGAGGACAGATGACAAGAGACAATCCAACCGGTCATGCTACCAAGGCCTGACTGACTGACCCCAGTGATGTCTGAGTGCCATGAGACAGCACGGAGAAAAAAAAAAAAAAAGAAACATAGGCTGGAGCTGCCAGACAAGGAGGTGGGAAACAAAAATACAAGAGCAGGGAAAATAGAGAGCGGAAAAAGGAAGAGCCGACAAGACGCAGAAGGGGGAGAGGCAGGATGAAAGATAGGTCGATGTACAACAGGCTGATGAAATAGAGCGAGAAAGACAGAGAGAGAAAGGCGTGGAACAGCAGCTCAGACAGTCGAGAAACAGGGGAACAAAAACAGAGACTCACTAAAGGGATAGAAGATACATTAAACAGAGGGCAGAGAGGGGCGCGGAGAGATGGGGGTAGCCCAAAAAGATAAAAAATAAATGTCAGACTGTTAAAGAATTAGGGTGGAAGAAGAAAGGATTGCTTCTCTACGTCTCACCGCTCCTAAAAAAAAACCTGCAAGGACTTAAAAAGACCAATATGTAGCAAAAGGAACAAAATGCCAGGGGGGGTTACATCAAGCGCTTCACTACGTTCAAAACGAGCCACAGAGGAAGAATAACTGACACAATTAAGAGCATAACTGTCATCACAGCCAATCAGCCCACACACACGCGCGCGCACGCAGCAATATAGACCCATCATGAAGAGGGACGAAGGGTTGCTAATTCCCCTTAGCAGTGCAGCACTGACTACTAATAACGAACACTAGAGATCTTAAAGGCCTTACAGCGTTTCAGTGCAACAGAAACATAGAGACACATGTGCAAAGCCGCTCCATCACAACACCAGCTCCTTTGCATCCTGAGAGAAAAGCTGACATTTCAATATAATCCTGCTGACATGCAAATTAAGTGCAGCCAATTCCACATGTGCACGAGGAGAAAAAAAGACAGATGTTTGAATCTGAAACCAATCACAGGTGGATGCATACCCTCACTCAATAAAATACGGACTCAATTTAATGAGCTCTCAAGCTGCTCCACGGTGACATTTCCTCTTCCATTTCTCCATCTTTTACTACTATCATTCACCCTACCTCTATTTCTCTTCTTCTCCCCACTACAGCCCCCCCTCCCCCCCACTCCACCTTCACTTGTTCAGTTTCTCATTCTGAATCCACTTCTCTGCCTCCATCTTTTTCTGTCTCCATCCAAAACAACACCCATTCCAGAAGGAGGGCCATCAATCTTCTTCAATGAGACCAGAGTGCGGGGGAGTGCCAAGGCTAGAGCAGATTACTATCTCTCCTTACCACCACTCAACACTTGATAACATATAGAAGGAGAGGGTGGGTGGGCAGACGGCGAGAGGCAGGGAGGGTCGAGAGCAGGTGTCAAAGAAACAATCTTAGATAGGGGGGCGGACACATTAGATCTTAAAAGCCTCAAACAAACGTCTACTCCGGCGGCTTGTCAAGTTAAGAAGGCCGGTGGCTGAATTTCAAAAACCCTAATCCTAACTGGCAACTCCAAACCTGACCCTTGATTTATTTCAACAGAGCGCTCCGCTAATGGAAAGACTGGCACTACACTTTCAGCTTTCATCTCCTGTTAGCAGCCGGCTTTGGTGGAGGACGGGAACTCATTGGGCATTATCAATTTTTTCATTATCAATGGATCAAATGATTGTTTTTCAATGGAGCTGCAATGATTAGTCCATTAATTGATGTGTCAGTCAATAGAAAACTACAAACAGTAATAGTTTCACGCTTGTTAAATGTGAGAATGTGATGCTTTTCTTCATCTGACCTGATAAAAAAACATAAATTAAGATAGACAATGTATCCAGTAGTGATCGGGAGTCAATCATAGTTGTCAGTCATCATGTTTTATCCTGTTTTATTTGTTTTAACATCAAATAACCAATTTAAACCAAATGTCTCATAAAAATGAACATTTGAACAAACTTCCACGTTGTGAGAACTACCTAAAGTGACAGAAACCATCTTTGGGAAACAATTATTTTAGGTGTACTTACCCTAACATGGAGGGGGCAGGACTTATGACCTACACTGCAGCCAGCCACCCGGGGGCAATCCGGATGCTTTGGCTTCACTTTCAGAGAGCTGTCAAGCATCTTAGTCTGAGTAATAAACTGAATAGCCGTGGATTTTTGGATAAAATATATCATTTGAAAATGAGAAATTAGACAAGGCACTATACAATCATAAGTGTTTCCCAACAAAACCAACGGAGTAATACCTCTGCTCTCTACATCAGTTAGATATTCACCTGACAAAACTGGGATGACGCTTACAGAAAGGGTTTTATCCTAACGGATGTGTAAAATTAACTTCTTGTCCACAAATTTTACCACCTAATCAATCAATAGATTACCACTGTTTTTTGGCTGGTGAGTTAAGCACATTTTAGCATATTTTACCAGTATTTGGCTAATAAATGGTGCTTATGTTTTGCCCTACTAAATGTGCAGCTTTATGATATTGCAAGGGTCTAGAAAGTGTGTGAACATGTGTGTGCCGCAGCATTGACACTCACAGAGGTGGAAAAGCCAGAGCCGTGGCCTTGCAGCCGAGAGGAGTTTTTAACGAGCCGCCTCACTGCCCTGTGTGTTGCAGTGGCAATAATCCACACACGCTGTGCAACAGCAGTAAATCCAAGGCCAAGTGTACTTGTACCGAGGAAAGCCAACGAGAGAAAGAAAATGGCATACACTGGAAAGTGTGGAGGAGTGATTAAGCATGGAAAATTCTCCTGTAAGCAGCAAGTATGGTGCAGCAAAGGCTCTATGACCTCTTATTACTTCTACAACATGGTCTTCTCAAGCAACCATGTTCAATCGAAGGACACAACCAGACCACCAAGCCAGCTCTGAAAGCAACATCCACAATTGAACATGATAGGTCTAATCACTATGCAGCTTTCTCACTGAGGAGAACCACCATGTTGGGGGTTTTGTCAGATATAATAAACTCTCCTTGCATTGTCACAGCTCTGTTGAGGAGGAAGGTTAAACTTAGAGCTGTCTGTAAAGCTGTCCCTTTGCAGCAGCAGGGCTCTGACTGGGGATCAGTGTAGTGTAGCGTCTGTTGGGCCTCTGGGCCACACGGCGACAAAGAGGAGGAGGCGGCGGCGGTGGCAGTGAGGCTCAGCCCGGCGCTAAAGACTTTGACACTAACATAATCACTGATAATTGATTTGACTGGTGAGGAAGGTGTAACATAAAAAGATAAAAACTGCAGCGGTGGTGTCAGAACGGCGCTGGGGCTTAATGCGAGCTGATGGAGCCGACGCTGCCTGTCACATGCCGTCTAATCACACAAGAAGAGACGTACACGTATCATCAAATCACTATCAGCCCTGGACACGTTCAGCACCCTCAAAGGGGCTTTGATCATCAGCGGTTCAGGGGAAGCGAGGGGTGCACGCAGGCCAAGGACGGCGCAGAGATGGAGGAGGAGGACAGAAAGAAGACAGGCTTCCTTTGCTGTTGCAGGACGGCCCTGAGATATCAGCAGAGTATCAATGACTAGCACCCAAGGTTCGAATAACTTAATGTAAGCGATAGCCTTGTCCAGTCCAGCGACGGTATCAAATACGAGCCGAGTTGATTCTATTCAAATTTCATTTACAACTGATATGAGAGGCTCCAACTTGATGTTTGATTTGGCTAATGCCAAATCCAGAGCCAAGATTAGATGCTGCTGAACGCTGAAATGAAGCTGAAATGAAGCTGAAATGTTGATAGAAAATTCATCAGCAAATACTTTGATTGCAGCTTAATTTATTGAGTAATTCATCAATCAAAAGTGCCAATCATTACCGAGTTCTGGCTCCAAAAAAAATGAGGATTCGTTGGTTTTCACAGAAGATACGCACCAAAGAATCCCATGTACCTGCACTGTCCTGTACCTGTGCAAATGGCAATAAGACATCCTTTGGTTGGGGACTGTTAGATTTGTATCAGATCAGATTTGGTTGGATGTTTCAGAAGTTTAATGAAATCGTATATATACAAAGTAATCTACAGATTAAATGACAATCAATCAGTACGATGACAGTGAGCTAACAAACACAATACCATTGCTGCTACAGAGCGAAGCAAATGTGTGTTGACTTTAACTTTAGCTGGTCTGGAAGTGATGAAAACACATCGGCTAAGCTACAGACAGAAAGCATTAAAAAGAGACTAAATTACAAAGAAACTTACAAACAAGCACGGGAACTCTCACATAGTAAACAGGTAAATCTAAAAACATTGACATCTTAATGAAACTGCCTCTAATTCTTTCATTTAGGATTTAAAAGCATTTTGCAGGATTCAGTCACTGAGTTTCAAGTCCTTCTGCAACCTTCAATGCAGCGGTTTTTAAACATATTTAAAAAAAAAGAAAATAGAGCCGGACTGATATTTCGGTCAGCCGTCAGTATCTATCACTATCTTTAAGTGTTGTCTGTTATGTGCCGATATGAAAACCTTTTTTACAGAACATATAATGCATAACACGATGCTTGGGTTGCCATAGCTATTTTTTGTTTCTTCTTTATTCTTTAAATGATTAGCAATTGACTGATACTCAGTATCGATGCTTACTGGGCTCTTTTATTTTTATTTATTTCATTATTTTCTCAGTGTTTATATCTAGATTTGGTTGACAGTATAATACATTGAATGAATTTTGTGTAATAATCATTAAAATTCCTTCAAAAAGTTATTTGCATAGGCATTATCGGTGCAATCCACATAGAAAAGGTTAAGTTCAGTTAAATGTTCTCCCTTAAAAATCAGTATTAGTATCAGTCTAAAAAATCCAAGATTGTTCAAGGTAAAAATAAATATGTAAAAAAGCAGCAAACTAAAGTAAATGCAGCCTGTACAAAATATTTCAAAGTTAATCTAGGCTACTTGTTATTAGCTGTATAATTCCTCACACTTGCAATAATCAAAATGGAACGAAACTGTAAGCTAATATTGCAGTTACACCATGGCTTATGTTATTCTCATTAGTTTAATGAAATGACTACTACAGTACTGCAGCGTTCTTTTTTTAGCTAGTTAATAAACACATTTTAACCTGCTGCACCTGTGATTTCAGCAGTCCCTTTTCTTTAACATGGCATAACATGGAGCGCCAATTCTACTCACCCTCACAGCTTTGTTATTAACGTGTAATGGAGACACATGAGGTAAGTCTAGTAGCGGTGACTGGGGTGTGCCTATCTGCTGAGTGAACTGATGAAGACGGAGGGCTCCCTGTAGCCTTACAGTCAGAGCGCTGATAAATTGGCCAGCCTCCACCCTTTCCCCAACTGCAGGAAGGATATGTGTGCATGAGAAACAGCATGGACGCCCGCTCGACTGGAACTGACAATATAAAGTGGCACTGCCACAGTTTTCATGAACACAGGGAAGGCGAGAGAACCGAGGGGCAGGAAGGCCTCCATTATGTCACCGTGAAAAAGGAGCCAGTCAGACTGTCTGTCCTCCGCTACAGCACCAACAGACTCACCTTTCCCAAATTAAAGGTTGCTGAGCACAAACAGCGTGAGGCAGACAGACAAACACACATCCCCGCCTTGTGCCGCAGACATAGACACACAACCACCTCATGTTGAAAACGACTGGTGGGAGATCAAAGATTTTACAGATGTTTAACAGAACCACAGGAGCTCCTTCAGAGGTAGACTCCAGGGGTCGGATGTCTTACAGAGGAGCAAGGGAGGAAAGAGCTGGGCTGAGAGGGGAAAAAAGCCATTAATGGCAAATAAGAGGGAGGAAAGCGAAAGCCGCAGGCTGAAGATGGTAGTGAGAGAAGAGGAAGGCTGGGATGAGGAGTAAGTGAGAAAATGCAAATGAGAGGCTGCTGAGAAAAAGAGTACAGAGGGAAAATGAGAGACTACTACAGAGACTGTTGGAAAAGAAGAGCAGTACAAAGCTGACAATGAAAACGTGTGAGTGAGTGTGTGTGTGTGTGTGTGTGTGTGTGTGTGTGTGTGTGTGTGTGTGTGTGTGTGTGTGTGTGTGTGTGTGTGTGTGTGTGTGTGTGTGTGTGTGTGTGTGTGTGTGTGTGTGTGTGTGTGTGTGTGTGTGTGTGTGTGTGTGTGTGTGTGTGTGTGTGTGTATGTGTGGAGCAGGGGTTGAGAGCACAGGAGGAAACGGCAATGCATGAAACATGACGAGCAGGCAGCCTTTTTGCTGCTAAAATGGGCTGCATGCTTTCACACATGCCCTTCAAAAAGTAGTGCTGGCGGCTGTAGACATCACAGCACAATACGTTCCAAGAAAGAAAATGCAGAAGACACAGAAAATGAAAAGATGAAGAGCAAGTTAGCAATAAAAGGGAGATGTATACAATAAAAGGATGGAGATGATCCCCAGAGAGGCAGCCAATAGCATCTGCTTGTCACAAGCCAGGACCACAGGGAGGAAGAGGACGAGTACAGGCAGCAGACTGAGAGGTAGCTCCTCTGCTAAGTCGCACGCTCCCTGGCTGTCGTCCACCAGCAGCTGGAGGCTAAACCTAAGCTCTGCCAGCAGCCACCAGGGAGAGAGCGAGGAGACGCTTTGGGAAGGGGTCATCTACAATTGCCAACCAAAACAAAATTCAGGGACGCACATCTGCATCATTAGCAGAGGAGCCAAGAGTCCCCTGATGTCTACCCACAACAGATCCTTCAGAAATGTGGCCACCGCAGCGCCTGTTTGTGCACACAAACATCCTCTGCACAATCGCCACGGAGCGGTGTCAGCCTCCTCCTCATGAATATTCATCTGCCTCATTAACACTCAAGTGGGGAAACACAGCATATTGCATGAGACTCCCGTTACTTGGAGAGAGGACGAGAGTTGAGGGAGGGAGAGGAAAGGGGGAGAAGAGATGGGACACATGGTGACTGTGGAGGAAGCAAAGGGGAGAGAGAGTGAGTAAGAAGCAAAGCCTTCTTTTCATTGCCAGCAAACTTTTTTTTTTTTGAATCTCAAGAGTGGAGGGGGGAAGAAATTTCGTATATTGTTTCCGGGAGCTGATAGCCTCCTGTCGCTTTTCCTTATGAAGCCAGACTAGGGCAGTATGAAAGCAGCGTCAGCAGCAGGGACAGCACAGCGGGGAGCGCAGGATGAGAATTACAGAGCATTTTACCCTGCAAATCCTTCAGCAATAAAAGCTTTAAAACAGCTGCACTTTCTCCACTAATGTCTGGCTGTTCACAATAACTGCCAAACTGAAGAGGATCTATGTGAATACACCTCTAGGCAAGCTGCAGCCAAACAGCCATTCATCATGCAACCCCCGTCCTTGTTCAGTAACAAAACGCAGCCGCACACACAGGCGTACAAAGCCAGGCTGTATCGTATGCAGACACTGATTCTGTCAGTCCACTCAGTCAGACTCTTTCTCTCTGAGCCAATTGCCAACAGACACACACATGCAGACAGATAGTAACGCACACATAGAGAGAGGATTATTTTCTCTTTATGTTGTAATGCCAGTGAATCTCTTAACAGGAACTGCCAACAGGGGAAATCTCCCATCCTGCAGCTGTGTCCTCAGAGAGACTCTGAACTGTAGAAACAGAAGACTCTATTTCTTTGACTTGTTCTCTGTGACTTTGGTGACAGAAACAGCCGGGCACTGGGGGAGAGGGAGGGGGGGACGAGGCAGAGTCGGGCGATGACCACAATTTCTTCCCCACCAGAGTCACTCTGTTCCTTCAAAGGGCACAGACAAAACCCCCAGTACCATAATTGGACCTGGTCTTTGGAAATCAATACTGCTGCTTACATCAGGGGCCTCCACCAAAACTATTTCATATTCCACCTTCTACACACAATTTCTGACACAAAAAATACCCTTCAATTTCAGAACAGTATGAACTATCGATTTCACAGCCCTCCCTCCACCTCCTCCCATCCTCACACTTTTTCGGTCCCCTAACGTTGGAGCGCAACTCTTTTCACAAGGACTAGTTTTCTGTTGGGGATGGGGAGGATGGAGCGGTTCTTACCTGTGAACTTCATCATTTCAGACCATTCAAATCTCTAACTATTGGCTTTCAATTGGTTCGGGACACAGTGTTTTCAACAGGGAGAGTTCTTCAAAGTATTGAAATATTACAAAGTTGGAGACCACAGCAACTTCCCACTCATTTTGGAGGCATTTCAAATGTTACACTGTGGTTCAAATTGAATTCTCTTTCTTTTAACTCGTTAGTTAGTTAGAGCTGCATTTCTTGTATGAAAGGTGCTTCATATATAGTTATATTTATTTAAAGTTCATCATTAACTAGAGGTGCAACTAACAGATATCCTCATTATTAAATGCTCTGCTCATTGCTCTTGATTGATAAAATAATGTTTAAAGAAATATCAGACAATGGAAAAATCCCCTAACAAGTCCCAAGAGCCAAAGATAACAGATGCTTTTTTTGTCTGATCCATTTTTGGCATTTTTATTACAGTATGGCACATTACTAACTATGACTTGGCATTTTTAATATTATAAATGTTTAAAATTGCATGCAACAACTACAAGTATATGTGTATATGTATGAGTATGAGTAGTTAAGACTGGGTCCCTCCAAGTCATTATTCCCGCTGTACCTAAAAATGATATCCTTCTCGAATGCCAAATCAGACGATATTTTATGCCATGACGGAGCTGGATCTGGTAATAAAACCATTAGGATGAGTCACCATTTTCCAAGTCTTAAATGCCAGTTAATATCAGTAAAATTGGATCTGAGTTCTGGGCAGTGGCACTTTTAGCCAACTGTGTTGTCATTAATTCGTATTCAGATGGCTTTCCTGGGTCACGAGTTGTGCTGAGCAGCCCGGCTGAGACCGGGGACCTGACCAGTTCAAATCACAGGTCCAAACTCAGCATGCATGCATGATTTAAATACATCTAAATGGCAGATGGCGAGAGAGCTGGCTCATGTCTGGCTCCGTGACAGAAGCGATGAAGTAGGAGAAGCCGAGGATGAGGCTGCGTATTAGAGTGAGGAATAGCTTGGCTTGTCTTTAAGATTACTTTTCCTCTTAAAACATTCACTTCATTTGTGTCACTCCTGCTCCCGACTTGTTATTGGAAAATAGGAAAGCTGGAAAACCATTCGATGCTGGCACTGTCTGCATCAGTCACACACTGACACACACATACACACAGAAAATACATTTCATCCTCCATATCCGAGCCAATAGCACTGGCAGGCATTTGCGACCCCAATCCATATTTCAATTTCCCTCCTCTCATGCAAACTAATTCAATACTTGTTGCCTTCCCTCACAAGCAATCGGCAATGTGAGAAATAAGCGTCTTCTCGTGCTGCATCTATAAAAGGCCCAATCAGAGACATTTTTGAGTGGGCCTCTGCCTATATCAATTATGTCTTAGTAGGCCCGCACTCAGGAAGATTCTTGGATGTAGACTTAAAGGATGGTAAATCAGAGCTTATCAACATTCTCACCACGCTGTTATAAAATGCAGATCACTTTTCTCCATATTTTCTGTATTCAGAATGCATTCAGGCCACATTAGCTCCATTTAAAACTATTTTACATCACACCCTGTCAAGTCTAGAGCTTAACTACTCGTGTTTTCACACCAATTCAGTAAGCATTAATCTAACAGTGGGATGTCAGTGGAATGAGTATTGAAAATACAGTATGATGTACTTTAATTCAAGGTTTGACCTTTAAAATGGAAAGCAGGTTAAAACAAATATCCCAAATATATTTATATTTCTCGTAATTTTCCATTCGTGAACTAAAAGCCTCTAAAAAGCCTGACAGAGAAAGGCCAAAGCTGTAGGCTGTGATGCCATCGGCCAACACTTTTTGGAAATCGATCCACCGACACAGCGCAGGAGGAGCCAGACTGGCCGTAGTGACAAGCCCAATTTTAGGGGAATTTATGTATATTCTCCCTAATCAGGCTCATTAGTGGGCTAAAAACTCCATTCATTTAGAGATTCAACAATGGATTTCTGGCAAGGGAACAGTTCCCAATGCCTTTTCCTCTCACTAAATGTTGTTCAATGATGACTGATTTTTACACCATGACGACTGAGAAAAGACACACATCTTGACATCTTTCCACAAAGCGCTGTCAACAAAACAATTCCCCAAAAGCCTGCGGCCGAATACCAAGATTAATGTAAATAAATAAACATGGCTAGCTGGGTGCAGCAGAGTCAAACTGAGAAATGGTGCAGTGCAGAAACATTTTGGTCCATTATAATGTACCATTCTCTGAAGAAATCCACACTGTGTACTTGATACCACTGTTAGACTGGGTATCGACATCATTAAGGCATCAACCGAAATAATCCAGTAACAAGTATCAGTTTTAAAAAATTATTATTTGAATGAAAACACTCGCCAAATGCAAGGAGTTTTTCAGGTTGGCGAGTAAATCTCAGTTGATTGTGCGCCACATGGCGGGTAAATGTACCAAAACAGTCATGTAATTGAAAGCAGTTACGCAAACGCTAGCTGGCAGCTGACCGGTTGCAGCAGCAGAGTCAACAGTGGCGCGCTACAAGATTTGTGTGTGTCCGACACAGCTTCTCTCTCACCTGCTTCTCTGCTAGTCTGTGCACCCGATTTTCACAAACAACAGGTTTGCTGCAAGCAAGCATTGGCAAATAGGTTGTTATGTGGCAGCTATTTACAAGGAGTCAACCGGCCTTCTAAACGAAAGCATGCCACCGAAGAACAGGAGGACATAAAAGCTTAAGATCATACTTAAAGGAAATTTTGTGAGAAATGGCGGTTTGGAGATAACAGAGTTTCAAGAGACTGGCTCCAGTAAGATGATGTTGCGATTAGCGGTTCTGTGTGTCACCAGTTTGCCAAATACATCATCTCCCCGTGACCTTGGCTGGTGACAAGTGAAAAAGTTAATTTCAGACCTTTTATCTAATGTTTAATAATGTTAAATCTTTTTCAATAAAGTAAATTGTTTAGAAAGCAGCCTTCTGAGTACCTTGCATAGTCACATTTGCACAATCCAAACAGAAAAGGTCAATTTTTACTCCAGGTAAAAAAATTCACTATATCGGCCGCCATATCGGTAAAATTTTCCGTCTAAAATCAGTCTCAAAACTTTGACCTTAGAGCCCATCATATCCAGCGTTTTCACATTTATTACGACTTGATTGGCCCACTACTGCAGCAGCTACATTTGATACAGACCGTGGTGTGGTTAAGTTGAGTGCGGTGGCAGTTCAGTAGACCGAGATGCCACCAAAATGTTCGAAAGTATCAACTTAAGTACTCTATTGGTATTAGTTTACTTTAAGGGTACTGGTATTGTAATTTTGCAAGGATACCCAGCACTTTACTTGGTCCAGACATTAGAATGGGTTCACTCCACAGAGTTGAATGATTCGTCTGGCATTATGACGTGAAGTTCCTTGGCCAAAAACACAGACGAGCCAATGAGTGTGCCGCGGGGGGGACTGACAATGGTCGGGACTAACACCGTTGTCACCCTGAGTTTACATAGAAAGCACTCACTGGCTAATCACAACCCAGTTAGTTAAAAATGCTAACGTCATAGGCTCCGCCGCACCTACTCCGTTGCTACCATGGTTGCTACCATACAGTCTATGATTTTAAAACTTTATTTTGAGCATCACAAACCCTGTGAAATGACTCATTTCACTATCAGAATTGAATCGATTCAGTCTGATAGCTAGATAGATATTTTAGAAGTCTAGAAGAGCTGGTGCCCGGCGACACTTTTCCTCAAACTCTTTGGCCATGTAAAGGAAGAAGCAAGCAGGTAATAGCGACAAATTCAAGGGCTTAAACGGCGACAGCTTTACGATGCCTGAGCGGCCTCTATGACTCCATTCCTGTCAGATTCTATTAGCTTGGCCTCCACCTTGTGTTTCGATTGGCTCACGGCCTATTCCCAGCAGTTACAGAAGCACCTCCCGTAAATAAACCAAATGGCCGCATCTTGGAGTGTATGAAGGGGCGGGCGGGGGGGGGATCTGGGCAGCTTGTGTATAAAGGACATCACAGAGTGTTTGAATAGTTTAATATACAGCTCAGAGCCGAATGGACACAGTCGACTAGAGGGAGAGCTCGACACACATCAGCCAAAGAGTTTAAATTTGACTGGTGTTTAAAAAGACTACAAGCAGCCAGGCGAGAAAAACACTTCTAAATCAAGACAAGTGGTCTCGTTCCACTCCACACACGAACACACACACACACACACACACACACACACACACACTCCTGTAAAGTAAGTGTGTCTATCTGCCAGCTGCCAGGTGGAAGTCTAAAGGAAAGGCCACCTGTCTAATAACTGTTTTTGATGCATACAGCTCAGCAATATGAAACTGAGCATCTGGCCTGTCCCCTCCAAACTGATCTTGTTAACTGCATCCAGTTCTGTGTTCCTCTTACATAGGATTTATTTCACCCAAATAGGTTTCCCTCCTACCAAAAAACATGATTTTATGTTTATTAATTCAACCAATCAGGGCTTGAGGATGCAGAGTTTGCCAACGACTCTCAACTGCCAGATGTCCACTGGATATTTCTACAAGAAGCAACAGACAGATTTTTTTTTTCCTCCAGTTTTGAGAATTATTTGCTGTCATCCGCCAAAAACTATTAAAAAAAACAAGTCACTTGTTTTTTTTCTCCAAACATCCCAAGAGTGAAACTAAAGGGAACAATACATTCTGGTAACAATTATTAAAATGCAATGCTTGACATGCTGCGGCTGAATTAGTTTTTTTATGGCCTTTGAAAAACATTTCCTCTCGCAGATTAAAAAATAGTGGACTGTAGCTCAGTCTGCTGAAAGAAGAAAGGCTGCTCACACAATGAAATGACTACTACTTTGAATTTTAAACAGAAAAATATACAAAAATACTGAAACAAATCTACTTGGGAAGAATACACAGAAGCACATAGAGTATTCAATAATCAATAACATAATTCTGATAAACTGTAAGTGGTAAATATTACTTGCATATATGACTGACAGATCTTTAAATGCATTTTATTGTTTTTGTATTGTTATGTATTGGCCTTTTTTGTGTGATACGGCCTGATACAGGTCATTATATATCTCTATAACAAGATGAATACATATATATATATATATATATATAACTCATCTCATCATCTCATCTCATCTTCAACCGCTTATCTGAGGTCAGGTCGCGGGGGCAGCAGCTTTAGCAGGGGACCCCAAACTTCCCTTTCCCGGGCCACATTAACCAGGCCACCTGGTCCTGGGCCTTCCCTGCGGCCTCCTCCCAGCTGGACGTGCCTATATGTATATATATATATATATATATATATATATATATATCCCAGTTAGAGCTGGTTGATGTGGCCCGGGAAAGGGAAGTTTGGGGTCCCCTGCTAAAGCTGCTGCCCCCGCGACCCGACCCCGGATAAGCGGATGAAGATGAGATGATGATGAGATGATATATATATATTTATATATACACACGTATATATGGTCACTGTGTGGAGACATGAGCTGACTTGAAAAAATCTTTGACTTAAATTGTGCAGGTCAGCCATTTGAAAAAGTGTTGCTTCTGTTCATCATTACCCATGTTGTACAATATTACACTATTTACAGTCTATCGCTTTGGTGAATACATCTTTATGACATCAGGTCGTTTTATGTGCCGAGTTCATTTTGATTTAAGTACCTGAGAAGGATTGTATTTTACTTTGGAGATGAAGCTGCATAAAACTTCAATGCCAAATACAGCATAAGTCATGATCTCCTCTTCACCACCAGCTATGTAAAGAATCTGTGTGGCAGTGTGAGAGGAGCGGTAAAAAATGAAAAGAATGCAAAGTCAGCCGGGGAGTTATCTTTGAGATTCAAATACTTTCACCCATAGACTGCTATGAATCAAACAAGAGTCCCATTCAGAGAGTTTCTGAACTCCCACACGCCTCCCTGCACAGGCAATTCCAGCAGAACTGAGCAGAAAACACCGTGGGACGGATCAGCATGCACTTAGATTGATACAAAATAGACAGCAGGACTTATAACACTTTCATGATTTCAAGTTTTCAAATAGGCAGTATTCTGCCCTGCATAAAAGATATTTACAACAGGCGTTACAAGAATAAGGCTAGGAGAATCATTAAAGATAAAGCACATTTTAATGCAAATGCTTTTATACTTTTAGTCAAGTAAGATTTTAAATGCTGGGCTTTTTCTTGTAACACATTATTCATATATGGGGGTATTGTTAGTAAAGGATCTGAGGGCGCACTCACACTGTCCATCCGTACCGTGCCCAAGCACGTTTCAAAGTCTAGTTAGTTTGACTAGTGTGAGTGCAAGCGTCCACGGCCCATTTGGGAGAGGTGGGCTTTTGTAAAGCATGTCTGCACATGCACGAGCATGAGGCCTACAGCGGTTCTGACGTCATTTTATGTGCCCCTGTTCAGACATAGGAAAAAAGAAGGAGGGACCATGCGCAGACATTTAAAGCAATGGCGGCAAAAGGTTCACGTTGGTGTGATGCGGAGGTGGAGTGTTTACTGCAGATTTGGTCGATGAAAATATTCAAAAACAGTCGGACAAGACGCACAAAACCTCTGAGGTCTATGGAAAGATTTGTAAACAAAGCGACGCATCGCGATGACGTCAATCAATGCGTCTGACGTGTTACGGCGTGATATAGTATAGGCAGCAAGAAGCATTCGCCGAGGCCCAGGTAGTGTACAGACGGGCCTGGCCCGCGGGAGGAGAGGGAGGGGGGGGAAAGTACCCTAAAGCACGGGGCATGGTACGGACGGACAGTGAGTGCGCCCTGAGAGCTTCGTCCACCACTGACAGATCATGTGTTTGATATGTTCAGCACACTCAAGTTGATTAAATTAGGTTTTAAAAGTACCAACGGTGGCTAATGATACCCGGTCAAGTTGCTCCTGGCTGCTGAGAACTACACTAACGAAATTCTCTGCATTGATTAGTTTGATGTTAGGAGGTAAATCAGTCGTGCTTATAGATCCTTGTTAACCCCTCAATCACTATATTACATAGCACTGGAAGGATGCCTATTATGGTCTTTAACAGGATTTGGTCTGGACCTGGTCTTGGACTTGGACTCGATTAAGTTTGTCTTGACTACAGTCCTGGTTACAAGTAAAACTCCTGCATTAATAACCTTACTTAGAGTGCAAAAGCATCCCATGGTCTTTTTCGGCATGAATACACATTAAATAAGCCATCGAGACAGTTTTTTCATGAATCAACTATTAACGGAGAAACGCTAACAGCCGGACGTGGCTAACACTGATTAAATCAGGGCAGTACAGTGATTGAACGCATTAAACTCTTTTAATAAACTCCGGGTTCGCTAACTACATTGTTGGTGCTGCGTTTTATGTGTAGGGACTCTTCTCATGCTTCTGCAGAGGTTAGTGCTACTTTGAGCAGCATTAGTGGTTAAAAAAAGCAGTTTTAATGCCTTACTGCACTGCAAAAGCATCCCCGACCAACGGATGTTTTCGCGCCGGAATTACACTTTAAATAAAAGTGCAAAGGTATTGGCATCAAAATATACTTCAAGTAATATGGCCTATTTCAGAATAATGGATATTACATTACTGCCACTGTTGATAAGAATGAGTTTTAAATAGCCTCCCTATCTAAATTAAGGTTAAATACAAATTAAATAAATGTTACCGACTACTTTACTTAATTTATAAGTTGACAAATAGTTAGTAATCTGAATCTGCATTGTAAATACACCTGCCAAATATATGCAATGGAGTAAAAAATACAGTATTTGACTGTAAATACACCTGCCAAATATATGCAATGGAGTAAAAAGTACAGTATTTGACTGTAAATACACCTGCCAAATATATCAAATGGAGTTTAAAGGACAGTATTTGACTGTAAATACACCTGCCAAATATATGCAATGGAGTAAAAAGTACAGTATTTGACTGTAAATACACCTGCCAAATATATGCAATGGAGTAAAAAGTACAGTATTTGACTGTAAACACACCTGCCAAATATATGCAATGGAGTAAAAAGTACAGTATTTGACTGTAAATACACCTGCCAAATATATCAAATGGAGTTTAAAGGACAGTATTTGACTGTAAATACACCTGCCAAATATATGCAATGGAGTAAAAAGTACAGTATTTGACTGTAAATACACCTGCCAAATATATGCAATGGAGTAAAAAGTACAGTATTTGACTGTAAACACACCTGCCAAATATATGCAATGGAGTAAAAAGTACAGTATTTGACTGTAAACACACCTGCCAAATATATGCAATGGAGTAAAAAGTACAGTATTTGACTCTGACATGTGGTGGAGTAGAAGTAGAAAGCATCAGGAAAAGAAAATAATCAAGTAAAGCACAAGTACCTCAAAAGTGTACAGTTCTGGAGTAGATGTCAATCCACTAAAAGAACATCACTCATCTTCTCTGTGGCTTTAAAGCACTTTAGAAGAAGAAGAAGAAGAATTACTTTATTAACTTTGACAACTTCGGTGTCAACCATGTTGCAGGAGGGCTATTGTTTATTTTGGATAAGGAAAATTAACATAGTTCCAATACAGAGCATTACAGCTTCTTTTCAGCTCTTTTCCCTTGTTGGGTTTATGTCCACTATAATTGAAACACAACTGTGAGTGACTTTTATTTTTTATATGCTTGTTTTTATTCTCTATAATTATTTTATCTGAATGTCATTCATTTTCAATGTACAGGTCAAAATGTTTCTTTAAACACTCTGACTCTTGCCTTGCAGCTGTCCTGCACATGCGCATGGAGGTGCAACAAAGGCGGTGGGGAGGTGTCACTATTTGGCAGGATACTCAGACTGAGCCGGAGGAGTCAGAAGCATTACATGTTCTCCTAATACGGGCGCACTATTTTGCATGTGTCGGTTTTAGATTTTCACATAAATAATGTTACTGTGACACAAACATACACAACTAAAACACCTCGGTATGAGGCAGAAAATGACAAAAAGCACCCGAAACGATTTTCCCACAATCTCGACATCATTTAAGCAGCAAACATTTCCTAACATGTGAACATTAGCTCCATTTCACCCCTCAAAGTGCGCCCTGCGTCAGAGCCAGCCCGAGCTCACATTGTACAGGGAAGACAGCGCAGGAAGTGAGAGAGTGCAGTGTGTGGCTTTCAAACTCACCTTTGCTCACGAGTTTCCACGAAAGGGATGGAGGATTGTAGTTGTTTGTTGACAGTAATTTTTTTTTTTTTTTCAATTTAGAAATCTTTATTTCAGATAAAGAACAAGAGACAATCAGCGAAATTAGATATTTATACACATAATATAAGTGTGCAAACAATACATATAAAAAATAAAGCTAAACAATATATATATATATATATATATATATATATATATATATATATATATATATATATATATATATATATATATATATAAAATAACAAATTAAAACATAGATAAACAATGACAACAATCAGTCACAATAGGTCAAACAGGTGCCACAGAAAACAAAAACAAAATTGTTTTATAAATAACACCATTGGGCAAATAATACATATCAAAAAATATAGCTTTACAGCATATGTATAAGAGTAAATTAAGTATATATGAAAAATAAAAAATTAACAAACTAAAACCTGAATAAACAGTGACAACAATTAGTTACAATAGGTCAAACACAAGACCAGTGTGTAAACAATCAAAAATATAGTGAAACAATATATACAATGTCGTATTTTTATTTTAATTAAATAATATATATATTCCCTGGTACTTTAACCTTTTTTTTTACCTTGTCATATGTTAATTTAATTGTTCTTATTAATTATTGTTATTAATCGTTTGTCTCACCCTGTTAATGTGTATATATGTATGGCTTTCTATTGCGCTTTGTTAACGTTTGTTTTTATAGGTGCTATATAAATAAAGTTGTTATTATTGTTGTTTAATTAAGAGATAAAACTTTATTGATCCCACAGGAGGGATATTTAGCGTCACAGTGAAATAGACCCGAGCGGTGAAAAAAGTATCCAGACCCAAAGCAGGAGTGAGTATTAAATATTTATGTTTTTCTGTGAAAGACAAATTTTATTGTTGTAGCTTGAGGTGAAGGAATAGATTTATGTATAAAAGAAAAAATACCCTTCCTCAAGATGATTAGAAGTATAACTGCCCTAAATGTTTAGCCTGGAGCAATGTATCATGTTTTTGTAAACCCCTCTTGTGTTTCAAATTAAAACTCTTTGTCTACTCTGCTGTTAGATAAATGGAGTGGAGTAAACCATGTAGATGAAGTATGAAGTTGTGGGAAAGGAAGTTAAGTATCTCTAAATAGGGAGGGGGGGTGTGGCTAAGTGAAAGAGTGCGTCGTCCTCCATTCGAGAGATTGGCAGTTTGATCCCCAGCTCCCCCGGTCTGCATGTCGAAGTGTCGTTGGGTAAGATACTGAACCCCGAATTGAGTGTGTAAATGTGGTGTGAATGGTTAAATTAGATTATATGTAAATAGATATCCACTGCCATCTTTGTGAATGTGACAAGTAGTGTGAAAGTGCCTTGTCAGAAGACTAGAAAGGTGCTATATAAGTACGAGTCCATTTACCAAAATGATACTCACAGTAAGTAGCCCACAGTGTAAACACACTAGTTACATTTCAGCACCATCATTACTCAAAATTAAAAGAAATGGTCATGAATAAACCCGCCTGTTCTTGCATTCCTGTGATTCAGGTGTTTTTTTTAATGTATCATCTTAAATCCTTTATATTAATGTGATGTGTCTGTGCAGATTTAATATGTCAGCCTGAACACACATCCCCAAACACCCTCCTGTTTCTCATGCTTCCGGGCCAAAGTCTGCAAAAAAATCAGACGTACGGAACGTGTGCATAAAAGGCTCAAAATGTCTGCGAAAGGACCCTCGTGCACTTGACACTTTGACATACTTAAAGCTGCAGTCGGCAAGTCTGGCCGATCGAGTTAACTCGAGATTTCGAATGTTTACAACTCTCACGCCCCTCCGCCTCTAGGAGTTTTGCAAAACAAACAACAAGCTCTAGGTGCAAGTAGAGGTTTTTTCTAAAACCGGATGATTCATGTTGTTGTATCGGAGCGTAGTGTCGGTTTCAGTGAATGTGGTCAAAAAAATGTTGCAGACTGCAGCTTTGACTGAAATGTACCCAAGGTCTGTGAGTCCCTGAGTGATGGAGATTGGGATTGGGAGACAGATGTTTCTCAAATGTCCCATCCTTGGACAATAAAGAGCTGTTTCGCTCTGAAAGAAGAGGCATTCCCAGGATTAGGCCTAATCATTGATCATGAAACTTGAATGAAGCTGATGTTGAAACTATGTGCACATTAATGTGTGTTTAAAATGTGACATTTCTTATTATATGGAGGACAAACTGTCGCCTGAAGACATATCTAAAAGTGACAATAAGTCTTTATTGCATCATTCAGTTTCCTTATGTATAAGCACACACTAATGAGTGTTTGTCACCCCTGTTTTCCAATAACTCTGGTGAATATAAGTGCACATTTCTGGGGGGGTTTTCATGGCAAACTCTATTAAATCCACACGTGTTTTTTTGTGTATTATTGCCCTCACAAAAGTGGGTCATCACACTTGGATATGTATGCAAGTAAGAAGTGTTGATACAGGAGGTATGCAACAAGCAATTAAAAGCATACTGAGAATAATGTGTAGCGTCTTTTTAAAGATTTACAGCTTTACCGGTTTGATGATGTGACATGAAAAGACGAGCTATAATATGATTATGATCTTGATGCCAGCGTTTAAATTGGCTATGAACAGAATGGTGTGCAGCCTTGTTTATGATGCAGATGTGAGTAGGCACTGTTGTGGATATTAAGTCAGCACATGTGGGTAGCTGCCCATGTAGGGTAGCCAGGCAATTTTGCAATTTTATAAGAATATCATAATATGATTTTCTCTTTTGAAGATTTAAATCACATTCATCCAACTTCAACAAAAGCACTTGGGATACACTTTGAATTTCCTGTGATGCTTATCCAAGAGGTTGTCTGGTGGGATATTTAGTTTAAGGCAAAGCAAATTAGAAAGATAAACAAAAAGGGAAGAGGAATCTGGCAATTGAATAAAGGAGAGAAGTGTTATGACACCTGGATTGCTTTCTTCTAGGGAATGTTTGATCTCCTGAGCACAATGCTGCAGGGATGCTATTGATAAGATGTTTTCAGAGGGGGAACTTGCTCCTCTGTTGTCTAAAACACTCCAATTCCCACAGTTTTGAATTATCTACGTCTGTGTTGACATTCTGTATTGCCACTCTGGTAATAATCCAAACTTTTTTCATGTTGTTGTTGATTAATGTACAGTGCATCCCATGATTCATAATGGGGAATTTTCCCAGCTGGTGTGATGTTTCAGTACATGAAATTGCATTACCGTGTGACAATCCCAGCTTACTCCACAGGTCTGGCACCGTGTTCAGCCGAGGCTCAGCTCTGGAGTTTAATGCAATTATAAATAAATAAGCATGTGGTTGGGAAGAAGACAGGGCCCTATGGGGACAAGCTGAGAGAAAATAGAGGAAGTTTAATTAAAGCTGCAAACCGTACTCCCACACACAGACACACAGTAATATAGGCAAACCAATGCACACCAATTATGTGTTTGTGCGTGTGCACTTCACTTGCTTTTATTTTTGCATGTGGGTCTATAACAGCTATTCAAAAAAGGGATACTGTGAGTGTGCGTGCAGTGCGTGAGTATCTACATGCACATGCACATGCTTGCCTTTGTGCGTCTGTGTTTGCAGGCAGGCCAAAACAAGAGGAGGGAAATGTGAGCGTACAGTAATCCTGTGTTATATTGAGGTCACATCACACAGGTCTACGTCCAGCTGACAGAGAGAAAGGTTTATTTTCTGCGTGAGGCCCTCAACACAGCCACTGTAAAATGATTTGGTGTATGCAGCCATGTTTTTGTTACATTATTTTCTGCAGAATGATTGGACTGCCATTCTCCTTGTAATTACCTAAGGGGTGAAGGCAAAGGCACGACCAGTAAAAGGCTGATGAGGGAGTATTGAATTTGCACTTCAATTAGAGTGCTTATAAAGTGTGGATTACACAAGGACTCCAGGGCCACTGCTCTCACTCAATTACCACAGTGTACTGTAGGAAGGAGGGACAGCAGACAGGAGGGGTGGACAGTGAAGGCATCAGGGCAGAGGAGCGAGGTGGCGGAGGAAAAGCATGAGAGGAAAAAAGTAAGAGATGTCCAAACGTTTAATCAGGACGGATCCATGTAAAAGGAAGGACAAACAACTGGAGGGAGATCCATCCATGACCCGGATCTAAACTCCAAGTTCTGGCCTTGGATTCACCAAGGACATCTGAAAACATGTATCCGTCTGAGGTATTAAACTTCCCCGGGGCTGCATAGAGTAGCACTGGAACGATTTGAATTGGTTCTGTATGTGCATTCATTTCCATTTTTATGTGTTGTTTAAACAAGTCTCCTTCAAGTTGAAGGGGGGTATACAGAGGGATCTGTTCAAAAGGACCCCAAAAAAACAACCTCAACAATGAGTCTGAGTCCCTGAGTTAATTATCAAATGGATTATTGAGCCAATGAGTGAAAATCACCGGCCATTTAGAGTGGATTTGTCTGCGAGGCAGCGATAAACGACAGCTTGCTTTTCTACGGCTTAGCTGCTTGATTCTGAGAAGGAGATGCTTGAAGGACATGCTTTTGGAGTAAACAGGCCAATGGCAGTGAAGGGAAAAAAGGAAAATTTCAATTGCTTGGCTGTGCCTCTAAAGACAATGGGCCTCATTTATCAAACTTGCGTGGAAACGGATGCAGATCTGAGCGCATCATTGGTCGTAGGAAAGGACCCACGTGTGATTTATGAAACATTCGTATCGGACCAATCTCAGCGTACGAATGAGCGGTCCTTGATAAATGCGGCGGTTGAATTCGATCGTCATTAACACGTTACGCCCTTAAATATTCCTGGTTCGGAGGCCTCGCCCCCTTTGTCATCTAGAAGAACCATACCAAGATGTTAATCATCTGATACCTTGTTTGATTTAATGCAATTTATCGAGGGTAGCCACGAACCGAGGAGATGACTTTGGCTCTGCAGTGCGCTTTCCTTTTCATTCATTCATCTTCAACCTTGTCCCTGTCGGGGTCGCGGGGGGCTGTAGCCCAGCTGTTTTGAAATATAAAAGAATCGTGTGTGTGTGCCCCCCCCCCCGGTCACCTGGCCACCACGTTTAAAAGCGATAGCTTAGCATCACACATCGCCTGTACATTTATCGAATGGTAGTTTTTGCGATTAATGAATGCGTAATCATTCATGGATGGTGCCTTCAGACGCACATGAGTACAATCAATCGCTCCAACCACAATTTTTATATATTTTTTATTGGTTTTAAGAATCCGTTTTGATCTGTTCTTAATATGTGACTGCTTAGCTTAATGACAGCTGAGGTTTGTTAATTATTTTCAGCCAGGTTTTTCTGTGCTGCACCGCAAATACACAGGCGGAAATTTGCGTACACGACCTCAGACCAGACGTGAGATTTGATCGTAGCTCCCGCTCACGTCCAAATCGATAAATGCCGACGTTTGCCAGGAAATGGTCGTACGCACGTTTTTCTGCCGTACGTTCGTTTGATAAATGAGGGCCACTGTGAGATGAATGTAATAATTGATTGTTATAGAGCTTTATGAAGAGATCTTGCTGCTTAATGTTTGCACGAGACTCAGTGTGATTTTAAAGATTTCAAAGTAAAAATGTGCAGGAGAAAGGAAGTGTTTTATCATCTTCTGTCTAACTCTGAAATCACTTACAGTATGAAGGGATAGTTCAGGTTTTTAGAAGCAGGCTTTTAAGAGGTTTGTGTCCATCGTCAGTGTGTTACTCACAGTAGATGGCGGTCGGCACGCCCCCAGTTTGGAGAAGCGGGCAGGAAGACATCTCGCCGACCGTAGCCAAACCACGTTGCTTTCCCACCAACTTTCTTTTGTTTGCACCTTCAGATACACACATTATTTGACTGTTTCATGTTAGAATGTTTTTCTGGTTTTGCCGGTTTATAATAAAAGATTTTGAAGTTTCAGGCACGTCCAGCTAGGAGGAGGCCTCGGGGAAGACCCAGGACTAGGTGGAGAGATTATATCTCCACACTGGCCTGGGAACGCCTCGGGATCCCCCAGTTAGAGCTGGTTAATGTGGCCCGGGAAAGGGAAGTTTGGGGTCCCCTGCTAAAGCTGCTGCCCCTTCGACCCGACCCCGGATAAGCGGTTGAAGATGAGATGAGATGAGATGAAAATAACGGGACTTTTATTGTGAAGAATATATACATTTGTACATTTTATGAAACTAAAAATATAAAAATACTAAAATACGAAGATGGACAAAGTACACAGAGCTACTGTAGAGCCGTACCCTGAAAAGCCACGCCGCTTAAAGTGCAACTTCCAGCAGGTAGCCCTGTTGTAATGGGAACGCAAATCCGAGTCCAACCTAGTCGAGCCAAGCCGGCCCACATCTTTGTAAAAACAGCATCATTTCCTGATGCTTTCACTTAAACAGGGCTGTTTGACGGCAAGGGGAAGTTGTGAAAATATTCTAAATATTGCGCCCATTTAAACTGATATTGAGCTAATTCAGGTAGTCATTTTATTTCGGTGGCTAAAATACATTAAACTGGTGCCCCCATTCACAGCAGTACATTTCCTCTTCTTCTTCTTCTGTGTCTGCTTCTCCAGACGTGTCGACTGCCATCTACTGTCGTTAACACACTTTTAAAAAATCTGAACTAACCCTTTAAGTTGGAGGCTGCATAAAACACATGGTGTTATAAAATACACAAGGGGACGTTACATGAATTCAATTAGACTTTGTTATAAGATTGTACGTGAATATGAAGCTTGCGCTAATTGGATATGTGGATGAAGAAATGAGGCACAAGCTAATAGCTTACGTCAAAAAAAAACAGATTTTATATCCGCACGTACCTTTCATCTCCCAGCAATTTTCGATGTTAAGATCATCTCCTTCCCTTCTACCTTTCTCTCCCTCACTCTCTCTCATTGCTACTGTCAACAAAGAATGTGCAGGCTTCCCACAGGCCCTAAAGGAATCTCTCACACTGCACTCACATAATCACTTCAGACCCGGCTGTTTAGGCCGACATCTCCACTGGGACTTACCAGCCGCTCGCTGTAGGCCAAATCCGACCGCTGAGTTAAAAAAGAAAAAGAAAAAAGAATGAAACGAAAAATAAAAAAAATCAACTGCAACAGTTAAACAAAAGAAGTCAGACAGAGGAGCGTGACCAGTCTGAGAACATCAAGCGCTCGTCTTTTGGTGCCTGAATGTCAAACTGCCCTCCTTCAGTAATGCGATGATTTGGTGCTCTCCTGTATGGCATTGATAGACTTTAAGAGGCTCCCTTTGAGAACGCACTATGCACCCACATATTGTGTATGAACAGTGTTGAGTCATGTGTGTGGCAGGTCAAGTATAAGTCTTTCAGCGCCTTAAAACCAGTTTAGATTCCATCATCCTTTTCAAAGACCTAAATGGGATCCTGAGCTTCATCTGCTTCTATCAAAGACGCTGGATTTAATGACATGTTTAATGACGCCTTACATAGGCAAATGGGCTTTATTTGAAATCTCCAACTCTTTCAGAAAGAAGCCACATCTCCTCCAATTAGAGGCATCCTTTGGAAGACAGACTCCGTTCTAAACGAGGATCTTTTTCTTTTTCTTTTTTTTCAAAGATAGAGAAAAAAGACGAGCTGTTGACGCTTGGTCCCTCGCTAATGTCAGGCTCGAGCAGGCTGGAAATACATTAAACTATCAAGGTGGGAAAATCTCTGTAACAGCAGCAGGCAGCGACTGAAGCCCCGTGGGAGTTGACAGCTTATGAAAAAGAGAGTTAAATGCATCTGCTGGATTAGACTCAAGATCTCCCCGCTGTGTTTTATGGATGGTACCTCTACTTCATTTTTCATATCTTTCCACTACTTTTATTTTTTGTAGTCACAAAAGCTTTTTACTCACACTTACACTTTTACTCGCACAAGGTTAATGATGTTTTCGTGTCAACATGAATGCTGCACTGAAAAGTTGCAGACCTGCAGACGTGTTGCTCTGAATTATAGGCGACGTTGAAGGTAACAGATCCTTGCTCTCAGCGTACTTTGCCTCAGTGAACCAGATTATTAATATCTTAATTAGGAACTACAATATGAAAAGAGTGAGACACATAACCGAAATGAAAGAGGCTTGGGTTTTTTTTTGTTTTTTTCCCCCTGCTGTCAGAGGCTGAGCAATGCAGCTCAATCTGACTAACTCAAAAATCTAAAGCTAATTCCCCTCCAGCACTGACTTGCACAGAAACATTTGCATTATATAAAGCTGTGCGTTTTTCAGGGGAAAACTATCTGAAATACTACAAGTGAAGGAAACAAATGCACATGAAAGTGCAACATGTTGAAGACTTTTTTAATATGAAATAATGAATAAAAGCTCAAATTCAAACTCAAACTCTGTGTTTCAGGTTAATACACCCCCACATTCTTCTTTAAATGTGGAGGGCTCAAAAGAGATAGGTTAAATGAAGAATGGTGAAAACTGAAGCAGCAAAGACGAAGAGTTTTAGGGGAAAATACGAACGAACGGACTTGAGCGGCAGAGGTGTGACAGGAGAAAATAAAACTGAAGTTAAATCTGATTTTAAATTAGGTAGGAACGATGTGTAGTTTCGTGAGATGGGGATTCACTGTAGAGGTCAAACTAAACAAAAGAGAGTTCAGATCAAGCCATCCAGCAGAGTCAGAAAGATCAAATGCAACTCCTCAAACTCCCTTCAGAGTGTGCCTTTAAATAATACTGGTTTAACATGTCGTATAAACCTACTTATAACATTCAAATATATTCAAATACTTAACAAGTAAACAAATGCAAAACCTTTAAGAATGTCAGAAATGGAAACGGTAAATACGCGTAAACCATAAAGATCAGAATAAAATATCCTTCACTGCGTTCACTCCCTCATCCGTGTCTTTCAAACTGCAGTCGTTAACTTCAGCTAAAGTCGTTTTTGAGACAGAAAGGACACTGGCTGTCTTTCAAGGCTTTGACAGGCTTGGCTCCGTCTCTGACATGTTGCACTATTGCTCTGTTTCTAATTCAGGAGATAAACAAGGACATGAAACGAAATGCCAAGAAGTCGCAGCATGAAGAACAAACCGAACAGCTTTCTGTCAACAGACACTCCATTTGTCATCTCATTTAACCACTTCATCTCCGTTTTAAAGGGCCTGTTTAGATCAAATCTTCTGCTCATTGAGCAGCAGCCAAAGCACAGTGCAACCCGAGCTTATCTGTTTCCCTGACACAGCCGGGCCGTAATGACCTCATGCCACAGGTCGAAACATTTTTCTGTCTTCCATCCCCCCAAATGAGGCTGCCTCAGCTCATTAGGGAACCAGCGTTTTAAAAACACAGAAAAACAACCAGCGCCGCGGCCATTAAAGCTGCCATCGACTTTTAAATTAAGTCTCATAAAGGGCCTATCAGTGCGAGGGCGGTAATGTACGACGGCGTAAAGCCAATCCCATCCCATTTCTGTGTTCTTTGAGGCTTTAACAGATCTGTTCTCATTTCACGCTATCAGAGAAAGTCTGGGACTGTAACACTTAACATCTCAGCACTCCTAATTTCTCATCATGTACAATAATCCAATTCCACCATTTCATATGATCTTTTTTATTCTTTTAACCACTACCAACATGACAAGGAAGGTTTATTTACAGAGCACCTTTTTAAATCACACGGGCACGTTACATTTCTTCACATGTAAGGCATCAAAGGGCTTTAAAGTGAAAGTAAAGGGTTGTTCATACAGTCCGTTCTCATCCCCAGGGCATTAAATACTGCCATTTTGCCACAGCCCTCGGTGTTTGATACCAACACACAAGGCAGCCTTGAGCATCCGTATGAAACGCACCGTACATTTAAAACTTTAAACCCATCCGCAGCAATATATGGCACTCAGAGCAAGTGCTCCAGAAGTAAGAGTGAACTCTCCACATAGGTAGGCGGTCAGGGTCGTGATGAGTCATACAAACACAGGACTCTCAGTGTTTAAAACAGCTGCTGTAGTGGAGCGTCACAGTTTGAAGCAGGGCTACCCAGCGCTGTTGACAGGTGAGGCCAAATGTGACGAGGTGTGCAGTTGAGACCAAAATGAAGGTCAAGTTCAAAGATGGGTGTGGTCCGAGCAAGGGCGTCGGAAGTAGAGAAGGGGCCCCTCATTTAACGCCACTGGCCTGATTTGGTGTCGCAGCTGGTGTGATCCCATAGCAAGACGCTCTCTAGTCTTTAGGAATTTCTTTAAATTCGGCACCAACGTTAGACTGGGTATCCCCACCCTCTTCTGTCGGAGGTCAGGAAAAGAGCAGGTCTATTCCTCCTGTTTCCTATACCTTTTTTCTGGATCCAATCACCAAGCTGTTTTTTTTCCCACCTGGCGCACTATTGGTCGGTTAAACACGATGACAACAGAGAGGCGTCGCAAGCAGTTTTGTGTTTACAATTTACATTCAACATGGCGGCCGCCGAAGCACGAAACCGCTTCCCGTTGATGCAGGTGACGCTGCAGCTTTAAATGATTTCAGTGGCAGGTTTCTTTGAAAACTGAGCAGAAACTTGCCCTGGAGCAATTCCTCCAAAGAAAGGATGTTCAAAGTTTAATCTTCTGGTTGCCCTGCTGGTGGCCAAACAAATGGAGTATGTCATCCAGATCGTTGGTCTGATGGTTGAAGGACTGTCCAATTGCGTGCAGCCATTTGAACTAAGCCCGCCTCTTGTGTTGAAGAAAATGACAGCAGCCTTCTACGTGCAATCGTAGATTGAACTTGGTATGGCAATAGCCAGGCTACACGTACATTCACTAGGACTTAAGAATGAACTGATTAGACTTTATTGGACCTAAAAAAAACAAGAATTCCTTCGTTCTTTATGACAATATTCACACAAATGTCTAACAGGATAAAATGATGAGGTGATGACGTTTTATATCGAAAGGTCCGAGGTCAACTTGACTGTGACACCATAATGCTTCTGTCCGTTATTCAACGCCATAACGCCATAACTCAGGAACACTAGGGGAGACATGGCGTCACTGAGTTGGTGACACTAATCTTGAAACTGTGCTGAATGTACACGTTTCACCAAAAAATACACATAATATATTTTATTAACTTACTTTAAAGTCTTCTCTAGTTGTCTAGTTTCTGTCTTATTTTGTCAGATCAGGCCTTACATCTCCTTCAGACATTTGTTCCAGACATGTAGCTCTTCCAGACAACCTGAGATGTCTGGAAGAGTTTGCAACACAGACGCAGGTCACAGAGGATTATATTGCCGCTAAATCTTTCAGTGCTTCACAAGCAAGAAACGCTAATAGTATTTTGATAGCAGTCCTTTGATATGCAGGTAGCCTGTGTAGAGTGCAGTGATCTGAGAACTGTAGCATTGTGCTTTGCTTTCTAAAGTCTGAGTAAATACTTTGGCCCCGGCTGCCTGCTTGCTTTTTTACTGGAGAGACCTGTGAAGACACCGTAACACATGCCCAGCCAACGGAAAATGAAACTGTGGATGGAAGTTTTTGAAATTTTACATGGACATAAATCCTTCTATTCATGCTTTATTCTTGATTTTAGTCTATTTAGTTTTACAGCGTGGCATAACTGTATGTTTTTGTGTGTGTGTGTGTGCAAAAAGTGTACAGGCAGTGAGAGGGTAAAAAGAGATCAGGACAAAAATGCATGACCTGGATTAAGTTCTTCAGACTCCCACACCACCAAACAGACTTTGAATCCTTCCTCTGATTCCCTCAGTAGAGGACTCATCCAGAGGGGAGGAGATGTTGGAGAACCTTCACTCACCTCAGACATGCAGGGGGCAGGTCACAGTGACCTCAAATCTTCACAGAGAAAGTTCTGATCAGCACCGGGGCTACCGGGGAGCCGTCACAAGACCGACCTCCTTATCTTCAGTTGGCACAAGGTACCGTATCTAATGCTGCATCCAAAAGGTTTTTAGAAAGTCAGAAAGTCCAACTTTTTACAAAGTGTTGTGGGACATTGATGCTACTGCAAGGAAGTCCAAGTCGGAAACTGGGTTGGGTTCACTGTGAGGTTTTCCAGGACGCAATTATGTGATATCATGTCCACCTATCAATGTATACTGTATATGTATAACTTTTACAACCCGTCCTCATCCCAACTCGTCATATACTGCCGGGACCATTTGAAGTCACACTGGGTAAACACCACTACGGCCGCTGTTTTAGACACAGGGCATGAACGGGACACGGACCTCAGAGATCTCTGGAGCGATTATATGTTAAAAAAATATATGCCTACCTTTAAAACTCCACCACACAGAGCCCTCATGTCTGCAGGTTTGTTGTTGTTTGTTGTTTTTTACTAACTTCCTGTAGGAGGGAAAGGCACATTTAAAGACTATTTAAAGACACAGAGACACCTGGTGGATCTCTTTAACATAAACACACCTAAACCAAATGGTAGAGAAAGCTCAGTCGGTTCAGTTCAGTTCAACACATTTTTTAATATGTTGGTGACTGTAGAACTGGTAGAATGTGCTCTTCTAAACAGTTGAGCAGAAGGGCTAAGATAAAGAGCAAAACAACAACAACAACCGGAAAACAGTAATGTGCACAAGGCCAGGCTATGATTACCCAAGCAGCAGTCCTTTTAGGCTGAGAAAAAAACTGATTTATTTTTACTCTTGTGCAGTCTGTCTCCCAATGATCTGTTATTCTACAGCTGCTCCTGAATAGAGGCAGTAAAAGCCTTTAAAAAATAACAATATACTGTACATATACTGTATATATACACAGGTATGTATAGATATAAATACTGTGTAGCCGAGCGTTCTGGGTTTGCCTATACTGTAATGATGATAAAACAATAAACTGGAAAGGAGACGAGATAGCTGTGCTTCACTCTATTTTTCCAGACAGAGACACACAACACCAGCGCTGAAACCCCAAGGATGTCCGCCCTACGGCAACTCAGAGGGACACACCCCCTTTCCACACATAAACACAGAACAGTCTGTTACATACTGTATACTGATTAGTTCCAACTTATACTGTAAGAGTAAATTGATGTAAAGGCAAACGAATTATGTGCTCACATTGTTTGTGTAAAACCATTCTGGCTATTGTCAATTAGTCAATAAAGATTTGTTTGAAAGCTCCGAGGCAGCTGGAGAAGCAATAGTAGTTGAGCTTTATTATTTATACCCACTTATAAGTGAAATCAGGAATGATTTGAAATGTTGTGCAGTGGTGAAATTAATAATTCATAGAATAATAGTAACACATATTGGTGTGAAAGAGTTTCTAGCTCCGCGAATCAACAACCAGCTCAGCTCATTGTTCTGGTCGGTCCAGCTGTCATTGATCGGCTGAACATATCGATATTTACCTGCAGAGTTTGCAGCCCAAACCAGGGCTTAAAATCCTAATGAATACTTGACTTACATAGTTGAAAAGTTGTCTCCAATGGGACACCAGTGTAGCTCTGTCTGCTGGAGGTGTAAGTCACGTTAGGAAGAGTTTGCCAACGTTGGCTGGTACGTAACGTTTGATGTATAAACTCTTTTGACCTCTGCGACTAATTAAAGCAGTTTTCCTTGCAGAGTAAATAGATGTACATCGCTTTGATGAACACAGGCCGATATGTTCCTTGAACCTTAAAAACATAAAAAATTAAATCAAGCCCCTGTATATTTGGGTTTTTTTTTTTTTAAAGAAGCTTATTCTCTTCCTGAACACATTGTGCTGCTCCACTAATCAAAGACCTTGATTAGTCCAGGACATTATCTTCAACCAATTGCATGAAGGCAGGAAAAAGAAGGTAATGGGGTTGGCAATATAAATCAGTGCACAAGAAAGTCTATTATTGGTAAAGTAATAGGGACCGACGTTGTTTGTAAGCTTCAGCTGTTTGCTTAATTGCAGATTTACGAGCAACATTGGCTCTCATTTACATATGTAAATTCTAAGCAGGCCAACAGAGCCGTTCTTGGCAATGCTTCTGTTTGCCTGCAGGAGGAGGAGGGAGGGAAAAAGGGAGCTGTGTGGCAAGAGAAAGAGGGAGAGAGAGAGAGATGAACAAACAGACTGAAACGAAAAATAGAAAAAGGGGGATTGTTAAAGAAGTGATGAGCAGAAACGGAGGCAGAGCTCTGGGGTGACGTGACAGTCTAGCAGAGGTGGTGGGTGGATGACGGGGGAAAGGGCTTTGTCAACACACTCAACGCTTCACCTGAGCACACAGCGACTGTCTCCACTTTCCCATGCACATGGCAGCAGTCAGGGCAAGTAAATAAAAAGGACGATGTTGCTCTTTTCCTGGAGGTGAAAGCAGACAGCCCCCCCCACACACACACACACACACACACACACACACACTCACACGCAGGTTTTCTGACAGTTGCAAGAGTCCTTCGGGCAAATTCCCCCGCTATGTTCAAGGACTCTCAGACTCACACTGATGTACTCAGATGTGCACAGATGTTGCGATGCCTGAGACTGTGATCTGCTAGCATTAGCGGCACTGTGTGTAACTAATACATACAGACAGCTGGGGACAGTAGGAGCAGGTCCCCAGCGCTTTACCCAGTTCCCAGGCACCATGTCATCTAATATCGCCGGGGCAAGTGTGTTTATATGAGTGTGTGTGTGTGTGTGTGTGTGTCTGTGTGTGTGTGTGTGTGTGTGTGTGTGTGTGTGTGTGTGTGTGTGTGTGTGTGTGTGTGTGTGTGTGTGTGTGTGTGTGTGTGTGTCTGTGTGTGTGTGTGTGTGTGTGTGTGTGTGTGTGTGTGTGTGTGTGTGTGTGTGTGTGTGTGTGTGTGTGTGTGTGTGTGTGTGTGTGTTAATGGGAGAAAGTAGGCCCAGGTAATGGTAGGAAGTCACACTGCTCACAGGCCATGAATGAGAGAGCAGAGACTATTTGCAGCCAGACACTTTGATCCTTCGTTGTTCCAGTGAGGCAGTAAACGGAGAGCGAAAGAGCCAACGTGGGAATGCGTACAAAAAAAAGAGCTCAAACTCACCCGTCTGAGAGGGAAAATCAGCTTTGTTTAAGAGAAATGTTGGGCAACTTGTCACAGAAATAAAGTCACACTTCATTCGTCTCATCCCTGATTATGATTATTAATCTCCACGCCTGACTATATTAATCAGCAGCAGAGAGGATATAACATAAAAAGGGATTCAACCTATTCCCATTTCATGAATATACATTACCGGTTCCAATCATCCACTGTCTGGTTAGAGGAGAAACTCAGTGTGCAGGAGTTGATGTATTTTACATTTACTGTACAGCTCAGGTCTCATATTCTGCCCATTTTCAGGTTCAGACGTACACATTCCAGATTATTTTTCATTATACTGTCTGTCTGAATATATACCTGTATTCACCTTCGCTCTGTTTTGGCGCCTGTCTCTTTAAGAGTGTCCAGAGTTTGATGTTTGCTTATTGGCCAAAAGGTATATATGTAAAATAAGCCCCTGGTAGACTTATAGACACGAAAATCCATATACGTAGGAGCTTTCAGTAGTTTTTGAATGGCTGTTTGAAGTTTGTTTGGTTTTGTTGATTTTAGCATCACTGCTTACAGACCTGTCCAGATGAAGTAAGTGTGTGTGTGTGTGTGTGTGTGTGTGTGTGTGTGTGTGTGTGTGTGTGTGTGTGTGTGTGTGTGTGTGTGTGTGTGTGTGTGTGTGTGTGTGTGTGTGTGTGTGTGTGTGTGTGTGTGTGTGTGTGTGTGTGTGTGTCTGTGTGTGTGTCTGTGTGTGCTTTTCCAATTTAGGTTTCAAATCATTCATTAGTCATTAAAAAAAACGATATTTCTGTTTTGTTTCGACATCATTGTTGAACCACTTTAGAATAGGTTAAAATAGCACATTTGTACTGTATGAGAAAAATTAAATGTCTGTAAAGGGGAGACTCGTGGGGACCCATAGAGCCGCTTTTCAATTCAGATATCTTGAGGTCAGAGGTCAAGGGACCCCTTTGAAAATGGCCATGGCAGTTTTTCCCTCACCAAAATTTGGATTATTTTGGATATTTGGATCAGGCTGCTCTAATGCAGTTTTCTTACATATAACAATGAAAAGTAATGCGCAGTAATTTGTGTTTATTATACATATTTATTGTGTCTATATTCCCCATAGTGAAAGCATATGATGTAGATCAAGACTGCGAGCTGCTTCCTAAAACACAGGACTTTAAGCCAGCGAAGTGGGGTTCAATTCCGGTCTGTACTAAACCAATATACAGCCTTTTTTCTTATCCTAACCAAGTGTTTTTCATACCTAACCCTAACCTTATGTTGGCTACAATCGGTTGATCAGCTAAAAAACGTTGTTTTTTGTGCGGTGTTTTTTGTGCATTGTTGCATGTCCGGCTTGGCGTCTTTCACTTCCAGCCCGGTCCTACGGTCCATCATCATGTTTTTTCGTAGGAATTTCTGTGCATAACTTTGTGTAGAACTTGGTACTGACCTGTTCATGAGAACACGTAGTTTAGATCCCAACCCACCACGCTAGCATGAAATGATTGGTCCCAATGGATTCCTTAGATCCTCTAGTTTCATATAATACCAACATAAAACTACCTTTAAATCTTCCTTCTTTTAAAAGGCTAATCAGACCACCCTCTAGAAATTCTTTAAGAAGAAATGGGTACAGTGCTGATGATATGACATGATATCTGACTAATGTAAGCGATTGCCTCCAAATAAATAACATTTTAATTGCAAGGTGCATTTAAATAAAGCCAGTTAAAGCTCATAAACACGATGAGGTGAAACCACATTAAACCCACAGACAGAAACCAGCGGATGTCTGTCTCAGAGGCCGTTCTCACATAACCCCGTGTTACTTGAAGCAGCATCAAGATGCTGCACATCTGAGGAATGAAAGCCGGTTACTGATATACAATTAATGTGAGTTGGCAGCAGAGCGGCCTGGTGTGTCTGTTCAATCACTCCCAGTCTTTCCCTCTTTCACACATGCATGCACATACACACAGACACAAAAGGCAAGGAGGAATATCAATAAAATTCATTGCCACGTATTCTCACTTTGCTCTCCTCCTGTTGACAGACTCCCCCTCTCTCCCTCTGCTGATCTTCAGGCTGTCCTAATTCATAGATCCTCCCGAGGAACCATCAAAGTGCCTACTCTGTCTTATTATTATCTTTACCCCTTTGTGCACACTTTTACGCATTTGGTGCAAGGAATGCCCATAATAGTGGAGGTTGAGTAACAGTCCAGAAATTAATCCTACTCCCAGATGGTGAAGTTTATAGTGTATTTGTGCATGTGTGCGTGTTTGTCTGGTGTGTGTGTGTGTGTGTGTGTGTGTGCGTGTGTGTGTGTGTGTGTGTGTGTGTGTGTGTGTGTGTGTGTATGTGTGTGTGTGTGTGTGTGTGTGTGTGTGTGTGTGTGTGTGTGTGTGTGTGTGTGTGTGTGTGTGTGTGTGTGTGTGTGTGTGTGTGTGTGTGTGTGTGTGTGTGTGTGTGTGTGTGTGTGTGTGTGTGTGTGTGTGTTTGCACATTCTTTTTTAATGTCTCACCACCTCTTCTCTTCGACGTAGCTAAAGCTCTTGTGTTTGGAGGAAAATTACCCACAAGTTGGTTACACAAGAGCCTGATGTGCTTAAAACTGAAATAAAGGAGCTTGCATGTTTGCTAAAGGGAAACTCGTACACTACTACTGCATGTATGCAAAAAAAAAAGAAAAAAGAATGTTCTATAAAGCCTTCGTGGCTCCCGAAGGAGCTTCTAAAAATCTGTTAAATTGCCCTGGGTGATCACCTGAGTTTTAAAATAACTAGGGTGTGCATTTAAGCAGGAATTATACTGTCCATCAGAGGGTGCAGAACATGTGAGCAGAGCGGGAGTGAGCATCGGACCAAACTGTCGGCAGACACATTGCATTGTGGGTAATGTAGGCGACCGGGTTTAACAAAGAAGAAGCATGGACTGATTATCAGACAATGGGCCCCTGGGCACATACATGACATACATTTGCTTTAAGTCGTTTTGTAGTACTTTTGTTTCTCTTTGTGGTCATTGTGCACTTATTTATAGACGGTTTTCCATGTGGTCATTTTGTTTCTCTTTGTGATCATTTTATGACCATTTTAAGTTGTTTTGGATGTCTTTATTGTTTTGCAACCTTTTTAAAGACATTTTGCATATTTTCTTGTCATTTTACATCTATTTTTAGACATTTTGTGTGTCATTTTCATCTTTTTTGTTTCTATGTGGTTGTTTTGTGTCCATTGTAGGTCATTTAGCATGGTCATTTAGCCTTCCTATAGTCATTTTTTAGTCTCTTTGTGGTCATTTTTGGTCTTTTTTTGTATACTTGTGGTCATTTAGCATCTCTTTGTGATCATTTTGTGTTTTTTTTTCAGCAACATTTTATGAATCAAGGCCCCTGACCTTATGGGCCCCTGTTCCCGGTAGGCCCATTGAGTAACCCATCCACGTGAAGGAGAATGTGTGGAGTAAAAAAAAATGATATCTCCGGTTTTGCTGCATCGATTTTGATAATTTCTTTAAACTGTCCATCGTGAGTCATACAGTCTTATAAGAGTGCAATGTTGAAATGGTGGACTTCTCTTTTATGGCTTAAAAAACTAAAGCACATTTTCTCCTTGCTGCTTTCAATCGGAAATGAAAATCGTATTCAGCACCACGGACAGCTCCAGACAGAAAGTGCCAGCATACAAAGAGAATATGTGTTTTATTGGGTCACATTTAAGCTACGACGTGCAGCCTTTATTTAACTAGGAAGTCACATTGAGATAAAAACCTCTTTTGCAAGTGACACCTAGAACAAGACAGGGTCACAGAGCAGCATCCAACAACAACAGATCTCCACAGCAGCAGCGATTGGTGCGATACAACGCATTACACAAAACAGCGCAGCATGCTCAGCATCTACATATAAACAGTCTCTCAACGCCTACAAAAACACTCCCCCTTTGTGAATCAATAATCCAATATGCTCAGTCAGAGATAACAGATGATCAGAAGGTAGGTACTATGTAGTGCTAGGAGACGTCTAAATCACGCCTGGCTCACACATTTCAAGGGAAGAGAGGGCCAGCCAAACAGTATCTTGAGGGACTGCCAATCACCTCCAGTGATGATAATACCGGAGACAAATGAAGGCAATAACTAGCAATGGGATTAGACCGCTTAGAAAAGTGTGAAAGAGGGGAATTTGATACATTTGTCTCCTCCACATGGCAGCGCAGTTCAGAGTGAGACTGTTTATAATGGGCCATATTCAGCTTAGACATTATCTACTTGAATTTTTAGTGCACGTGCCGATTAAATGTGTGTTGTGTCAATTTAAACTAAACTGGAAACATACGATTTTCTGCTTTTGAACGAGACGTCAAAAGGGCCAACACACTTAAAGCTATATTACTGTCAGTTCCTGTGAATGAGATGTCCGTCCAAGAAATGAATGAAAAATGTCCAGCTATAAATTTGCAATTTGATTTAGACTTTATTTGATGTTGCTACTGTAAATGATTTCAACTTACAGCAAAACACTTTCTTTTTATCTAAACACAAAGATACAAAGATTGTTCTTAATCACACCACCAGAGTCAGACCCTTCCTCTCTTTGGAAGATGCCAAAAAGCTTTGTATTGTTTCACATTGACTATTGCGATGTACCCTTTACTGGATGAGAATAAGACAACTGTGGGTCAGCAGCCTGTTCAAAATGCAGCAGCTATAATTTTAACAAAACATAGGAAGAACCTAGGAGTTCAAGGTGATATTGAAAAAATATTACGTGAAACTAAAATATGCGTAGCATCCTTGGTGTACAGCCCAGTGCCTTTCCCTGCAGGGGGCTAATCTGGAGTTGGTGAGCCGCACTGCTGCTGGATAAATCCCCCCCAAAAAAATTAGCAAAGGAAAATAGTGTTTCGTGGACATATTAATTTGCTTTCACATGATGGTGGCTTACCTGTATGCTTGATATGTGGTGAGAAATTAGCGAACAACCAATTTTAGGACAGGTAATAATAGGAATAAAATGTCAACAGTAACAATACATAAACCTTTATAATCTGTGACATCAAATATGTTTTGCGACTCCAGACAAATTTTATCTGGTGGAAGAAGGGGCAAAATGGCTCTTTTGATAGTGAAGGTTGCAGGCCCCTGTCTTAGGTCATCTAGTGAAGGATTAATCAATGTACCTTAGATGCTAAAAGACTTTTACTTTGCATTTCTACACTATTGTATTACTACTTTAACTTCATTAAAAGTCCCAGTTATGAGTACCTAGTCACATATCTGGCATATCTTAAATGTTCTCAGACTCTGCCTTCTGATAATGAGACTATTCTCACGCAATTTGTTCTTCATGTGCTTGCTGTTACCTGCAGGAGAGTTCAGATGCTTCGGAGCATTCATAATAATACCGCGTCCTCATGGAGGTGTGTTGTCACACCTTGAAATACCTGTTTCTGCCTCATGTAACATTCACTGCCTTCAGGATGTGGGAGCCTGTCACATAACATTTTTTTTACTGCAGTGAACATTTTCAACCAAAATTCAAAACCTGATGTTTAATTGTGAGACTATTAATAGACATATTGTCATCCTATCAATATAACAACAATATAACAATAACAATCACGGTGCTGTAAGCATTTGCTTTCCATTTTGGCCATTTTTGTAGATCTCGTTTATCACGATATACTCCAGTGAAAGGCTGTAATGTGCATTGGGAAATTTATAAATAGATTTGATGAGGACAGCATATGAAAACACTCACTGGCTCCTTTTGTGTGGACTTTGAGTCATCATGGAAGGAAACTATATTATTGCAGCTTAATACATTTCATAAAAGAATGCATCGAGACTTTGTCAACAAACAACCTGGGTCATCAAACAGAACACAACTGCACATCTATTAGGGCTAATCATGGTGGATAGATGGACATTGGGGTCCACGGAGAGCTGAGATTAAACCCAGCAGGCGGCAGAGATAAACAATATGTGGCGCCGGAGTTATTATGCAGACGAAAAACAAAACAGAAGCAATATTACTTTGCAGTGATCACTTCTTCGTCTCTTTACGTGACCAGTGATGTTTTCAGATGATGAATTTACATTTGCACAGACAAGCTGTTTATAAACCTGGCACAAGTGACAAAGCGCTTCATGCATGTCATGACTTCAAATAAAATAGTTAAGCATGCAATTCTTTTTATTTATTTATTTTAGGATTGTGTTACACATGATGTAAAGAAAGCTATATATATATAGGACGTAATTTGCATGTTATTATTGGCTAAGCCATCCACCAACTGCTTTTCCCTTTAACACATATTCAAAGATTACAGGCCTTTAAATTGGACCCCTCTTCTTCTGAAGGGAACGCAAAGGGGGATAGTTACAGACTGTAAACAAAAGAAACCTTCACTATAATACATTCAACAGGAAATGGTATGAGGAAGCAATAATAAGCAAGATTTCAACCCAAATAATGTATATATATATATATACATATGATATATTATAATGTAGATCCTGTTTTGTTTATTCAGTTTAATTTAATAAATGCTTATTGTCGCTGGAGGGCAATTCTGGAGCAGCATAAAAACAACAACAAACATAAAAACAAGAGAGCAACATACTGTTTGTACAGTAACAACAAAACCACTGTAAACAACAAGTAATAGCAAACATCAAGTTTGCAAAGTGCAATGAGTAAAAAAAGTGCAGAAAGTAGCAGTATGTACAAAGTGTAACAATAAAAGGTGGCATAGTTCATGATTGAAGGGATAGTTCTTGTTTTCTGTCGGATTTTTTTGAAATATGGTTGAATGAGGTGCTTATCCATAGTCAGTGTGTTGGAGAAGCAGAAAGAAGAAACAATGTACTGCTGTGGACGGGGGCAGCAGCTAAACATGTCACGACACCTAAAGAAATCAGTTTAAGTGTACACTATAGAAAGCGTTGGTCTTTCTTAGGTGTCTAAAATCAACATATTCTCGTCATCAGGTCCATATGATGGTTTATATAACATAACAATTGATGTGATATCTTACAAAATATGACATTCTAGTAAACTGGAAGTGTAGGTAGGTACCAAATCTACTGTTACGTGACCGTTTTAAGTTTAGGCAACAAAAGGGGATGGTTACGGCCGAGCCAGACCAGAAGCATGAGCAGTGTGTGGCGCCTGCCTTTCTACATTAAGTTTTGTCTATGCTAATGGCCATAAATAATAGAATTCATTCATCTTCAACTGCTTGTCCCTGTCGGGGTCGCGGGGGGCTGGAGCCGATCCCAGCTGACATCGGGCCTGAGGCGGGGGCCACCTTGGACAGGACGCCAGTCTATCACAGGGCACATAGAGACGAACAGAGACAGACAACCATTCACACATACGGGCAATTTAGAGTCATCAATTAACCTAACATGAATATATCTTTTGACTGTGGGAGGAAACCAGAGAAAACCCACGCAGACACGGGGAGAACATGCAAACTCCACACAGAAGGGCCCAGCCGGGATGCGAACCAGGAACCCTCTCACTGTGAGGCGACAGTGCTGACGACCAAACCACCGTAAAAGAGACTGAAAGAGTTGCATGAAGTAAAAATATCTGATATATTTTGTTCATGTCTGGGACAAATTCTTCATAAATACACATCGAAATAGTGAACATGCTGTTACAATGACAATATGACTGTCAGAAGACCATTCAGTGTCTCTTTGTGCTGCTTTTCTTCTTTGCTCCAGACATCATTTCTACAGTAATGAATATGTAGAATTACAGCGCATTACTTTTAATCATAACGTAGTAATATGTACGAACAGCAATTGAGTACAGCTTGTTTAGCAGTTTTGGTTGCTGCCCCCGTTCATATTAGCTTCCCTGCCTGTCGTTCTGTGTGCTTCTCCAAACTAGGGGCGTGCTGATCACCGTCTACTGTAGATAACACATTGACTATGGATAAGTACCTCATGCAAGCAAACTTCCAAAAAATCCAAACTATCCTTTTGAGATTCCCAAACCGGCAGAACAAAAGTTGAAACTGATTCATTAAAGGATTTATTTTGTCCACATTAAATCTTTCTCAGTGTATGTGTGTGTGTGTGTGTGTGTGTGTGTGTGTGTGTGTGAGAGAGTGAGTGAGTGAGTGAGTGAGTGAGTGAGTGAGTGAGTGAGTGAGTGAGTGAGTGAGTGAGTGAGTGAGTGAGTGAGTGAGTGAGTGAGTGTCTGTGTGTGTGTGCGTGTGTCTGTGTGTGTGTGCGTGTGTGAGTGTGTGTGCGTGTGTCTGTGTCTGTGCGTGTGTCTGGGTGAGTGTGTCTGTGTGTGTGTGTGTGTGTGTGTGTGTGTGTGTGTGTGTGTGTGTGTGTGTGTGTCAGTGTGTGTGTGTGTGTGTGTGTGTGTGCGTGCGTCTGTGTGCGTGTGTGTGCGTGTGTGTGCGTGTGTGTGTGTGTGTGTGTGTGTGTGTGTCATTGAACCAAAGAAAATTCAACTCAGTTAATCTCCTGTCTTACTTTGGACCTTTAAACTTCACATGAGTCAATAATGCTGTTTGTCTGTATACAACAGAAATATAATTGTTCAATGGGCCGAGACAATGCTATGTTTCTCCAGGACACCCGAACCATTTCATATCGCACATTAGTCGGTAAACCAGCGGCTCCATCAACATTAAGTGAAACTTTTGGGCCTGTATGTGATGTGAGACATCAAACAGCAGCACCAAATACCCCCGTGTTATGATGGTTGCTCAAATTACAGATCTACAAGCTTCATTTTGCCCTTTTGGTTTTATTGTTTGCCTGCTCTTTAAAAGAACGTAAAATCTGACATGAATCTGATTGAATGTTACAGTGTGGGTATAATTATGTTATGGGACAGACGAAAAGCTCTCCAGTAGGCTAATGTGCCTGCGGTTGCTGCCTGCCCGACTTTGGATGGGAGCCAGTAGGCCTAATTGGCTACATTCAGCCTAATCAGACTCGCTGGATTGTCTTGCTTAACATTTTATTCTCATCCTTGTATCAATTTTCAACTAAATTAGCCCGGTTCACCAGAGATGCAGCCGAATTAGGCAGGGAGGGAAAGGAGGGAAAGGAGGGGCTGTTATCACATGCATCACAGTGTTCACAGTCGGCCACAGTGAAGGCTGCAGAGTGTACTTATGTCGTTCAGAGGCGAGAGAGTCAGCCTCTGAGTCCATGTGTCCTGTGTTACCTGTCCTTGAGTGTGACAAAAGAATGTGTCAAAAGAGCATCGGGTCCTGCATTATTTCAGTGACACATTCAGAGATGTTACACCGCCCCCTGCAGGCCCAGCCCATCGTGACAAACATTACATTCCTGGGCCGGGACTAGAGTTTTTTTTTTTTTTTTGGGGGGGGGGGGGGGGGGGGGGTTCAGGGGGACACGTCTCCACATTGTTAGTAAATAGCTGGGAAAATAAGGCCCAATTATCTTTTCAATTATCTTTCAGAGAAGATTCATTATCACATAAAATAAGATTAAGAGGCACTTCAACACTACAAAAATAGTGTTGAGCTCTTCCAAATAAACTCTTCCAACTGTGCATAAAAGAATAAAATTAGCATGACATTTTTTTTTTTTTTTTTTTTTTTTTACCAAAGCTGGAATATATACATCCAAAGATAAGAACAAGCCTCTGGTGGCCTGAGGCACTAAACATTTGCTGTTTAGTTTAGTTTTGTTTTAACATGAAACAGAATTTTTTTAAATTAAAAAAAAAAACAATACTAGCAAATAAAATGAATAGCAAACACAAAGCAACTCCATATACAAATGCACATAAATAAACAACAAAATAAATATAACATGTCCATGTCCATAAACCTGTGGACCTTTATCTCGTGTTATTCTCCATCGTTCATCTCTAATATTCACTCTTTAATAAAAGAGGTAAAGATAAAAGGCATTAAATACAAATGCTTTTGAAACAAAACTTCCTAAACGGCTAAAAATGGATGCAAAACTATCACAAGAAGATGTGATATAATAACAAAAACATACAAAACAACTAAAAATTGATGTAAAATGACCACAAGAGAAACAAAATGACTACAAAAAGACGAATTTGGGTGTCTTGTTCCTACGTAGACATAGTGGGGGGCCTCTTACAGGTCTGCAGGGGCCCGCTGGCTCAGAATCCATCCATACACATGACACACCTGTATGAACTTCAAACATGTACTGTTTTGTACAGATTTGTGCCTGCTTGCTAGATAGACAGCGTAACATCAGGTATATTTCCCTAACTTATGTTGCAGCCCCTTTTCAAAATTCACATCCCAGTTGTCTCAGAGCGTAAAAATCCTTTCCTAATTTGTCTTTTGTTTACATCCCTCTGTAAGCCCCACACGCTCCATTTTTGTTCTCATTGATTTAGTGTTGAACTGTAGACAGCAGCCGCAGCAGCAGTATAACAATACAGGCAGTAAAGTAAAATTTTTGATCAGAAGAACACAGCAGTGCTTAAAACGTCCTCATTTTGCTGCTCCATGCTGTAAAGCACCTAAAAGAAGTGTAGAAGGTGATCAGTGACGACGAGGAGAAAGGGAAAGTTTCCTTGGCAGAGGGCAGATGCTGGTTGCAGTGCCAGCTGGTGGGGGGCGGGCCCACCTGTCTCTGGCTCTCCCCATCTCCCTCTTCTCTACTGTGGAGAAAGCGACAGATGGAGTCCGAAGGTTCTGCTCCCGTCCCAGTGCCGCTTCTTCAGTCTGTCCAGCTCTCTCTGTCCCGCCCTGGCCTGCAGTCCCCATGTTCCCCTGGCACTGCGCCCTGCACCCACCCCTCCACCGCCACAAGTCAACTTCTTACAGAGAGGGGTCGCCCCCACCACCTCTTCCTACCATAAACACAGTGCTGCCTCCCCGCGGACGCAAGCAACAACTACATGTTTGCTTTGAAGTCGTGGTTGAGCGGAGGCATTTCTTTATTCAGACTAAACGTGCCCCCTCAAGGTCTCTCAGGGATGCCAGCTTTGAAATGATCAAGACTGGAAGCTTCATGGAAGTGCCATCGTTTTTCAATGAGATAGAAAAGGAAAGGTGCCAAATTGGATGTGTCAATGTGAAGCTATCCCTAAGGAGTGCTTTGGATGCATAGTGACGCATGTGCACTGTGTGGCAGCGTGATGAGAAGAGCACCATGATGCATGGTGGAGGTCAACAGGTCGTGTCAAAACCCCAAAGTGCTGAAGTCCATCACGGGATGGCTTGGTGACCTTTATGTCGCTGCTTTTGTGATGAATCAATGCATAAAGTCTCTGAAGAAGCACAGACGGCTCATTAGGGATCCTTTAAGAAGTGAGTCACCCACACCAGTTGTTTCTGCTGGACCTCCTATTAACCTCCCGCTCATTTGTTTGTAACGATGCACGCAGCTCTCATTAAAAGGAGGTGGTCCGAAGGGAAGAGAAAGGAGAACATTCAAAATGATGTCGTTATAGCAGCTCCTTCAGACATTGTACCTGCTCCCTATTATCCCTGTGCAAATTGATGAATTCTTCCCAGTTTACCAGAATCAGCCTCGATGTTTGTGAGCGTCTGTTTCATTAACAGTAGAGCTGAATTATGACTAAGGTCCGCTCTGCAAAAGCAGCATAACTGGGCTCTTTTTCTCCCAGCTGCTCCCAGAGGTGCCTTTAGAGCACATTAATGGATTCTCTGCCATTCAGGAAGACAGTTATGGTTGTAGCAAAAGCTTTCTTTCAGTGATAAACAAATCGGACTAAATCCCAAGGTAGTTATTGATATTTGAATAGGCTTCTTAGATCGGGCGTTTTACTGTAAAGGACTGAGAGAAGTCTGGTTCTTGGTGTTGCTCTAAAGAGTGGACAATTCAAAGAGTGGGACAAAATGCTCAAGATCTCTCTGATGAACTGAAGGGTATCATGGGAATTTGGGCTTCCAGGCACAGGCACAGGCCCAGTGACCCAAGGGGCCCAAGGGGTAACGGGTCAGGCGTCCTGACAAAATTTTGTAAAAACAAAGCAAAGTAAAAAAATCACATAGAGACCCTTAATTACCACAAACATACACAAAACCCACTACAAACAACAGAAAATTATGATTAAAATGCAAAATGATTGAAAATAGATGCAAGTCCACCACAGAAAGATGCAAAATAACTAGAAATAGATGCAAAACTACTACAGAGATGCAAAACGACTAAAAAATGCATGCAAATCCACCACAGAAAGATACAAAACTACTAGAAATAGATGCAAAATTACTACAAAGAGATGCAAAACGACTAAAAATGCATGCAAGTCCACCACAGAAAGATACAAAACTACTAGAAATAGATGCAAAACTACTACAGAGATGCAAAACGACTAAAAATGCATGCAAATCCACCACAGAAAGATACAAAACTACTAGAAATAGATGCAAAATTACTACAAAGAGATGCAAAACGACTAAAAATGCATGCAAATCCACCACAGAAAGATGCAAAACTACTAGAAATAGATGCAAAACTACTACAGAGATGCAAAACGACAAAAAATGCATGCAAATCCACCACAGAAAGATACAAAACTACTAGAAATAGATGTAAAATGAAAAAAAGCAACATGACTAAAGTGTATTGTCCTATGTAGGGGGGGGGGGTGTCAGGTGCCAGGGGGCATTGTCTCATAATCCGTCCATGGAGGTCGGTCTTTACTCACAGGAGACGTAGAGGTTTCTAGCTTCAGCTTTTAGGTTTCTTTCAAAGCCTTGTATGTTATAATACTTTGATTAAATGGAAATTATCTGGAGATTTTCCCACAGCACAGAAAAGGAAATGAGTTTTCCACTGGCCCAAAGAATTGACTGAGGGATATGTAAAGGCAGTCAGTCCGACGGTTTGGTATAATCCAGACCGACAAAGCTTCTCAATTATCACCGAACATGAAATGAATCTAAAGAGACCAATTTTCACCAAATAATCAAGCCATTATCATTCATGACTCAATCACAGTGGAAATTACAGAGTCTACTAGTGGGGGAAGAAAAACAGAACCGACGTGAAGAAACAAAAGGATGATAATGGAGCTCGAACCAGTTTGTTGCTCCGGTGGGACAAGTGTTCATGTGCGTCACAGGGGTTCAGCGTGATATGGGCCCTCTGCCATAGCCAAAGCCTGATTGAGTGCAAATTAAATCTTGTTTCATCATTTGAATGGAAGGCGAAAAAATTAGGGAAAATGGCCAGCAATCTATTCGGAGGCAATATGTGTAAAGAAAATCCTATCAAAAGAGCATTCGGGGAGCATTTTTCCTCTGAGTTATATTTCATCACGACAACAATGCACCTTGCAAGTCTGTCGTTGTTCCGCTTTGCCCCTAGTGTGAAGACGTTTAACTTTTGGTGAACTGATGCAAAACAGAAGGGTGACGTGGATAATGTTGTGTGAACTGATGAAAGAAAAAGAGGTCAGTGGGTGGAGAATAGAGACCAAAATGCTTCCAATCTGACTCTTATCAATCAATTTTCAGGGTCATACTGTATCGTATCATAGCGTTCTGTATTTTATCTTCCATACTGTATCCTATCATACTGTATTGTACTGTATCGAATCGTACTGTATCATATCGTACTGTACTGTATCATATCGTACTGTATCATATCACACTGTTGTGGGAATTTTGGATATTTGTAATTCATAATCATAGTTTTGTCAGGTCAGACGAGGTTCAGTGTCTCCTCTGTTTAACCTTATCATATGACTAGTGCATAGCTTGTTTGTGCTAAATGGATAACGTATATAACTTCCTCATGACATGGTATAATGGCATATATGTGCTTCTGTACATCCTGTTTCTTGCAGATAACTCATGACTGTTTTTATGGCCAAAGTGGACCCTGTTTTAGAGACCTTGGCCCTCATTTATCAAACGAACGTACGGCAGAAAAACGTGCGTACGACCATTTCCTGGCAAACGTCGGCATTTATCAATTTGGACGTGAGCGGGAGCTACGATCAAATCTCACGTCTGGTCTGAGGTCGTGTACGCAAATTTGAGCCTGTGTATTTGCGGTGCAGCACAGCAAAACCTGGCTGAAAATAATTAACAAACCTCAGCTGTCATTAAGCATAAGCAGTCACATATTAAGAACAGATCAAAACGGATTCTTAAAACCAATAAAAAAAATATAAAAATTGTGGTTGGAGCGATTGATTGTACTCATGTGCGTCTGAAGGCACCATCTGTGAATGATTACGCATTCATCATTTGCAAAAACTACCACTCGATAAATGTACAGGTGATTTGTGATGCTAAGCTGTCGCTTTTAAACGTGGTGGCCAGGTGGCCGGGGGGGGGGATTGCATTAAATCAAACAAGGTATCAGATGATTAACATTTTGGTATGGTTCTTCTAGGTGAGAAAGGGATTCTCTTACGGATTACCTAATAACCCCGCTGGCAAACCCCGTTTTTTTTCCCAGCGTTTCTCCTTTGCATGTTTGACCTCAGTGGGCGAGGCCTCCGAACCAGGAATAGCCGCTCATTCGTACGCTGAGATTGGTCCGATACGAATGTTTCATAAATCACACGTGTGTCCTGTCATACGACCAATTCTGCACTCAGATCTGCGCCCGTTTTTCACGCAACATTGATAAATAAGCCCCCCTTGTGATGAGAGAAGTTCAGAGGGGGATTGGAATGTCTGAGGCATGTTTTGTTTGGTCTAAAGACGTCACCCAAACAAGGCTTAGCTCGTTCCTCCTCTAAAAGGCTGAGCACCAGTGGGCTCGTGGTCATTTCTGCTAAACTCTGAGCTTTGTGAGGAAGCAGGGGTGAACGTATTTTTGTCTGCAGAGGAAAATACTTTGTCAAAATAAACCACGGAGGAAAAGCTGAACCTGTTTGTTGATCTTTATTGAAGAAATCCATTTCCACAACACTGTATTGTACCTTATTGTACTACATCATACTGTATCGTACTGTATCTTACTGAACCGTCCTGTACCGTACTGCATTGTATTATATCGTATTGTAACATATCATAATGTATCTTATTGTGCTGTATCATACCGTAGCAAACTGAATCGCATCGTATTGTACTTTATCTTATTGTACTGTGTCGTATAACACTGTACCGTACCGTATCATATCGGTTTGTATCATATCGTATTGTACTGATGAGGGTGATGGTTCCCACATGTCAAAGAATGTCTGGCATAGGTGCGTAAACCCCCATGAAAAAACACAACATATCTTTCTTACACTTTGTTTTTCATACAGACTTTGCGAACAAGATATAACGTGCAACTTAGCCGGCTTTAGCAGTGTTACATTTGAACAGAGCCAAGCTACAGCGCAGAGCTGAGCAAGGTGAACGGGTTTTACTCGTCTTCAGATCAAAACTGTCAAATGAAAATGGGATTCAATCAGGCTAAGAGATGGTTCTGGAGGCCTTTGGGATCGACTGGTGTCACAGTTGTTGTTTGGATGCTGTTTGGATTATTTGTGGATTGTTTGTGGTGTGATCGGTGGTGTGTGGATATGCTGTTTGTGGTGTGATCGGTGGTGTGTGGATATGCTGTTTGGATTGTTTGTGGCGTGATTGGCGGTGTGTGGATATGCTGTTTGGATTGTTTGTGGTGTGATCCGTGGTGTGTGGATATGCTGTTTGGATTGTTTGTGGTGTGATCCGTGGTGTGTGGATATGCTGTTTGGATTGTTTGTGGTGCGATCCGTGGTGTGTGGATATGCTGTTTGGATAATGTGTGGATGGGGTCTGGTTGTTGGTGTCAGCGTGGCTCTAATCAGCTGTTGGCAGGCGGATGAGCGGGCGGTCTCTCCCCGCGGCGGCACCCCGGGTCGAAAGCCGGTTTGAAGTTTAATGATGCCAGCTGCCAGCTCCACCAGGCTGTGAGCGCTAACGAGCTGGCACTGGCGGCGGACTGGGCCACGGCGGCAGCACCTGGAAATGTAGCACACGTTTCATAGGGGCGGGGCTCCGTCGGGGCTGTTGAGGGGCCTGCTAGAGACCCAGGACGGCACCCAGAGGCCCGCATCTCTTTGAAGAGCGCCCCAATTTCCATATTTCATTACACACTGCTGACTGACAAGGCCCAGCCAGATGTTCTATTTTCAGCTATTTAAATTTTGACCTGCTTTCCTACCATGGATGCAAAAAGGAAAAAAAACAGATTTCATCAAAACACAGATGCCAATGATGATGGGAACTTGGATCTGGTGTGTCTGCTAGTTTATGTTGCCATTCTTCATGTCCCTGCATCCTAGTAAGTGACGCATAAGATGTTGTTCTTTAACTTGCATATCCTTTTTTTTTCATTTCAAACATTTGGTCTATCTATCCTGAGGCGTTCACTGTCTTGCTCAAGGACACTTTAACACGACGCACTGGTTATTTCAGAGACCAAACCCGAGACCTTGTATTTATGAGACAATCTCTAACTATCAAGCCAGCCCAGCGCTGAATTGGCTCCAAAGTGAGTGATGCATGCTCTGAAACACCACATAAAGCATGCTCGCACAGCTTCTCTGTCCCTGAGATATCGCCGAAGATTAATTCCTTTGGTATTCCTGTTGAAATGGCTGTTAAATTGCAGCGTCCTTACACAATCCCTCATGCAAAAATACATCGACAACCCTGACCTTTTTGTGCATCTGCTGCAAATGGCACTTTGTCATCCTGAGTGAGCAAGCTAGAGGATCAATAGGATTTTGTTGGAATGAAACTCCTACAACGCAGCAGCAGAAGAAGAAGAAGAAGAAGAAGAAGAAGAAGAAGAAGAAGAAAAAGACGTGTCCATGTCTGGGCTTCTTGAAAGTGAAAAAAACTCAGGAAGAGAAAAAAAGAAAGGACAAAGAGAGTGGAGAGCAGCGCAGAGTTGAACACCATACGGCAAAAAATGAGAGACACTCTTTGCGAGAATCAGAGGGAGAAAGGCTTTCACTCATTACTCAACACAGCTCACAGCAGGAGGATGGAAAGCAGTTTATTCCTTCAGTAATGCGTCTGTGAGTGTGTATGTCTGTGTCTGGCTGAGTGAAAAAAGAGAGAGAATTGAGAGTTAACTAAGGTATTACAGAGGCAATACTGACATGGTGAACTTTTCTATACTCTGGTTTAATTTAAACTGTGGATTTCAAAGAAAATGTATCATCTGCAGATCTGAAGTTCATAAAGTAAAAACAGGAGCTAGAAAAATAAGGTGAAATAACTTTTTAGTGTTTAGTGACAAGATCATTCATTCACTCATCTTCAACCGCTTGTCCCTGTCTGGGTCGCGGGGGGCTGGAGCCGATCCCAGCTGACATCGGGCGTGAGGCGGGGTACACCCTGGACAGGACGCCAGTCTATCACAGGGCACATAGAGACAAACAGAGACAGACAACCACTCACACCTACGAGCAATTTTAGAGTCATCAATGAACCTAACATTTGCATGTCTTTTTGGACTGTGGGAGGAAATATGTGAAAAAAAATAAAAATATAAAACTGAAAAAATATTCAGTGTCGGTTTGCGACAGGGAAAACAGGACAACAGCTGCCTGCCCACATATGACAACCCGTTACAATCTCATTTACACCACGAAATCCCATCTGATGTTAGTTCAACATGTTACAAGAGAACAGAAAACAGATTGCAAGGAAATGCAAAAGAAGTCCCCAAAAAAATTCTCTATATGACCCATCGGGTCTCCATAGAAGAGCAAAACACATTCACCAGATGGCCACAAACATGACTCCAAATCATTGATAATGTTGTCCCGTATGTGTTGGAACTATTTGCTAACACACATTTTTTGACCACAACAACTTTACAAGTGATAATATGTGAATGTTGTATTTGCAGCTTGTTGTGGTGTCTCCGAGGGGTTAAAAAAAGTGTATAAGTTCAAAGCAGCAAAACTTAAGATAAGTATGAAGTCAGTAATATCACTTCTGTGGGTAAAAAAAAACTGTCAAAGAAAAAAAAAGGGAAAAACACTGATTTTCTTGGCAGAGATGGTTTCATAAATGATAAAAAGCATAAATTTCAGCGAGCTACATGTCATCTGCATTTCTGCATAATCGTCCCTGCTACACTTTCCCGATCACAGTGATAAAATTAGAATACTTGAAAAGATAATAACACAGGAGCCTAGCTGCCATGTTGCATATACGCGTTATGTGCCCTTCGTGTTGTTGCATAAAATAGAAATTCACAACTGTCACATTATGGACAGAAATGACTTTAAATGCCTTGAATTAAAACTTTAGAACATGGCTTTCTATAGTTAACATTATTATTGTGCAAAGCAAGACATCTGTGCTTGTGTGGGTGTAAATCTATACAGGTTCATGCGTCACTCCTTCTATTGCAAACACTTTGAAACGCACACTCTGAAGAAGCTTTAGTAAGGACTTTGTTATAGTATGAATGGTGTGCAGGATTCTCTGCCCTCCCCCTGTTCCTGGACTGCCTGACCTTTGGTTTGACCTCAAGAAGACAATTTGCTGGAGCAATCGTCTTGTGCGCCTCGCCTCACATTATTTTCCCTCATTATTTTTTTCAGTGTTACCTGTGTGGTGTGGCAGAAAACGGCTTGATTCAACAGAGGGGTCAGGGGTCGGCAGGAGGGTCAGATTGGCTCTACAGTTGTGTTGTGCCTGTGTCCTCTGAGAATTCAGCGACACAAAGCCATTTGAACTGTGAACTATCTGGCTGTCTGTCAAAAGCTGACCCTCAGTGTTGACTGTTGACTGTAAGAAAGCTCCTCAGCCAGCAGTAATGGCCCGCACAGTGACAAAATACTGAACATGTGCAAGTGTCATCTATTTTCTCTGGGTGCTACAAATGCAGAGGCAGTGCGCAAAGTAATATTTTCACTTCACTCATCCTCACACTGGGGAAAATGTGTTTTATCAAACAGGCCATTGCATGTTCCTCTTCTCATGTAACTTAGACGATTAAATATCCCTGTGGGTTATCCCATGTCGGAAACACATAACTTTCATTAAAGAAATGAAACACAAGAGCTCCTTAAGGAGCAATGACCGAGATTATCCAGTAACATTACATTTAAATGACTTCAAACATGACATCTCCAGGGCATGGACTCGACCTGAGAGAGACTTTTTTTATATATATATATACCAAGGGAAACATTAATTTCGTTCAAGAACTGGAAACACGCACTGCACTAAAAATAATGTGCTTTAAACAAACAAACCACATTGATGTTGATGTTATATTCAGTATTAGAGTTAAATCTGCACAAAACAAAACTAAATATTTTAGTTAAGGTAATTCTTTGGTTATACAGTGTGCCTTCAATAGCTGACAAAACCTCAGTTTGAGCCGAACACAAATATATATGTAGTAGTAAAATACAAAAAAAATAGCAAAGTCATAAAAGGCACATTATATGAGGAGTGGTTTTGCAATAACATATCTTGGGAAAATATTTTAAAATGAAATGTATATCTATAATTTGATGTTGTATCATCAATATTGAATCTACAGGGAGAGATGGGAACATAAAATGCAATATTAAAAGTCCACCTCCACTCAAACATGTTTATGTCCCCTTAAATGTCTGACATTGACTTTAGTGACCTGTGCAAATCTGACGCATCAAGCTTTAGTTGGTACGTCACTAATCCGTAAACCAATCACTGTCTAATATGTGAAGCACTGTTCAACGTGGGAGCGACTTCGACACAACACCAGCAAAGAAACCTGAAACCTCCAGCTCAGAGCGCACTGTCAGTACAGAGAAAACACACTGCAAGTTACATGCTAACAATGCCATTGTGAGCATGCTGATATTTAGTAGGTATGTGAGTGCTATGTTCGCCATCTTAGTTTGGCATGTTAGCATGCTAACATTTGCTATTTGCCTTAAAGGGATAGTTCTGTTTTTTTCCTGTGGTTGTATGAAGCACTTATCCATAGTCCAGGGGTAGGCACTTCCGGTCCTGCAGAGCCACTGCATGTTTTAGGTTTCTCCCTACCCTAACACACCTGAGTCTAACAATAATCAAACTGTGACGAGCTTCAGCTGCTTGGTAACGAGCAAATCATTAGAATCAGGGGTGTTAGAGCAGAGAGAAACCTAAAACATGCAGGGCAGCGGCCCTCCAGGACTAGAATTGCCCACCCCTGCCATAGTCAGTGAGTTACCTGCAGGAGATGGCGGGGGTCATGCCATCAGTTTGGAGAAGCAGACAAAAGAACCAACACAGAAGCTAAAAATTGTACTGCTGCGGATGGGGCAGCCACCTGAAATATATCAATATCCTGTGTGCTTTAGTGTGAATATTTTCACGGCTTTACTTTACCGTCAGACAGCCCTGTTTAAGTTTACGTGGGGGAACTGAAAATGTTATAAATGCTCCTGTCAAAGCCACCAGACTCTGTTTGATAAAAGACAATAATTGGACCTCAAAGAACAGGTAATGCTTCATCCCGGCGCCCTGAAGTACTGCTGGCGTTGTTGTTAGTTATGAGGTCATCCCTATGTTCCCCTGTCGCATAAGCTTAGGCCTTCGCTTATTTAATTTAGTATTTTGATAGGGTTAGGGGTTACAGTAAGGGTCAGGGTTAGGGGGTAGTGTTAGGGTCTACATAGGCCCATTTGCCTTGGAATTCAGCACTGATTGTGGAAAAAATAACAGACCGGGGAACATAGGTATGCTCCCTTAGTTATGTAATCGCCTAGCTAACACTAATGTTGATGTCATGGATACATAGGGGGGCTTTATTGCCTTTATTTGATGACAGTTGAAAATAGACGGAAAAATAACAGTTTGAGGAAGTGGTAGACTAGCAACTCCCATGTTCTTCAAGGTAAAATGACTGATTTTGTCAATGGAGTCTGGGGGCTTTGACAAGAGCCAGGATAGCGGGGGCTCAAACTGCCACCTGCCGTAGGTAACACAGTGACTATGGATAAGTACCTCATACGACCCCACTTCATAAAATTCTAACGATCCATTTGATGCTAATTAGTAAATGTTAGCATGCTAACATACCTAACTAAGAATGTAAACATAGTAAACACACACCTGCTAAATATCAGCTTGTTAACATGGCTGACATTTTACAGAATATGATCCTAGACTTGGTGATTTTAAACAGTCATGACAACAAAGTCTTCATTTTCAGGCATTTTATTCTTCAGTTGTAGATATGTTGCCTTATAAAATCAGATGCAAAACATTTTGTAAAATTTAAAAAAGTATATCAAAGAATGTTTTGCAGAAGGATTTTCAGTCAAGATCGTCTGCACTGTACAGACCCTGAATGGCAAACTTTGCAATGGAAGTTTTTATATAAAGACGTCACTGATTTTAATGCATTAAATTCAGGAACTTTGAAACTGGTTATTTGATCCTACACAAAGATAAAGTTAATAAGTCATTACTCTCCAGTGGGAGCATGAAATAAGGCAGGAAAATGTTGTTTTTTCAATCTGAGAACAATACATGATTCATTTTGTCGATTTTTATTGGTCTCCCTCAGACATTCAGCCGCAGCATGTCAATTGCTTTCATTTTGCTTCCCTTAAGATGAAAACCACAGGTTACATAAACAAATAAATATAAAAGCTGAGAAAAAAAAACAATGGCATGTTATTTCCATTTTCCAAGAACTATTTAACAGTTGTGTGTTTACGTATGAGCTAACGAGACGAACATGCCTGAAACAATTTAAATGTTCCAAAATTAAGCATTGTTCCACGCTGTGCCAGAAGTTAATTCTCATTTCCCCAGGTGTAGAAAAAGACACACAAGCGCTTCAGCTGTGGAGAGGGGGGTGATGATTTAACTTCTATTCAAAATATGGAGGTCTCCTTGACATTTTCTGCACCGCGTTGGCTGCTCATCCTTGTCACATTTCTCCCCCTGAGCTGCATAAGGAACAGCGCGATCGGTTGACATTTACAAACTCATCTGGCTGAGAGCGATGGCATTCGATAAAGAGAAACACCTCCAAGAGTTCTACCATTGATTCTACTGCACAGCATGTAACAAGAGAACACGTTATTGCTTTAAACAAACACAAGTCCTTTGCAGGGAGGGAGCCAGGTCGCCTCACTCATCCCTTTAAAACACAGCATCTTCTGAAAGCTTAGAAACTTCCGCAGCAGAAGCACTGGGCAGCTGGCAGGCCTCATAAACTAAATGCCGATGACGTTTTATCACCATAGTTTGTGGACTGCCACAGCTGCCACGAGAGGGAGCCCACTTCTCAAATGTGACCAGGTTAAAGTCTGCGACTCCGACATACCGATAAGGCCCTGGATAGCAGCCAAGAGCAGTTGTGGTCCATAACTCACCAGCAGCCGGGTGAACGCAGGACAAAGTAAATGAGGTGAAGGCACAGCCAATATAGTAACAGCCAAGCATGACATAACTGTAAACAGTGTCGCTGGTCTGGATGATAATGCAAACACACTGTATGTACTATGCAAATAAAAACATGACCCAAGATCGAGCGCATGAAAAACAGAAATCGGAATCAATGAAACCGTTTCATTGTACAGAGGAGAGATGACTCCTTCAGTTTATTGACATGAAAATGACAATGTTTTCAAAAAGCCAATAGGATGCAATGAGAGAACTTAAATATGAATCACTGTGCGGGTTTAGCCTCTGCATCCCTCAGGTGTCCGGAGGAAGTTCAAAATGGGTCTGTGCGGATGAGCTCATGGCTTTTTGGTCCATCAGATATGATCTTTAGAAATCAGGGCCTTGCTTCTTCAGCTTGCTGTAGTCCATGTTGACTGTGTAAAACTGAGAATGGAAAACAAATCTTAGCTCAGAAACAAAGATAGATATTTCACATAAAAAACAAAGTGAGTTGAGGTCACTTAAAGTTGATGTTTTGACATAAAGTAAGATACTCGTTTCTTCTTGTGTTCTGGAAATTCCTACTCTTACTTTTGATCAAGTGTGAGCAGTTAATGACTTCATCAGATTTGTAACTACAAGTCAGCGGTAAACCGGATTATGTCATTTGATTAGCCCAAGTGAAGGAATAATCCATGGCTCAGCAACAAGACTGGCAAAGATCCATGCCATCATCCCTGAATACAACCAACCTGAACTCTTGAGCACAGAAAAACATGACTGTAACACACCGTAAGAGTTGACAGAGGCTCACCTTGTACTGATCAGTTGGGGCCATCTTGTTCCAGGGCTCTGGGTTGTTCTTGCGATCCCAGCTACAGAGGAGAAACCAGGTGTGTACGTGTTATTTAAGATGAATCAACTGCAGCGGGGAAGTGCAGCTTACAGGTTAGCTGCAATGCATGTGTAATAAAACCACTGCATCTGCAGCAAAGTGTGTCCAAACTAAAAGCTGGGGATAGTTTTAAACAACTTTTTGCAGCCAAGGTCGGCAAGATAATACCTGCAGCTAATCAGTAACAGAGTCCTGTGACATGATGACCTATGTTTACAAAGAATTTCTTCGGGCTTGAAACACATGAGCATGTCTGGCTGTAATTTTTATTATTTGATGTGTTTTCTGCATAACATGAGATTGATAAGCAAGTATTAATATATATACACTTAAGTTATAAATAACTGTTCTTATTCAATTTTTTCCCCATCTGCAAATCTCAATAGATGCAGAAAACATGTACCCACTCCCACCTTTTTACCATTTTGGAAAAGGGCAGAAGTAAAGTAGGTAGTAGAATAAAAGACACATGGTTGCATGTGTCATGACTTGAGTCCTCACCAGACATCAGGGTTTCTCAAGGCCAGACGACCGAGGTACAGCATGGACATGGCAGCCCCTCCGCCGATGAAAATAAAAAGTGGAATCAGCTGTAGGTGACAGACAGAAAAGATAAGAAACCACAATCAACTTAAATGCCAAATGTCACCGCTCAACATCCAGATGTAAGCTGGCAGCTTGTGAAAACAAAACACTGCCCTGCAACAACAAGCAAGAGGGCAAAACAGCTTACAAAATTAACGATTTGGTCAATAAAATGTCAGAAGATAGTGAAAAACGTCCATCCGTGTTTCTCAGAGTCCAAGATGATCCTTAAATGTGTTGTATTGTCTGCACAAAACCTAAAGATATTCAGTTTAATATGATATAAAACAGAGAAAAGCGGGAAAATCTACATATGTGAGGCTGACAACAGCATTTGCTCTAGTTGCCTATAAAATGTAACCTATGAATAAGTTATCTGCCTCAGATTATTTGCCCTTGCAGACTACAGCTGTCAGGTGTTGTGAAACTAGTTTAACCATTTCCTGTTTACAACTTTCTTTCAGTCGCCACTTCTTAAATACTATAGACACTCTAAATTACTCAAGTCAAATATCACTGTACGGAAATATCATCTGTGGTTTGGAAAATTTGAACTTCAAGTCAACGTCAACCAATAAAAATGCTACTTGCTAACTAGTAGCATTCGTTGCTATTTTCAGCACAGCCGCAGCAGCAGCAGCAGACCCCTTTCTCGGCTAATAACCAGTTGGTGACCTGATTTGACTCCAACACATCAACTCCCAAAAGCCACGACACTTACTTTATCAATAAACTCTTTATACAAAAATTTATTTAACAGAAAAAAGCATCTTTTTATGTTTAACACAACTTCTCAAAGTCAACGCGGTCAACAAGGACTAGCTCTCTAACGCTAACTAGTTAGCTAAGCTAGGTTAGCGACACTAAATTCACAGATAACGATGACGTTTAAAACCTCTAAAATAAACTTGTATTGAATATAACCGGGGTATACTCACAGCCGGGTGACTCCTAAGCTGTTTGCGGACAGTGGCCAGCATTTTCACGTTAGTGGGAGATGAAGCTGTACAAAAATAAATGGATTACCAGCAGTCTTGCCAAAAAGGTGCGCAACTAAATCTGTCAGATCTGGCGGAAGAAAGGACCCATGAATCCAGAAAATAAGCTGTCTGACATAGTGCCTGGCGAAAACACATGATTATTAATTATCATATGTACTATATATAGAATTCGTACTGAATATGGTAAGTGCAGAGTCGTTTTGTAGTTTTCCATCAATATGCTCATGTGTCCCTTGTGTTTTGTTTTTTTTCACAGTATTTTTATTCTGGCAGAAGCTAAAGGAGTTGCTACAAATGAGCAGATTTCAACCCAAAAACAAAATCAATCAATACACCTGAATCAAACACAGACATCAGAGGCATCTCTCTACAAAGACAGGTGTAGCTTAAATTAATATAATGTATATATTTTCTTCCCCCCCTCCAAATATAGAAACAAGGCAGGTTGAACATAGTATTAAAATTATGTGTAGTAAAAATATAAAATATATACCCCAATAAATAAATATAAATTATCTCCAATTTAAATGTGAAGTACATTGAAAACTCAAAAAAGGTAGTTTTTCCACAAGCTTTTATGTAGGTTTAAAATTTGGGTTGATGGGTAAGAATCAGTATTGTTTTTATCCTTTTTTAAAAATACTTTATTTTATTGTAATGCCTTATTGTAATACCCGTTTTTATGCTATGCCTTATGTTTTTATTTAATACCTTTTTATTGTTTCTTTTTGTCAAATATAAGCTTTTAATTAAGAAGCATATTGACATAGGAAATGTGCTATACACTATATATATATATATATATGTATATATATATATACTATACAAATAGACTTATATAGACTATTCATTTGTACAATTTTACACCTCTGAGTAGTTCTTTTGCAGATTTTAAATTCACGTTTCAGGGATTTACAATAGAGATGAAATTCATTACAAAAAGCACAAGTTTTCTCTAATTCGTCCTTGTGTATATAATCGTTATGCCATTATGAGAATTGTGTTAATCTTCCCATTTTCACCTGTCACATTACGTCCCTGTGGATACAAACATCAGATCATTTTACCCAGTTGTAATATTGACTCTGCCTCATGTTGCATTAGTTTGATTCTCTTTAGATTATTAAAGAAATTATTAAAAATGAAAAATACATTTAAATAATTAATGTCAGTGACATGGAGATAAAATCGTTAAATGCTCGAGTCTCGTGTCGGTGTAAACAGGTGAACTGTGACAATGTGACAGCAGGGGGCGTTGTTTCCATGTCTAAAGTTTAAGGAGCTGTCCCCTAAATTATAATTATTCTAACTATTTAAAGCAGTTTTTTCTCTAATCTCTCATATTTACGAGTTTGTTGTTTTTCATTCTGTCACTAAGTGGTGCTGTTTCCCTGCAATTATGCTATTTGGGCAAATATAACCTTAAGGAATCCAATGCTTCAGTGCATCCCTATTATCAAAATGTGTTTAAAGACCATTATTTCAAGTAGCCTTAAAGACCACTGTTTAAGTGATACGCTGTGCTTTAACAACATACGTTGCTGGTGTAAATTAATTCCACTAAAAGCACTAATGAACTGTTTGTTGGCTATTTAACAGCCATTTAAAACAAGCAGCAGCCAATCAGAGAGGAGTATCTCAACTGTCTGACCCATCGAGTAAAGTCTGCGTCAGAAAAAAGATTAAAAGAAAATCACCATGGAACATCACAATTTCCCTTTTATGGTAAGTTATTTTCAATTTGTAGAAAATAAAAAGGTAAAAACAATTCAATAGTAAGACTGAACATAACACAACAGGCTACATACATCAGTTTGTATTTTATAAATGGCATGATACTTGACTGCTTGTTTGCCAAGAAATAATTGTGACAATCACACACATTCAAGAAACGGTTTGTAAACCGAACCTCATTTGGTGGCAAGTTCGTGAGTTAAATGCTGGGAACGTTTGCTTGTCAGGTTTTGATATCCATCCAAGGGAGGTAAGCTGGCTTCAGAAACATAAAGAAATGTCTAAATACAGTATTTTCCACAAAACTTTGGGATCTTGTGGTAAAAAAAAGATGTTAATGGCTCGTCACAGTTAATTCAGAACTTGATCCCAAGTAAAATGCGTCATCCATTCATCACCAGTACGCAACAGAAGCTGGATTCTCTTTTAAATACAGTTAAGTTAAAAATCCGACCATAGTTACACTAATCATAGGCACATACAGTACAGTGTGCCTATACAGGACGTCTTATGAAAATAATATACTGGCTATAGAGTGTTTCCATCTGCAATCTTTCTGTGCTCCAGACATTTTAGTGTGTCGTCTTCTTGGGGGTTTTGCCAAATTTTGCATCAAATCCGAGCCCTGAAGAGAGGAAAACAAAAAGGTGTGATTAAGGAATGGAAATGACTTTACACTCTGGATAAAATTACCACTTTAACCAATAAAAACAATAAAATAAATTGAGCATTCTGGCTTCTCCTCCAGCTGTGTCAGTGTTGTATTTACTGACACCCCTTCAGCTACACTCTCAAACATAATTTACCTCTTAACCAAATGATGTGCGTGGGAAGCCAAAGTATTCCCCAATTGCATCTAATTTTTGTGTGATAACAAACGTACAGAATCTGTCTCAGGCTACAACCGTGTTTCTGCAAGCGTTATATTCTCACATTGATTTCACAGCGACTACATTTATCTGCACACTTTTATTTTTCGGTTGAGACGTGGAATATGCTGGTATTATTCAGGCCATGTATACAGCGCATTCAGAGTATGTGTATGACGTATGGCGTTTTTACTGCAGTTTGTGACGGTTTACAGCCTCTTTCTAGTTTACAGTGAGATCTGTGCGTTGCTATGGTTGCTGCACACAAACCAACTAGCCAACAGTTTGCAAGGCTGCCCAAAAGAAAATACTTTTAACGTAATGTAAGACTTGGATACCAACAGGTTTTTGGATATTTACAAGTATCGCAAACGCCAACCTTTTTAAGAAGGTGGTCGAAGGAGTGAAAGAGGGTCGCTTTGTTTGCCATCAGTGGGAACTGTGAAAAAAAAACTAATTTTTCATGGCTGTATGTAGACAGGAATATACATATATATATTTTTTTGTTTTTAACCATGTACCAACCAGCGTAGTAAGAATATTGTCTTTTTCAAAATAAGGGCAAAAAAACTGCATATTTTGTGAGTGTAATTGTGCATTAATGAGAAAAATGCAGGGGGAAGGAGCAAGAGACACTGGTAATAATGACTTGGGAGCTGGTATATCTGGCTGTAGATGTTTTGAATGTTTGAATGCTGTGATATGTTTTAAGACTGTTATTCGTTTCCATTTAATTGTTATATGTTTGTCCGTTTCTTGTGCCTGTCTTGGTCAGGACACTCTTGAAAAGGAGATTTTTAATCTCAATGAGTCTTTTACTCCTGGTCAAATAAAAATAAACAAATAAATAAATCCAGAGAGGGCAGACTAAACGCTCACCGAGGAACACCAGGATGGTGCCAAACCACTGCATCGGGCTCATGACGTTACCAAACAGAAGGACGGAGCCGAGAATGGTGAAGAACTTCCTTGTGGTGGTGACGATGGAGCACGTCAGAGGCCCGAAGTACACCACCGTCATGAAGATGAAGGTCTGGTAAAACACACACACACACACACACACACACACACACACACACACACACACACACACACACACACACACACACACACACACACACACACACACACACACACACACACACACACACACACACACACACACACACACACACACACACACACACACACACACACACACACACACACACACACACACACACACACACACACACACACACACACACACACACACACACACACACACACACACACACACACACACACACACACACACGAATGTCATTTGGATATACAATTCCAAAAACTTTAAGTTAAGTAAAGGATTCTTCCAACGGTGCGACACAACACCATCCACCCACCTGTCCTAATGCACTGGTCACTCCGAACAGAAGGATATTGTAGATGATGCTCGGGTTGCGTTCAGTAAAACTTAGAAACTCCCATACCTCCCCAGTCCATAATACAGCTGGGGAAAAAAACAAGACAACAACTCAGGAATTGAACATAAAGTCACATGTAGTTGCCTCGTCTACAGTACTGAGAGAATCAGATCATGGTCTTCAGGCTGCGGGCATATGGCGCCACCAAGTGGTGTGAAATTATAACAACAGTGAGATGAAGCCCTGGGTGTGGGGGTGTCATGAGTGTATGTGGGAGTGGAGCTATAAGAATACCTTAATATCTTGGGAAATACCAGCACTTCAAAGCTTATATGCACTTCTCATGAAGGCAGCAGTCTGAAGGTATGTGCATAAACTAAACCCCAGGACCTCTGAAGGAAATATTATGCAGCCTTGGAGGGAATTTATCACTTTTGAAAAACAAATAACGATGTAATGATGGTCTTTGGAAGTGTGAGGCGGCTGTGCAGAGGAGACAGACACTTACTAAGAGATAGCAGGCATTGCCAATTAGTTTAGTTATAAGAATGATAACCGTCGCTCGGTTCTCACGCTGGTTTGACCTTTTTGATCTTTATCTTGCGGCCCATTAGTGCCTAACCTCAGTGTTATATTGCGTTTGTTTTATGTGCTGTATATTAGAGCGACCTCCTCACTGAACTGCAGGCTTTGAGGTGCAGGATTCCTTATCTATAAGGATAACACTGAACACTTTGCCTTGACTGAATTAATGAGTTTTTGGCTCCTGAGAGAGAAAGGTGCTTCTTCTTTTTTTTAAAGAGCATCTAATAGAGCTGTTGTTTTTTTTTTTGTTTGGGTTTTTTACTCATTAGGATTGTCACAAATATAAATCAACACAACTAATAATGACAGAACATAATGTAAAATAATAAAGAGCCAACATGGGGGGGGGGGGGGGGGGGGGGGAGTAGCTCAGTCCATAGGTGACTCGGCTGGGATTCTTCTTCTTCTTCTTCTTCTTCTTCTTCTTCTTCTTCTTCTTCTTCTTCTTCTTCTTCTTCTTCTTCTTCTTCTTCTTCTTCTTCTTCTTCTTCTTCTTCTTCTTCTTCTTCTTCTTCTTCTTCTTCTTCTTCTTCTTCTTCTTCTTCTTCTTCTTCTTCTTCTTCTTCTTCTTCTTCTTCTTCTTCTTCTTCTTCTTCTTCTTCTTCTTCTTCTTCTTCTTCTTCTTCTTCTTCTTCTTCTTCTTCTTCTTCTTCATATGCATGCATAAGCAACTATTTATTGTTGAACAGGTGTACCTCGGTATAAAATGTAACCACAAAAGCTTCTGATTCGACAGTCGTATGTAGTGAAGTGTATTAATGAACATTATAGTTACAAAAGGGTATTAATGTACCAAAGGATAGTTAAACATTTGCTTTCAGCCTTTGCAGCAGGATGTTCAGTGCTCCAGTGTCTGTGTCATTCTGATATGTATTGGCAGCACTGAAGGCTTTTGCTCATTCGTTTCTCCTCTCCAGCTGTAGGTGTGCCAATCAGCCCGGTGTAGTTCTGGCTGGAATGAAACCCTCCATGCTTCCTGGCACTTCATGGCACATATTGAGTCAGAGAGGAGTTTGGCAGAGAGCGTAGTGGACTCACCTATTCCCAGCACCAGAGTGGACCACATGTTGATGTTCAGCATCATGTGGTTGGCGGTTGTCTGGAAGCGGGCCCTCATGTGGTCCTGGGCCACGCCGGTCAAACCGTCCAACGTCAAAGAGACCAGCTACGACACAGGAGAAAACGCAGAATGAGACAAATGTCATAGAAATGTCAGGGTTACCGTGGCTACAGGAAAGAGACGGTGAAATTGACTCAACATAAACTCACCAACAGAATCTCTCCGAAGCCAAAAACATGGTCATCTGCAACAGCTGAGCTCTTGTTGGGTTTGTAGAGGAAGAGCGCTACACCGCTCACAATGAGCAGCACACACAGATACTTAGCCAGCGGGTACTTCTTCCTGAGTATTGTCACACCGAGGATCATCACTGCAACAACACAACAACAGCACAAGGGCGTTTTTTAAGCCAGGATACCAAGGTGACATCTTTGGTTAGCAGTTTGGGGCAATTCTACTCCGGACACAAAATGTCAGACCTTCAGTTCTGAGATTAGGGGTGGGAACTGATAAGACTTTATTCATACCATGCCATTATCGATTCCGCTTATTGGCCCAATTCTTTCAATGCCCATACTTCATAATTCTCCGTGTGGAAAAAAAGAAGGCCACAGTGGAGATGAAATGAAGAAATATTTATACAGCATTTGTTTTAATTTAGTTTTGCTCAGTCAAAGAAAGAAATCTGCTAAACATGCTTTCCTGGCACCAATGTTAATATAACAGGATGTTTACTCTTGGTGTAGTCGTGAATTTCAACAGTCGCATTAAGATAAAATTAACATTAACATTATGATAAGTCCCCATCCTTTTTAAGAAATAATTTTCAGTTTTTCTTAAAAATACAGGACAGCACTTGCTCACAAACAGTCACATCGTTTACCCGTAGGCTTAGTTTTGACACATTTAACCCGCTTCACACAGCAAAGCGCGCAAGTCCGTTCTGAAATTAAATGGTAGCATTCCGCTTTGGACCTGGCAAACCCGCTTTGAAGTGTCATACCATGCAGCTTATCCTGCCAACAAGTCAAGTTTTGAATGAAATACGCACCTTTAGTAGGTGATCTGAGTGAGGGGATAAAATACAGTTTAAAGTTTCCAGGACAACAGGGATTATTCCCAGGATATTTGGTCATTTTACCCAATTCTAGGCATTTTCATGACCGGAAAACTAGCCTAAATTATTTCCAGGTGTTCGGAGGTTGCGTGTCAAAGGCCAAAGGACTTATGTCTCAGCAGGATTTGGAAAAATGTCAAGACATTCTTCTTTAGTAGACTCGACTACTGTAAAGCCTTTACAAGTCTCCCTAAAAAGTTGATGCAGAACGCTGCTGCTCGAGTCCTCACTGAGACCGAGAAAATGGATCACATCACTCCAGTTCTAAGATCTTTACACTGCCTTGTCTGTCAAAAACTCTATCTTTGAAACATGACTGTTGATTTGTAAAAAATTACATGGTTTAGGGCCAAAATACATTTCTGATTTGCTACATTAGGAGCCACCCAGACCTCTCAGATCGTCTGGGACTGCTCTGCTTTATGTCCCCAGTGTCAGAACTACACACAAGTTTTTTTGCAAGGAAAAAACAAGCTCCCAGAGTTCTCATCTCATCTCATCTCATCTTCAACCGCTTATCCAGGGTCGGGTCGCGGGGGCAGCAGCTTTAGCAGGGGACCCCAAACTTCCCTTTCCCGGGCCACATTAACCAGCTCTAACTGGGGGATCCCGAGGCGTTCCCAGGCCAGTGTGGAGATATAATCTCTCCACCTAGTCCTGGGTCTTCCCCGAGACCTCCTCTGCGAGATATAAACCCCATGTACAGTACAAACAGAACATACAGTAACCTGCCATATTTGCTCTCATGCATTGCTTACTCACTGTGTCCTTGATCAATTAGGAAAGATATCAGAATCTATGTCAGGTATTATACACAGTACATTAAACAATACATTACATTATGAGACCAGGCAGCTTCTGAGTTAGTTGAGTTTGAGTTCTTACTTACTCAGGGCTCAGATGTTGTAGTATTTAGTATATAACCACCATATATAACCAACCGTTACATTTAATCACCTAGTCTCCCACGTGGAGGAGTTTTCAAATGATTTCTTCTGTAAAATCATATTATGTTTGTGATATGCATGTGTCCAGGGGATAAAAAGACAGAGAGCATTATCAGAATTACCTGGTATGGGCTTGCAGGATTTCCCCAACACCTTTCAACAACAAGAACATAGCTTTAGGATACGATAGCACCAATACATCCACAAGAATCGTGTTTACTAACTAACTTTGCTCCATCTTAAAAAGGGCAGCCTCACCTGTGTGGGGTAGTTGACGTACTGAAGGGCGGAGTTACTGGACACCATGGCTCCGAGATAAGAGAGGGAACACAGTCCATAGAGCCAGCTCTTGGTGTGATCCGGCTTGGAGCCCTCAAAAAACTGAATCACTGATGATAAAGAGGGAAATCTGGCTTCAGGATGTTTTCATTTATTTATTTTACACATTTTTATTTGTTTTTTCTGTACAGCTCGTACTCACAGATCCTAGCAAACACAGCACTGACAATGCACTGGATGCAGACCAGCGTCTGGGCGAATCTGAACTTCTCCTTTTGGTCTCCCTGGCCATAATCACCTCGAGTGCTGGAAGAGGGAAGAGTCAGAGAGACAACACTGTGTTGAGTGCAACAGATCACAAAGATTCCTGGCAGAAGCACGGGTGGAGCGCTTTCACGAGTCTCTAAGCTGCAGAAAAAAAGGCCCCTTAAGAAAGGAGAGACCATAATGCATTGAGTTACAACTGACAGGGTTTGCTGGGGGTGGTGACATTTAAGCAGCTTGCTTGTTGGTGACGAGGTTCAATATTCACCACGCACTCACGGGAAACATAACGGCAATGTCGTTTAATAAAAATACATAATAGAAGTCAATCGATTCGGTTTTTCAAAAGGTCTGCTGCCAGTTTTGAGTCATCATTTTGAAACCAGATCTGATCTCTGTGCTCTCTCGTGAGAACATACCATCTGTGTCAAGCCTCAGTGTGTGGCATGCAGAAGAGAGCTCCTCTTATTTCATCCACTTTTTTATTATAGAGAACCACAAATAACCATTGAGGCATTGTTGAAACTATGCAGATGCATCAATAGACTTTCAATTTTAGCTCTAAACTCTTGCCAAAAAACATTAATGAGGGATTTCACAATAGCTTTAGTGAACTACAAGTACAGCTCAAGGGTGCAGTGGTCAATACTTTGCATTTTCTAATACAAACTGAAGATTGCGCCAAACTCCATTAAACAATCTGACAATTTAAATGACAGACTCTGCCTTTGAAGATGGTAAAGCTAACGTTGCATGATGTTGCATAACAGAGGGTTTTCACTAATACTAATACTAGCACACGCCGAACTTCGTTGTGCATGAACTTAAGCCATGATAAATAAAAATAAAGCTCATATTTATTCGGGAACTGTGAATACGCTAGCAAACGTTAAATCGGTAGATTTATGAAGGGAGTCTGGCAGAAGGACATGTGTAAAAAGCAGGTTATAAATGTGACTTACATGGTCTCTTGTAATATTCCGTAATAAAAGTAACACACGAAGACTCCGAGGAAGCAAACGATGAACCGCACCCGCATGTTGTCCCACATCGAGGCCGGCTTACCGGCTCCCTTTCCCGCAGCCATGCTATCGTCCAGCAGCCCGGGAATGTGAACCGACACCCCTCCGCCCCCCGCTCCCCTCACACCGACGTCCCGCTCCACTATAGCCGACGTGACGAGCCCGGAAGTGGTGCTCGCGTCTTCACGTCAGGTGGCGGCTTCAAACCTTCACTGTTCACGGTAAATGTTAATTAGTTAAGTAAACTCTGTGGAGCTGCACAGACAGACACTTATCATGTGTTTATCATTCTGGCATTGGGTCTAAATGTCTCCTTCAGGACAACAACATCCCACGATCACACCCGAGTGTCCTGGTCCTGGTCCTGGTCCTGGTCCTGGTCCTGGTCCCGGTCCTGTCAGCAGGGTACAGTGACAGCTCGTGTTTTCATTCAGAAATTAAAGTGCTGAAAAATTAGTGGAAAACCTGTCGCGTCAGGAAACTTGTTTTTCTTTATGAAAGGACCTCAGAGGTGTCCACAGCTATGCCTGAACAATTACAGTTTAATGAAATCATGCATGATGGTGTCTTTAGTGAAACAAGAATAGCTCTATATATATATATATATATATGTATATATATATATATATAGATATATGTATATATATATACATACATATATATATATACATATATATATATGTATATATATATATATATACACATATATATATATATATACAATCACATAAATACATGATGCTGTCTTTAGTGAAACAAGAACAATAGTTACAACAATATCTCTTCCATACATACATATACCTGTACATATACCTGTGTGTGTGTGTATATATATATATATACATCACATGAATACATGATGGTTTGTTTAGTGTAACCGAACAATAACAACAATACCATAGAACAATACTAATAATAATCACTTTTCCTTCATATGTCATTAAATCACAGAAATCTATGAAGGTGTGTTTGGTGTAACGATTCAATGTAAATAATAATACTAATAACAATAACAATAAATCTAATTTTCTTAATATATATATTAAATAATTAAATCACATAAATGCGGAGGTATCTATCACATAGATACAAGATGGTGTGTTTAGTGTAACGATTCAATGTAGATAATATTAATAATAACAATAACAATAAAAATGACCTTTTCTATTCAAAATAATAATAACAACAATACAAATAGCAATAACCTTTGCTTCATATATATATATATTTAAATCACACATATGCATGATGGTGTGCTTAGTGTAATGATTCAATGTAAATAATAATAATAATAATAATAATAATAATGATAACAATAAAAATCCCCCTTTCTATTCAAAATATAAATAAAAACATCAACGATATAGAATAGATTGGCCTATTTAAAAATACTCATTATATTAACGGATTATTGTGTACGTCAGTTTAACATTATAGCTGGAAAAGGTGGAGCTAATTTGAATTACTTTATATATTACTGGATAGCTTAACCCATTATAATACATTATAATTCATTAGTTGATTTATATCAGAATCAGAATCAGAATCAGAATCAGGTTTATTGCTAACTATGTTGGACATACAGAGAATTTGACTCCGGCTCATGCTTTACTCACAGTTCCAAACATTTAACAGGACAAACCTAAACATAACAATAACATTAACAATAACAGAACAATAACAGAACAACACAGAACAATAATTTAAGATACAAAATAGAGGTAATATCAAAAATAGGTTAACAAGTAAATATGAGAAATTTAAAATAGAAAGATAAAATAATTGTGCAAAGTAAAGTGACCAGGCTGTTATAAATATCTTTGTTATGTTATTTACAGTGATATACATAAGGTGCATTAGGTGCATTTGTCTTGTATGTCTGGCATGTGTGTGTGATGTGTCGGGTGGGGTCAATTGTTCAGCAGTGTGACGGCCTGGGGGTAGAAACTGTTTTTATGTCTGACTGTTTTTGTGTACAGAGTTCTGTAACGCCTGCCAGAGGGGAGAAGTTCAAAGAGGTGATGTGCAGGGTGTGAAGGGTCTGCAGAGATGTGAACTTTATATTTTGTATTAATATCATAAATCTCTCAAATGTGTACTTGAGTAAATGTGCAGTAAAGTTATTTTTTACCACTGCAGAAATGTGAATGGTTCTTGTAATAATTGTATTTGCTGTGTTTTGTCATGAGGTAGTTGCAAAGACAGCTATCACCAACATATAGGGTCCATCCTTGAATAGGTCGCGTGCCTTTTTGTCGTCCTAGGATGTGGATTAAACCCATTGGTCCATGTAAGGCAATAGAGAGCAACTCTCGACCAATCACAGAGCAGCTTTGGGTGGAAGAGGCGGGGCTTCGATTTAAAACTCGCAAATCCACGTGTCAAAGGCAAGAAACAACAACAAGAGCGAAACCACAGCAGTTATAATTCCTAAAGAAGATATTTTAACCTGGTTATTTTATTTTCTTCACAACTGCAACAGCATACTAAACATTACAAGTATGAAAAGGGTGCATAATCAATTCTGAGGAGACAGCGCTGACACAATAATACCCATTTATTCAAGTATAGGTATGTTTTTTTTAATCAGTGTTGCATGGGATCACGCTGGCAAACAGCGTTTTATCCATTTGAACATTACATCTTCCATATCCAGGTGAATATTGCAACATTAAACAAAAAAAACTCACTCAAGTTTCTAAAAAAGTGGACGAAAATCGCAAATTTGGTTAGAACAAAGCCCACTGTAGGCAAGTAAAGCTAATAAAACATGCATCCCTGCTTATATATCATTAAAAATACAGAAATACAAGTCGGTTGGATTTAGTGAATACAAAACCAGTATCACCAGCGTCCTTACAAAGATACAAAAATACATATCTTTATAGAATTACATCTGTAGAAAAGCAGGCCGCCATTAAACTATGGGCCAAAAAATATTCCTTATCAACCAGCAAGTTTTTTCTAAACATTTCAAGAACAAACACATCAAGTTTGTTTCTGGAATTAAGCTGAATATTCAACAAAAAAGTAATACTCGTGTGTTGTAAGTGCTCGAAAACATCGGAACCACTGACGCAATAACTAAAGCAATATTCAGTTTTATCAAAAACAACAACAACTCAATCAGCAGTAAAACTCTTCCATCATTCAGTCCTGTAGTTAATCCACAGCCCATTTGGGGAACACTAAATGCTGCTCAAACAAAGCGTCCTGCATGTGGAAATAATCCGTAAAAGCCGCCTGATTTTAGGGCCAAAGTTAATCTAAAGTATCGCAAAGTCTCTTTATTCTGATCACAGTGATCGTGGTGTGTTAGAGCAGTGATGAGTCAGGTGACCACAGCTCTCTGTCGGCATATAAAAGCAGTTTCTGCAGGTTCTGGCGGTGCAGTGTGGTTTAGTCCTGTGGTAGTCAGGTCAGGTACCCCCCTACTGCATGCCCAGGTGCCTGGTAGGAGAAGCCTGACCTGGGCAGCCGGTGACCGGAGACACTGAGAGGCCGCGGAAGAGGAGGTCCATGGAGGGCAGGAGGGGCTTCAGGAGGCTGACAGGGCAGAAAGCAGAGCCTCCATGGGGGGTGAAGTTGACTTTATTGGGGTCAGGGCAGGACGGCTGGAGGAGAGGCTCCTCCTGATAGGCACTGGAGGTAAAAGAGACGGAGAGAGTAGTTTACCCCAGGATACTGGATCAATAAGGGAGAAGGTGAATGCATCCATGGGGATATTAGCTGTGTTCGAAATCGTTCCCCATCACAGAAGTAGTGCACTATATAGTGTGTACACCATTTTCTAGTGGTGTTCGAATTCTCCATGGTTTATTTCATTCACACTTTATAGCCCACTAAAAAATACCCACAATTCAAAAGTAATTTGAGTGTACATACGGTGTACTTGTACATTGTACTCCCGTATATCACAATGCAATGCGGTCTTGTTTTAGCGGAGGAGAAGAAGAAGCAGAAGAGGTGCCTGAGGTATCTGAAAGCTAAATGCAGTTACCAACAACTGTTACACACAGCTGACTAGTTCATCATGAGCTGACTAGGTCCTCACAAGTATACTACTGTTAATTGCCTGGGAAATTAGCCGTGGGCTCAATTACAGCTCGCAACCAGGACACACAACCATTGTTGACAAAATCACACTTTAACACCATCGAACCTCGAACACCCACACAGGTGTTTTCAGTCAACCAGGTTGATTAGACCTCTTCTCAGGACTGTGTGGGTGTGTCTACTGTGAATGATTGACATCTTCCTGTGTCTCCTGTTAGCTTTGGTTCACCTGTTGTTGCTATATGTGTACAATGAAATAAAAATATAAATGCAACACTTTTGTTTGCGCTCCATGAGTTCAAGACTTGTTCTATGTACACTAAATTCCTATTTCCCTCAAGTTTTGTTCACATCAAGATGCTAATAGGACAGTATCATTATTGCACGGGCGTGCCTTAGGCTAGTCACAATAACTTTTCACTTGCATGATGTTTTGGTCTAACAGGATTAACTTACGTCGCCTCCTCAGACATTCGTACTCGCTCGCAGCCTTCTGGCGCCTCGCGTTGGAAGGAGTAGGTTTTGTTGGGACGAGGAGCGGAGGAGCAGGGCTGCAACAGAGGAGGGTCCAGTGCGAACGAAGGGAGCGATGTAGACGGTGCGGGACACAGCGTCTCACACTCCACCGGCTCTGCGCGACAGGACAGAAATATCCCAACTTTTATTTATAATATGAAAATTATACATCACTGTTTAAAACCTCAGTATGCGGTTTAAAATCACGCCACACAAAATGTGACTAACCTGGCTTTCCCATGGGACAGGGGGACTGTGATGGAGTCAGTGGAGAAGGGGAGTTTGAAGGAGACAGAAGCGATGGATCAAGAGGACAGGGGGACTGGGAAGGAGAGAGGAGGGAAGGATCCAGATCAAGGGGGCCCGGGGAGGGCTCGCTCTGAGAGCCACTGCTGCATCTCTGGACAGGGATTGGGGCCCTGTGGCCATCTGGGATATCCAAAATCTGGAGGAAAAGCAGTGAAGGGGTCAGAGCAGCAACAGAAACAACGCATGGAGTACATGTGTGGTTGTTTTTCTTTTCTGGGAGCCAGAGGTTACTACAAAAAGGCTAGAATGGATGTGGGTACAGATTACTTTTTTATTCAATTTCAAAGTTGTTTCACGACAACAAGCTCATGATTACGATGTCTAACTTGTGCAATACAGCTGCTTCCACATTAGGTCAAAATTGGCTCAGTATGCCGACGGCTGGTTGAAAGACACAGTCTCTGACTACGGCGGTGTGCATTTCTCTGTGGATCTGTTGGATTTTTTTTTTATATGGGACCTTTAAAGTGTGAGTCTGGCTCAATTGGACCCCATGGTCTTTTTTGGCATGAATATCAGATAAGCCATCGGCCATCGAAGTTTTTTCGTTGATCAGAGAAATCCCGGAGAGAAGCTAACAGCCAGACGTGGCTAATACTGATTAGCTCGGGGCGGCTTTTTTCAAATCACTAATATTGCTCAAAATAACACCAAACCTCTGCAGTAGCATAAGGGTCCCTACACATAAAACGAAGCACCAATAACGCACTTAGGGAATCTGGAGTTTATTTAAAAAAGAGTGTTTTACGATGCTATCGACTTGTTTCGGCTGCCTATCAATATGAACATGAATCGGCTGCAAAGGCTTGTAGTATTGTAAAAAATATTAGTGGTTAAAAAAAGCCTTTCTGGATGTGTTTGGCCCTCTGCCCCGACTCCGAGCTAAGCGGTGATAGCCATGTCTGGCTGTTAGCGTCTCTTAGGGATTTGTCTTTTGATAGTTGATCACCCAAAAAACCTGTCCTGATGGATTATCTGATGTATATTAATGCCGAAAAAGACCATGGGGTCCAATAATGCCAGACTTACTCTTTAAGGGAAAAGGCAACTATATATTAAACTTTCTAAGCTCGACCCTCTGTGATTGTAAGCGTAGCTCAGTGTTCTCACCTCGTGCTGATCGTCAGGTTTCTCAGAAACAAACACCTCTTCCAGCTCCAGGTTGAGGCCTTCAACACTACGTCGCAGCCGTGGGGCGAGCCTGTTCAGTGGCATCAGGGGCAGTGTCTGAAGAGACAAAAACAAGTCGTCATAAAGAGAGAGAGTGTGCTTTGGGGACCAGCAAGCACCTACTGCGAGCACCTCTTACCAGAGCAGGAGAGTCCACGATTTGTTTGTTTCTTTGCGTGTTTTTTGGACAATAAATCATTGGAATCTCAAAACCTTGGCACAGACTTATTTTCCCTGTGTAAACCAGATACTGTACCCATGCTGCATCAGTGAGTTAAAGTTTGATTTTGCCAACAAATAGCCACTACAGTACAAACCTGTGTGTCAGATTTATGCACATTTTGATACAAAGCGGAGCTGGTACAGGCGCAGTTTCCCAGATCCCAAACACTGATCCACTACTGCTTTATTTTAATGCTGTAAGATTCAAGCACTTTTCAAGGTACCTAAACTAAAAAAATCCAGATTCTTAAAGCCTTTGTCATCACATCTTTGATTGGGATTGTTCATTTCATCGAGCTTTTGGTTGACATGGAGTGATTGTGTCGATTAAACACCTGATTATGATGGAAAATATGTTCAAATTCCAGCACATTCCTGACCTTGAAAACATAACCGTTGGAATAAAACTTTGTACAAACTCTGTATGACAATTTATACAAACACACTCTTATATGTGTGTATATATATACATACGTATATATAATATAGATGCCAATGTTGATGTCTGGCTGAAGACTTCACTCTTGTTACAGTATGATACGCTGGTTTCAGATTGTCTTTCTGACAGCATGGCCGGAGATGTGATGACAGCCGTTCCTAAGAAAAGCACCACTGTTTTTTTTATATCCCTGTTACTAAGAGGCTTCCCAGTCTGCCTGAGGAAGACCGTCTCGCATCAGCCATAGTCATGAAAACTTTTGTTCTTTTGTGTCCTTCCCTCTCACAAGTCATCAAAGAGACAAAAGAGCAATGGTGCTACCTGGGTGATGCCTGCTGCATGACCTGCTGGCAGGGGGTGGTGGGGGAGCTCGTACCCTGCTGAGGGAGGGACGTGGCGGGAGCGCTTCTGCAACTGGTTCCTCAGCTTGGCCACCTGATGGCGGCGTGGAGAGGGAGAGACAGAATGATTCAGGAGTCACTGCGATTGATGGTGAAAAAAAGGGTGAGGTTACTCGCTCTCCCCTCAGGGGGGCTGTGAATTCTTCATGCTCTCAGTGGGAGGGTGCACAATAAAGAGAAGGGTGAGAAACAGGAGGTCTGATTAACTGCTACTTGCCTCCCTCAGGTGCTCCGCGCTGCCCCACGACGCGGAGCGCTTGTGTCCGCTGGCACTTCTCCTTCCTCGGGTTTCCTCTGCCCAGGAACTTGGAGTCTTTGAAAAAATAAATATATATACACCAGTGTGGTGAATAAAGAGTGCAGTGTTTGGGGGTGTATGGTAGAAAATGGCCCTTTTTGGCAGCAATTGTAGCTGACCTTTTAGAATTTCTTTTAACCCAGTAAACTCTTATCAACACTACAACTTGAGAGTACAACACAGAAGGAGTGGAGCCCCACAGCTGTCTTGCACACCTGCCCCACAACAGCTGTACGGAGGAAGGCGACGAGAAAAAAAAACACCCTGCACTGCAAAAACAACCCCGGCGCTTCCACACACACACGCATAAGAAAACATCCAAACCACATCGTTGTAAAGGCTATAAATACAGTGCAAGTAACAGCATTCAACACCTCGGTGCACTTCCACGATAACAGGGCCTTCTTATTTACATGGCCAGTGGAGGAAAAACAGCTAACGGAAAATAAGGAGACTTTTTTTCTGCACTTCTTCTTTTGTCAATCAAGCTTTCACTCATGTGACCGTACCGATTTCTTCACATTGACTCTTGATTTCCTACCAGAGGGAGTCGGGTTGACGGCCCCCGGCTGTTGGTCGGGAGCAGACAACTGGCAGTTCATCTTCACCAGGTGAAACCCGGGTCGAGTCAACCCGTCGGATCAGATACTCACAGTCGTGGTGTCCACTATCAACTGCTCCACACACTTGCAAACAATCTGACCCACTCTACTGGTGTCCATGCCATTTATTAGGCAGCTAACGCCACTCATTCATCTCTCACTGCCTGCAGCGTGGCCGGGTCAAGGTTTTCTGTCCCCAAAATACGACCTGCTCTTTCTGCGTTGGCCTCAGTGAAATCTTACTAGTGTCATCTCTGCCTGCAGCTAAACACTGACACCATCCTGTCCTGTCCCAGTTATCTCATACAGAGTGCATCGCCCCGGCTAAATAAGTCAAAATGCAGAATGAGTCAGTCGTACGTTGACATTGGTGTAGAGTTACAGCTGCCACCCCCCCTCAATAATCCAACACCAACAACTCCGCCCTACCCAAAACATGAACAGGGGGATCATGGGACACAAACCTATAAAAAGACTCAAAGGCAGCAGAACATTTTGGTCTGGCTAGTGTTTCCATCTTGGACGACTTATTGACTTAAAGGGATAGTTCTAATATTTTGAAGTGTGGCTATATGAGGTACTTATCCACAGTCAGTGTGTTACCTACAGTAGATGGCAGTCAGCACACCCCCATGTAAGGTGTGAAAATGTAATCAACATATTTAACCCAAAGAAAGAAAAAGATACATATAAGTTTAAATGTACGTAATATTTAGAATATTTTCACAGCATTACCTTGCCATCAGACAGCCGTGTTTAAGTTTACACAGAGGAACTGAAGCCGTTTTCTCTGCTCTCGTCAAAGCCGCCAGACTCCCTTGGCAAAAACATTAATTTTACCTTGCAGTGCACAGGAGTCCCGACAGGGACAAGTGGTTGAAGATGAATGAATGAACTTGCACTGAAATGCAGTCTACTGACCCTGACATAAACACTTCCTTACACATTTGTTTGTTTAGACTGTGTTGATTCAATTTGTCAGTGTTGTGTTTGTATTATATAATATTATAAAGGTTCTTATTTGTCCAATCCTGCACATGTATACATTATTTTTGAAAATATATTGTTTTTCCTTTGATTACCTGTTTATAGAGCCACTACAACCTACTATCCAAAATGCAATATTTGTTATCCATCTACTGTTTTTGTCACAACAAATGCATGCATTCTTAGCTATAACATGTATTATATTCTATTCTTTCATATTCCTATTTTATTCTTCTCTATTTCTAATGTCTGTGTTTATGCGCTGCTACATTATTCTGTTGCATTCTGTGCAATGACAACAAAGACATTTTATTCTATCTGTACTTGTGTTACTGGGTGTGTTTGATAATATTGCCATGTCATGTCATGTGGAACTGACCAAATGTTTGACATGAGAAAGCAATAAAAAACAACTGACTTAGTAAAACATAATAATGTTAAAACCTCTTGTAATGGGAATCCACATCAGATGCATTTTTGCACAATTTGCAGGAACATTGCCAAACGAAGAATGAAAGAAACTCAGTTATATCATCTGAAGTAATGCAGAGGAACTATGTCAGGAGGAGGTTCAGGGTGGGGTGGTGGTGTTCATGCGAGTGTGTGTGTGGTTGAGGAGAGCGCTGGGGGATGGGGTGTCTGTATAATGAGGTCAGGAGGGGTCTGTTCCTCACAATGGAGGCAAAGGGGGTTCGTTCGGGTTTAAACTGTGTCAGGAGCGAAGACGAAGCTGCAGAGCTTGGTGATGTTGGTCGGGGCTTTGTGCACTAGTTAGGAGCAGATACAGTCGAGAGGGGGGGAGCGAGGGAAGAAGTTTAAAGAAGAACAAAAACAACTATTTCCAGTTGGCTGACTTCCACCCGCAGCGTCAAACTGGAACCACCAGACACCTGCAGACCCAACATCAGATATCTCTATAGAAACCCTTAACATACAAGTAAAAGCAAGGCGTAGAAAACATTTGGTTGCCTGTCTGCTTGTTTCTTTTCTTTTCTTCACTGCAACATGAAGCAACAGGTTTTATGGGGAAAGTGTTCTTACACCAGCAGTGGTATAACAGGCAGTCACTCATCTGCACCCGCTTTTGTTAAATTACAGTAATTACACCGGGATATCACCACTAATTTGACAGTGCCATGATATATTAATATTCACCTGTGTGGCTTTATCGTTGACGCAGGTAACAGCCGTGCCCTCTGCCTCTTTGGGCCACTGTCCCTGCAGATAGGGTCCTACGATGGCGTCCAGAGAAAGAGTTCGGCGTATGGTGGGTTTCGGCGGGCGAGCCGTGGTCCTGTCAGCTATTTTGGGAACAGAAATAAAATAAAAAAAAGTCAGTGAACCCGTCTGTGTTGTGCAAGCCTTCACTCAGTACTTGTCAGAACGATGTCTGTCTTGCAGACGTTATAAAAAGTCCTGCCTGTGTGATCACGTTTAGCTTCTACATATGTGTGTTAAAACTCCTTATAAAAGAGGCTAAACAGTATTTTAACACCAGTGGTTCTCAAAATTGCTCCCAGGCTTCCTCCCCACCATGCAGTGTGCAGAGTGCTGGCAGCTCTTTGTAATCTCTGGCAGGTGTGGACCATGCCTTTGACCTGTAGCAAAGCCATCCAACTGCACAACACTGACAACAGTCGAGTATATCTGCTGCCAAAAAAAACGCACTCACAGTACAGTATGCTGTCATGTTGCAGGGCAGACAGGGTGTATAAATAAACGCCACGACATGCATCTGTGACGTGCATGGATACAGTTAAAAGTACAGCAAAGAGGGGTTTAAGGCGGCTGCTGTGTTAGCTTGAAGCATGCAGCCGAGATGTCACAGGTCAGAGTGCAAAGGGGCGACCGAGTGTCCAAATAACATTATGAGAACAGTGTTATGTTTCAGGGTAAGCAGCCTTCATTGTTGACTTAACTTCTTAAACATAGCATGTTGGAATTTTACTTTTTAGACCACAAATCAAGTGAAAAGTTAATAGTTCACTGAATTAGCAAAAGTGTGTTCTGCTTATCTCAAATGAAGTTTTGTAAATGATTCACTCCTGTATGAGCACGCAAGTTAAAATGTAAGATCATAAACACTTTTTAATTAAATTGTGTGCATGCACGGGGCCTGCAACCAACTTTATGATTATTTGCTCTATTGAGTAATTTCTCGTTTAACCAATTTGTGCCCATCACCGTATAATGTTGCTTAACGACACACCCTGTGACCTTATTATCATTTACTCTCCCTTTCTAACATATAAGACGAGGAAAACGCATCTTAGAAAGGGTAAAAAGTGTGTTTTGCAGATGTCATTTAAAATATGTCTACTATCTGTTTAGTGTCTTGGCCCCTGTACACAAGATTCAGATAACTTAGGGTGTCCCATTTCACACATCTTTATTGTGTAATTTTAAACTGCGTTTAAAGCAGCAGATCTTCACACTGGAGACCCAAATCTTTGACATATTTGCTTGAAAAATCAGTTTCTGTCAAGCGATTATTCAACTGATCCAGAACTGCAACAACGAATCGATTAGTTGTCAACTATTAAAGTAATTTGAGTCATTTTTAAAGAATGAAAAGTAGAAGTTCTCTGATTTCAGCTTCTTGAATGTGAATATTTTCTGGTTTATTTCCTCCTCTGTGACGGTTAACTGAATATATTTGAGTTGTGGACAAAATAAGACAATTGAAGACCTCATCTTGGGCTTTGGTAAACGCAGATTGACGACTTTCTGCCATTTACAAACCAAACGGCTAATTGATGAATCGAGAAATGAATCGACACTGAAAATGGTTCTACTTTCCTTTGTAATAAAATAAAGAAAAAGAGAAGTGATGCGAATACATTTGTAAATGAAACTCTTGACCATGAGCAACATAATTTCATTATATAAAGGCTGTCAAAAGTATCGATACTGTAGTACTTTCCAATACCACGTGTTTCAAAACGACAGGTATCCAAACTATTAAAAAAACAGATCTACAATCGGATTTTCAACCCAAAGCTGCAACAGGGAACAAATCAACTGTGTTAGTATGTGATCAGTGGCTCTTTCTGTAACAGCTCTGTGTGCACGTTGTTCATTTTAATTTAAAAAATCCTATTTCTGCGTCCTGGAGTGTTTTTCTTTTTGCCTTGGTATCGAAAGAGATATCGAATACCGTTGTTGTATACCTACTAATAATAGTCAGTCATATCGGTCATATATTGATCCTAAAGTTGCACCAAAGTAACTTTTCAACCCTGCACCACATGGAAGTGAATGCAGCTTCACCCTCCTCCTCCTCCTGCTGTGTATTTACCCGTCTTGACCTCCCTGCAGAGGAGAGCCGAGCACCTCTGGAGCTGGTACGGGACTGTGGCTCTGAGGGGCTGCAGGCTGGGGTTACTACTGCTGCTGCTGCACCCCCGAGGCGCTCCTCCACTTCTGCCAGACATCCCCCACTCCTCTGGGCTCCGCTTATAAAAACACACACGCACACACGCACACACACACACACGGCTTTGCTTTTTCCTTCTTCTCGTCGTTCACTGCAACTCTCTTTTCTTCCCACATTCAGTCCATCCGCAGCGGTGATCCACAGCTCGGATCGGGCCTCTCGTTGGGCACCCAGCTTCCTTTGGGGATCATGAACATTTTGTTTGCGCACAGACGAGGAGCTGTCGGGTGCAGTGCAGCTTAACGCGTTCCCATGACTCGCTTCATGTTGCTTCAGTTTGAAGGAAAGGGGCCAGCGTGCAGCAGAGACGCGCTGCTCCCTCACACTCCTCTGCGTGTTTCCCTGCTCTGCAAAGTGACAACACAACAGCAACTATCTCGTGGAGTGTAGGGCTCCCAGGCAGGACGATCTGGTTGGTTGCTGCAGAATACTACTGAGCACGCATTGGTCATCACACCCATCTGTCTCCTAAAGGACCCCCCCAAAAAAAACTTAAAGCTCCATCCACTTTATTGAGATTTTCCTTTTTTGGCCCCACCTCTTCTCCAAACCCTGGAGTCTGTTCACAGTGTGTGCGTGTGTGTGTGTGTGTGTATGTGTGTGTGTGTGTGTGTGTGTGTGTGTGTGTGTGTGTGTGTGTGTGTGTGTGTGTGTGTGTGTGTGTGTGTGTGTGTGTGTGTGCGTGTGTGCGTGTGTGCGTGTGTGTGTGGGGTCTTCAAAGTGTGCTTAATAGAAGCTTAATGAACTCTTCTATAGGACTATTATTTAGTATAATAAAGTACAAGATCTCACTTTTATCAGTGGTCAAAGTCAGAAGTTTGGAAAAACGAGGTGGGAAAAAACTCACATTGTGTTTCTTATATGTTTTTAACACTGCATGTGCACACATATTTAATATTTAACTTGTTACGAGTTCACAGATAACTAAAAGTAGAGTCTTTGAATTTGTGTGTCTTGTTCCTGCCCAGACAGTCGGGGGCCTTTTACATGTCTGTGCCCAGGGGCCGGTTGTCTCAGAAGCCATCCGTGATTATCTGCGTGTAACTTTGTAATGAAAGAAGTCAAAATAACTACTACAATTTCAAAGTAAGCCTGTACCTCATCTATGTTAACCCTTTAGTACTCCTATAGACGCTTACTGCAGTTTTAAACCCGTGCAATAACGCTGTAATGTATACAAGGAATATACTTTGCAACCACTTTTACCAAGAAATCTGAGCAGGAGGTCTTGTAGAATCTGTATATATGGTCAGCTGTGTGTACAAATGTGTTGCTATAAGGCTGGTTCAAGTGTCATAACCACCTTTTTTTAATCTCATGTGCACTGATGAGGGCTGCAGTTGTTCTCCAGAAAGACATCAGCGTGTGTAGATGTTTCATAAACTCTGTATTTATTCTAAACTCTTCATGAATAAAGCGCTCTCACACTGATCTGTTGCTCTGCTGACTGTGAGGGGATGTGGGGCTCTCTGAAAGGCGCTGTGGCTACGTGGAGAGATCGAGATCAATCGGCAACAACAACTGCAAAAAATGAACACAAGGAATTGAATTAAAAAGCCACATACATCCTGATTCTGCTACTATCACTATTCTCTCCCACCCATGGTCAAGGTCTGCAGTAAGACAGCATCCATGCAGGGGGAACGGCTTCAGCATCTTTGCTCAAACATGTCATTAGTTTGGGTGCAAAGAATATTTTAATTCATCTGGAGGAAACATTTGTGCAGTCCAACCTGGTCTAGTTGCTTAGAATTGAACCATAGTACACATCTTTTACCACAAGATGGAGCCAGAGCATGCAGGGTTGTTGTTTTTCTTCTCCCTCTCTCCCTTATTATCTGCACAAACAGACACACATAATGGAAAAAGGCAGTTTATTGCAACAAAAATAAACAAAAATAACCAAATGAACACATGTATATAAATAACAAACTGCTGTATTGGATAAAATCAGACAAATGAACATATGTGCAAGCTCAAGATTTGATAGATTCAATAAATAGCTGCACAATTTTGAACAGTGTGAGCAGGAATGATATGCATGACCCCAGATCTAATTCAGTCACACACACACAACATGAGGACGACCTGTAAAACCCCTCCTCTACTTCGTATGCATAATCCACATCTGATCATCACATCTCTCTCTGTAAGTGGCTGCATCCAAAGAGCTGCAAGTGCTGTTTAGTTACATTTTTTCAAGAAAACAGGTGCACAAACACACAGATGATGCAATCGGGGAAGAATGCTGAAATTCAAATAAGGAGAAATATGGAAATTTAAGGGAATAAATGGGGGAAAGGTCTGACAGGAGTTGCACGATCTTGGATGAAGGGATCCACTGATAGTACAAAGTAGTTGTGGGAAAATGTGAGAGTCGAGCGGATAAGGCGAAGGAGAAGGGAAAGAACCAAAAGAGATGGATCCTTTCAGCTTCATGATGACTTTACTCTCATGTGTACAAAAATCCAGAGATGGTGTCGTGACTTTTCCTGTTCTCATGGAGCTGTTGTTGTTGGTTTTGGTGGATTGTGGGATCAGGTATTTGGTCGGGTCAACGCAGCATCACCAGGCAGGCAGGCAGGCAGACAGGCTGGGGGGTTAATCTCTCCCTGTTTGTTGGTCTGGAGCTCCTAGCTGGGAGTGAGCGCAGGGCTGGGTTCAGTGCTGATGTTGACCAAACACTCGCTGGACTTGAGGCTGGCCAGGGACTTGGAGCTTGGTAGGGAGGCCAGAGAGCCACACAGACCCAGCATGGAGGGAGTGTTGTCTTTTCCTACAGCGAGAGAATAAAATTGAGCAGTACATACTTCAAGCTGCCCACACGAAACACCATAAACAGCCATCAAGCCTGCCTTTGTATGAGTATGTATGTCCATGTGCATGGGTGGCTGCCTCTGAGAGGCTTTTATGCAGCAGTGGAAAGAGCACTAATAATTCTACTCAAGCAGAAATGTTGTTACTTTACTGCTGCGTTTTCTATTCTGGAGTAAAATGTCGCTCTGGAGTAATTCAGGGCACTCTGTTCCTATTATTGCATAAAACGCCCGATAGAATTACAGTCAAAGTGCAGGGAGCACACTTTAATGTTGCATGTAGTGGTAGTGAAAAGTTTACCTGCTGAAGTCCAGGCAGAGTCCCCGTTCTGTCTCCCGTCAGTCGTCTGGGAGTCAGAGTTCAGACTGACATCTGCAGAAAGTTGCTCCAAACTGTGAAAACTCCTCCTGAACGGACAAAGAAACATCATCGTGCCACAAATATCTCAACTTCTGTACATTAACTGCATCTATTAGCATCTGCCTACGCTGGCCTTACATTAAACTTAAGACTTTCCTGGAGATTTGACTTTCCACTTTCATATTAAAGTGTGACCTCGATCGTTTGGTGTAGGTGGTCTAAAAACTCAGCCTGAGCTGTTTTTTCAGTCTTTCACTCCTTCTGTTTAGTATTATCGTATGTTTTTAGTCTTTGCTCATGCAAATAGTGAAACTCAATGACGTGAACATTGCCAACAACCAATAGGTGCACTCTCTCCGGCGCCAAACAGGAAAGCAGAAAACCCAGTAGACAGTACACATGGAGGGGTGAACAAGTCTCGGTTCTCTGAACGTAATGGAGTTTCGGAGCATACAAGACAGAGTTATGATTCTGTGTTTAATTCAGCAAGGATCTGATCCAGAAAACAGCATTTATTTCAGGAAGAAAATTACATTTTTAAAACCGTTCCCCCCTCATTCCCACTGTCTTCGGTTCTGGTCTGGTCTCGTTGAGGTGACAGAATTGAAAATGTAAAGTTTGTACGCGAAACAGTCGTCTTTATGGATTATATTGATTCAGAATACTGTCGACATCTTATGTTTTTTATATCTTGTTTCTAGACTTGTGTTTTTTGCAGCCACGTAAGGAATTGTTAATATTTCAGATTTTTCAAAGGGAGTTCGGTGTAATATTGCCACCAGAAGCAAGATGGTAAATAATCTTAGAAGGAACCAAATTGTAGTCTTTGCAGATCGTGACCCTGAAAGATCTGAAGAATCTTGTAGTCTGTTAAAAACTCACATTGTCTTTCAATCTGAGAGGGTGTCAGGCTTACAAATAACAATAAAATAGAAACCGTTGATGTAAGTTTACCTGCGGAAAAGCTTGACATCACCCTTGTTGTTAGCGATGGTGGACCACTGGTTGACCAGCGGGATGGAAAGGTCTTTAGCCAGATGGGAGGAGTCACAGGGCATGAGGGCAGAGCTGCACCAAGCACAGAGAGCAAATAATCTGATTCAAAAATTATAATAAAAACAACTGTTTGTAGTTATATAGCTATTTTAAAACCTTATCTTTAACTCTTCTTCTAACCTCTGCTGAACGTGCACATAATGTGTGATGCTGTAAAGTTGATCAGAGAAAGAACAAATAACGTTGTGAATGTAATGCACAGTTTGTGTGTGTGTGTGTGTGTCTCACAGTTGTGCCTGCAGCTCCAGCACGACGGCCTCCAGCTCCTTCTTCTCCTGCTGGCTCTGGACCGTCAGCTCCTCCACTTTGGCTCTCAGACGCTTGTTTTCCGTCTCCACGTTCTTCAGCTGCGACTCACGCAGGCGCACCAGCTCCTCCAGGTAACCCTGCAGCATGAAAAAGGAGAGAGGGATTTGTGTGTGTGTGGAGAAGCTTATAGTGAAAAACAAGTATTTAAACAGCTTTAACTTGTTTCTAATGGTGGACTGAACCTGCCAAAATAAAGAAAATAAATACATAAATAAATGACTTGATACATGAATTAATACATTAACTGTGTCAAAAATAATTCAATTAAATGTAGGCATTCATTAAGTGATAGAATATGACAAATCAATATTTACATTTCAATTATTCATTTAATAATTCATAAATTTATTTATAATTCATTTTAAAATAGATTCATTCTAAAAATATTTAGTTTGTATTATTATTATTATTTGTATTCGTTTTTATATTCATTAAATGTATTTTATTAGCATTTTCTTTTGCTTTTTAAACAAGATTATTTTAAATTGATTAAAAATGATTTATTAATTTATTTCTGTATCTGTTGTTTCTTTTTTTATAGATTTATTTTTACATTTTTTTATTTATTAAAAATGATTTAGTTATTATCTCTGTATTTCTTTCTTTATACATTATTTGAATGACGCCCCCTGCATAAAATAAATACATAAATGTAAAAATGAATAAACAATTAAATAGGAAAGTAAATACGGCAATGAATACAAAGGTAAATAAATAAAGAAGCTAATTAAAACAGAAATATCAATTTACTTTATATATGATAAATTAATAAATGTCTTTATTTATTTTTAATATAGGTTGAAGATGAATGAATGAATGAAAGGATTATTTTTGGTGCATGTAATTTCAATTTATTTCAAATAAGATCAATGAATAAACGCCTATATTTATTTTTATTATAACTTTTGGTACATGTCATATTAGTGTATTTTATATAAGATAATTAATAAATGTCTATATTTATTTTTAATATTATTTTTGGTACATGTCATATCATATTATTTCAAATAAGATGAATGAATAAACGCCTATATTTATTTTTATTATAACTTTTGGTACATGTCATATTAATGTATTTCTCGAGTCATTAATTTATGTATTTATTTTGGATTTTGGCAGGTTTCAGCAGTTGCTGTGAGTCACCTTCTGCGCGTAGACGATCTTGAACCTCTGCTCCATCTTACGGCACTTGTTGCTCCAGCTCTCCTCGTCGGTCACCAGAGGGATGTAGGGATGCTCGGGCACGCTCTCCTCGCTGTTGCTGCTGTCCACGCTGCGACGGTCCTCTTCATCGCTCAGGTAGTCGTAGCTACACAGAAGAGAGGCGACAAGTGTTGCAGCGTTGCACACGAAAGTGACGCTCAAAGTGGAGTGACGGGGTCGGTCTCACCTCTGAGTGAACTTCAGGTAAGGCGTGTAGTCAACCACAGCCGAGGACTTCCCATCCAGAGTCTCCCCCTTCAAGCAAAAACTGCACAGAGACAAAAAAACAAACATGTTTTTTTAATTTCAAGGTTAAGCAATTTAATGCATTGTATATAATGTATAATAATGTTAACTATTATTTAATATTTTTTGTTTATGAAAGCAACCTCCTGAGAACCTTTGCAGAGTCATATTGGTGCAAAAACAACATAGAAAAGGTTTATTTTCATTCATTTTTATATATATTTTTTTTAATCATCATACAAATACTGCCAGATTAAACATCAAAATAAACAGACATCCTTACAGCTTAAGATCTTCTAAAATTCATCATGTTTAGAATTTATTTTATATATTTGCAGATTATCCAAAATGTGAAGAAATATAAAATACAGGCAGGCTACAGATAGCAGTCTCTATGGCAACAGATTTCCTGTTCACGCCATTCCAAAGCATGATATATATATATATATATTTATATAAAATATATTAATCCTATATGAAAAAATAAAAACAATAGGAGTGAAAGATGCCATGAAACTTTTTTTTGTTTGTTTTACACAATAATAGACAAATCATTTTTAGATTCCTGACAGTATCAGAATCAATGTAGTTCTTATATCCCGTGTAAAACTACACTGTACTTGTTATGAGTTGAAAACCTGTACGGTTTGTACATTATCAGTAATGATTACTCAATTACATCACCACTGCTGTGAACAACAGACTAGTAGTCAGTGACTTTGCTCTGATCACAGACTCTGCAGGAACATTTTCAAACCATTAAAATCATTTTAAAATCAATATTTTGTGTCCTATTGATTACTTTAGTTAGCAGCCGTGTAATAAGCAAGCTAATGTAGAGCAAGTGGGTCACTATTGCTCAATAAACCACTTTAATTCACTTTATCAATAAATATCAACGTATTAAAAGCCACAAAATGTTCAGCTTCATATGTATACAAAGAGTGCTGCACTATACTAATGGCCTGTTTTATACTGTATATGTGTCAGACATACTTTTCACTTACATAATTGATACAGAAATACATTAAACATGAGAGTACGTATACATCTTATCACAATGTATTATTCATTGATACATACTACTGACTAATACCTGGACGGTTACTCGACATGGGAGGTTGCAAAACATTTCTAATAGATGTACTGATATTTATTTGATATATTCCTATTATAAAGTAATGAAAATAGGTTGTAAATGTGTAATTCTTTCAGTATTAATCTGTTAATCTGTACTCCCAAAATAGAATATGTTATACCCAAATTCATAGTGCAACTTCTGGGCTCCTAAATCTTAAATATTGGGCCTTAAAAAAAGGTTAGGAGGCTGGGGTGTACATGCACATATATATTCAAAAGTGTGTCTTCACCTGAAGTCAATGGCACTCAGTCCAATCAGCATACCAGTCAGGACTTGGGCCTCCTCTCTCAGCATAATGGCTCCATCATCATAGAACCTCCTGCCAGGTGAAGAGGTGGTTATCATTTACAAACTTTCAGATTTGACCTGCATTTTACAGTATGTTAGATGACGAACACCTGCAGCAGACACGCACTTTCCTCTTGTGCAAAGAAAGTATTGCCTGTTACTTTTACTCTGGTTTTTAGGATGACCAGACATGAAGAATGTGTTGGTTGATCTGTTAAATCATGACTCTGACCTGGTTGTTCTTGTGTCCCTCAGAGCGGTGGACACGTATTCAGACAGACGCTTCTCCATCAGCGCCACCCGAATCCATGCGCGCCCCTGGAGGACAACGTGAGAAGTGAGTAGGAACAGAGAGCTTTCTTTGCTGCTCTCTCTTGTAATATCCCCCACAAGTACACAATCAGTCATGCACACAATCCTGCATATGAAATATCCTCGCCTTGGCCCGTGATGTGCTGATGTTCTCTATGTTTTCGATGCTGGCGATGCAGTTGTTCTGCACCTTGCTGCACGCCAGCCGGATATATTCCCAGAAACTGCGCTGTCCATCTGAACTGAACCAGCTCCCTGAACCTGGTCCAAGATAAAAAAAATAAAACACAGGAATTAATCACTTCTGCTGTGACAACAGCCCACACTACAAGCATGCAACCACGGCAACAGTGCAGGTCACCGTATAAGCATGCACGTTTTTACTCTTCTAATAAAAATATCATTATCTTTTCATTGTTAATATCTATGATTTATCTATGATCTATTCCAGTTTTATACGTTTTTACTGCCTCACACTCAAAGTCACATGAACTGTCCATGTTTTCCTGTGCTGTATGTTACCTGCAGTGTTACCTTTGAAGCGGTGGCTGAGGATGTGCTCTAAAATGGCGGCAAAGTTAATAAACTCCTCAGATGAGTCATCTATGGGCTCTGCTGTGTACTTTTCTAGAAGAGTCTTTACAGAGAATCTGAAATAGAAGCACACAGAGAAAGAGGAGTTAGAAAAACACGAGAGATAATGCGATAGTGAAACATTCTACTTTGCATATATGAAGGCTTTGAACTTTCCCTTGGTTGTGAGCTGCACAAGCCGCTGAGATTCAACCGCGTACTGTACACGAGCAGACAAATGTACTACTGTATTTGAACCCTGCAACAATAGCTGGGAGGAGGCTTTTTTTTTTTTTGGGAACCACGCCATCTTATCACACTGAGGTCACCCCAATTGTCTTGTGTACTGCACAAAGTACCCCTTCAGTGCTTTGGCAGTGTTATCATGAAAACAATACAATTAACCCCCTGTCTTTTCAGGCTTTGTGCACGCTGGGCTTTCGGGTCCCTTTGGGTCTTGTCTCTTTGCGGGACCGGCCAGCATCAAAGAATGATCAAATAATTCCCTCCCCCTCATCTATACATGGTGGTCTGATCTATTTAGGGCAGCCGCTGCCGCAGCTTTAGTTTGGCTTTTGACCCTGCTGCACCATAAGCAGCTTGCATGTTAAGAGGCGGAATCCAGGCACGGGCTCGGGCTGACTGCCTCCGCTTTCATGGGCAACACTAGCATCACCGAGGGCAAGACTGCCCTGGCAGTGGGACGCACCTCCATAGCCAGGGGAAAGACTACTGTAGCCATGGGCAACTCCTCCATCTTCAGGGGAGTGACCACCACCTCCATGGGAGACTCCACCATCGAGAGGCAAAAGACGACTGTGGCTCTGGGACGGGCCAGCTTCAGCCGGGGAACCACAACCACCTCGTTCCGGAAAGCCTTGATGTCCAAGCGCAGGACCACCTAGATGGAAAGGACCCCTGAAGCCAGGGCTAAGACACCCAAAGCAGCCAAGCAGTCCAAAAAAGACTCTAACAATGAGTGGAAAACCACATTCTTGTCAAGCAAGACCTCCTTCACCAAAGGCAGGGTTTCGATCCTGAGGACTAAGTACGCCATCTCCTGGGGTAAATCCTCAATCTCCTGGAGCAGAACCACCGTAACTTTGGGCAACACCAGCATAGCGGCGGGCACGACCTCTGTCACACGAGGGGAGACCACAAGCTCTCTCACCACTCTGACCTTCACCCATGGGACCAAGTCTGTGTCTGTGGTCAAAGCCACCCTCGTCAGGGGCAAAGAAAGGCACAGCAACATCTACTGGGATTTTCACACATGATTCCTGCACACAGTTAAACACCCAGGGATATTTCTATCTGGTCAGTTTTAGCAGGTCAGTAGAGTCAATAAAAAAGAGAAGCTGCTATGTTTGTGATCAATGTGTGTGTACAGGTCATTGTGGCATGACATCAAGTGAGTTGCAGCTCTAACAGGGTTTGCAATCAAGAGTGAGATTTTCCACAGCCATGCTGAGCTTGTTATGCAAATGTGACAGCGATGGCATGATGGTTTATGGCGTGTCTGATTGGCAGGGAGGGAAAGTGTGAAACAGCCGCGTGGGACGTATGTGGAGGGACAAGAGAGTGTGTGTTTTTCATCAGCACTGTTCTCCTATATTGTGCATGTACAGTCGTCAACATGTCTACATCTTTGGTACAAATGTGGTACTTTTTTGTGATAAGATTGGTTGCCTGCATTTCCATAACTATGCTGCCAAATTTATAAATACTTATAAAGGTAACATGTCTAAACACTGCTTGACTTGACTGATTTGTAAATAGATGTGTTTCTGTGTACGATCTAAACGACATAAATGGTAGAAATGAAAGACTCAAATGCTGCAATGAGTTCAGCGAGGACACAAATGTGTAGTAAACACGTACTGAAGGAACCACACCCATACTTCACAACACAAATACAGGAGTGGTGCAATCAATACCCTCACTTGCATGTGTAGAATATGAACACATGCATCCTTTCTCTTAGCGAATCTGATGCGGTGCCACTCGCTTCGCATATGGCGCATACAGTCGTACACAGAGGCTGTCTTACAATCAGAGGCTATAGGGAACAATGGCTCAGAAGAAAGTGATGTCACCACAGATTGCTCCCTTTTCAACAATGTGTCCTTCAACTGTCCGGTGTCGTCGTGGAGATGGGACAATCGCTCTACTGTCCCCGTCCTCACAGATAGGCTGTGGCCACCTACGGCTGCCTCTGTCCATTCACAGGGACACATGGGTGGTATGTGGCCTTCCAGAGCCCACGTCGATCATCTCAACGAAGGCATTATGCGACACGGGGGTCGCGCTCTCCACGCTTAGCATTCTGGTCTTCTCTGGATTGTAGCTGATGTTACTATTACCCACGAGGGGCAGAGCGGGACGTGCTGCATGAGTGTGCGATGCTTCGCTTTGAGTGAGCCCCGAACCCCGTCATCGAATCTGGGTCAGGAAGACAAGCTTCTCCTCAATGGGCAACACCAGCTTCACCGAGGGGAAGACGGCCTTAACCCTGGGCAACACCACCATAAAGAGGGGGAAGTCCAAGCTTGCCATGGGGGGTTCCTCCATCACCAGGGGCAGGAGCACTACATCTCTGGGCTCCTCTACCATCACCAGCGGGAAGACCAAGATTGCCCTAGGGGGAGCCTCCTTCAGCAGGGGCACCACCACCACCTCTTTTCGGAAAGCCATCTTCCCAAAACGCAAGACGCTCTAGATGAGAGGGGACCTCAGCTCGGGGGGGGGGGACAAAATATCACAAGAAAGGAGAAGAAAGAAGCACCATCACAAAGAACAGTTGGACACCACGATAGCATCTGCACAGGGTCTGACCCAACTGAGAGCCAAAACTGGATTAAATTTACTTTTGGACCTTTGACTTGTTTTGTGTCATGCCGGATTTATCAAGGAAACAGGTCAGTGGTGCTCAATTTTGTCTCATAATGTTATCTGCAAAGACAGAGTAGGTCAGTCAGGTTTTAAGGTATAATAGAGCTGCAGGACGGTATGTGCTCTTCTCCACCATGACAAACAAACTATACTGTGTGTTGGGGCAGAGATTCACAATAAATTTGTCACATTTAAGCTCCCCAAAGATATCAGCTCCTTTGAAATGACTTCATCTGAAGGAATCCAATTGCAAAATAAGTTTTGTTTGTTGTGATTTTATAGAGAATTGTACTATTCTGTCCAAAACTTAAGATGAAGAGACAAACATATGGTCAAATCTGGTCATTTGTGCAGACTTCAAAAGCAATTCCTCTTCATGCAGAGTGTTGAGGAGACCTTGGAAAACCAAGTGCCCCCAGTGGTTCCCAGGTCCCAGTATGGGAACCACTGATTAATGTCTAGTAACCCCTTTTGTTGATGTGATAGCATTTATAATCACAACAGAAGGCAGTTGCATAAAGGCGATCTGACGCGATGAAGTGGCAGCGTAATCTCAAGAGCCACATAACAGCAGATCATTTTAAATGAATTTAAAGTCCTTTGATCTGAAGGGGGAATTGCTGGCGTGCCTTAAATGCAAATGGCTGGAGCGGAGTAGCAACATGCTCTTGGTACGATTTGACACTGAAAAACAACTGCAGGGCCTTCTGACAAGCTTCTTTTGTGCCCCCTCCCGCTCAGCTTGGATCGCAGCCAAGCCCACTCTCAGCGCTCTTTAAATGCCCTCTTGTTCTCCTTTCTCACCCCTCTACTGTACTTACACAAGAGCGTTTGATCCTCAGCACCACCTAGGATAACCACAACTGCATTTATCAGCGGTGACACCTAATCTAAACACATATTAACTTTCTCAGCTTTCATTTTCTCAACTTTTCCCCCCTGACTCCTTTCTCCTTTTGCCTCTTTCTGTCTCTCTCTTTAGTCCTGGCATAACCAGCAGGATCAGATGACACAGGCAGACTCCTTACTGGATGCGGCATTGTGTAACATCAGCCAGTGCTGTTGTTTATCATCCTGGACTGTCGGGGGAGATGTCCTGTCCCGTACTGGAGCTGCACAAACAGGCCAGGATAAAGAATCCTGTGTGCTTTGATAAATATTAAGACAAGAAAGATCATTTCGGCCAAATTCGAACAAACTAAAAGATGTAAAAATGCACCTACAGCAGCAGGGTGTGTCTCCCTCTCTCTCTCTCTCTCTCTCTCTCTCTCTCTCTCTCTCTCTCTCTCTCTCTCTCTCTCTCTCTCTCTCACACACCGGCCCCGTCTGTGAATAGGTGTCCAGGCAAAGTGTTTCATGGTCAGAGAAGGTGAAGAGGGATAAGCATGCAAGATGTACAGTGAGGGTGTTGGGCTGAGAATTAAAGAGTAAAGCAGATGTTTGAACCTGACAGGGGGGTAAAATTTAGTGGTGTCACAGAAAAATTGGTGGTGAGAGAGTATAGGCTGAGTAACAGCTGAGAGACCCCCAAATGTTTCGTCAGACCACCGTCTGCTGTAATCTTCACATACTTGACGATTAAAATCAGGGAAAATGCGAAAGAAACTGATCTATAAAACAATGTTATTCCAGACATGCAAAGATTTGATGTTATCCCTGAAACACGGAACCGAGAGAAGGGCAAAGTGGCATCCTTTACTATTCAGGATTTTTTTTATTTTAAAAAGCCACTTGCAGAAGAAGCATGAGATATGAATACGGCTGTGTTTACTACAGCACAGGACGTTTTATTCTGTCCTCTCGAGCCACGCCCCGGAAGAGCTCAAACCTCAGCCAAGATGCACCACATCGCCTCCCTCCCTCCCTCCTTTCACTCCCTGTTCCCTTTTGTTTACAGGAGGTAGCTGAAGGGATACCACCTTAAGTCTCACTTATCTTATCTATGTTTTCTTAGGTTCACCGTGTCCACGGCAACACCATTCCTCCAGTCAACGGCATGAGACTAAAGCAACAAAACAGTAAATTTGAAACATTAAAGTGCAGCATGTAAACAAATTGCATCATGACTGTCTGAATATATTGCCTCAGATAAAAGCAAACTTGGACTTTGATGAAAAATTCCCACCGACTGCAGAAAAGCCTCAGCCCTGCCGTGTTAAGATTAAACCTGTTGCTAGTGGCAACAGCACAGAGATACAGCTGATCACGATGACACTGCTGTCACTGTGGACATGATGAATATCACCAAGTCTCCTAAAAGCCAATTAGACAAAGCCCATTTGGATTTTTCTGATGTTGCCGGGTAAAGAAACTGCAGCTGAAATGGTTCTTTTCACGTGTTAACCCTCAGTGTGAAGGCTGATACGAGCCTCTGCAGGAGGAGGAAATTAAGTATTCTTCTTAGTTAATATTTGTTGCAACTTTTTTACCTGACATTATCATCTGCCATTATTATTCTCAGTCTGAAGTCTTTATTGTAAGCCTCGTGCAGAAACTGTTCCCTGTGGTGGTGCACAATGTTTGATCAGGTTTTTCTTTATTATACACAAATGTCTATTGCTGTACATATGTGTTTCTAATTCATGAAATGGGCTCATTCTGTTAAATATGACACTGTAAACTAGAGGCACTGAAACACTGAGCAGACCTCTGTGCCTGCTTTTTGTGTCCCATATTGTGCCAGATCATGTGAATACACTTTTTCAAAAAAAAAAGAAGAAGTAAGGACTGTGATGCTAGTTTTGTCTTCGTTATGATCCCCCCATGGTAACAACAAGTGAGTGTTTTGGCCCCAAACCTGAACAGAAACAGCCCCTTTCTTTCTCTGAAGTCCCACAAAGGAGACATAACTTAATCAAAAACGACTTGTTAGGAGTTGAACATGTTAATCTGTGTGTGCGTGTGCTGATTGTATTTTAAACGTGTATGATGTGACAGTGAAGGAGAAAAGAGGTCAGACTTTATACATAAATACTTGCATTAGGGGGGGAAATAAAGGCTTGGCCTGGTGTACTAATCGAGCACTAACGTCAGCTTAGTTACTGTAGCCAGGCAGCAGTTGGAGCTGTGGAAGTAGCTGTGTCTCAGCAGCACGACAGAACCTGGATCGTGGATCCTGCACCAACACGATGCCCAGCCTGGGGCCCACACTGCTGATTCAGAATCTCTCTCCAATGAGATTGTAAGAACACACAACAACCTTTGACTACTTGAATCACCTCTGACCAGAACGGCATCAAAACATTTTTAAATAACAAAGTCAGAAACATCATGAATGAGGAGATGCAGATCTGACAGCGACACAGAAGACGTTGCCTCCAACTGAACCTAATCAATGTCATGTTGTCCATTAGAAAATGGAAAGAAAATTGTGTAGTTAAGTGTTACTGATGGAAAGCTGTTTGAGATTTATTTCGGTCTTGTCCTGTGTGTTTCTTATTAAAACGATTAAATAGGTCATGGCGCGGTCAGGCCAACCTAAAAAAACAACAGTGTTTTTGTTCCGTCCCTAATCTTTCTCTGTGTCGTGAGTCCGTCGTGAGAACTTTTCTTTCTTTGCAGGCATGCTCTGTGTGATGTTGTGTGTTTTGCTTCACTGTACGTGTCACTAAAATGCAGACAGAACCTTGGACAGAAAGGAACTGGAATAAAAAACGCTTGATTGTGTGTCTACCTGAGAGTCTGGGCTTTCTTTTTTTTACCATGTACATTCACTGTGGATATTATAATAAGGCCAAACAGGTTGGATTCCTAGAAATGAAAACGCAGCAGGATGTGGAGGCATGACGTCACTTTGGCAGAACGCCTCACACGCTACATAAATAATTACGTCCCTGTCTGCAGAACCATTTATGACTGAAGTCAATTTGCAATTTAAAAACCTGTAGCAACGCTGTACTAAAATTTACGAGAGCAGTATAAAAGCATCAAAGTATGAGCTGTAACAAGTCTCTGGTGATCGGGTATCGGGATGCTGCAGATAATATCCTCAAAACATAACAGCTACACAGTATCCCTGTTAAGAATATTATCATTAATGAAAAACATTAATGTATGTATATTTTATATTGCCTGTTGAGGAACATTATTGGACACCATAAAACAGGAAAAGGTCATCACTAATATTATATTACCGAGTCCCTCGGAGACGCTTCAGTCCGAAAAAGAATAATTACATAAATACTGCAATAGATTTTAAGCGCATTTAAAGGTCCTATATTGTTTAAAGTGAGATGTTTTGTTATAAAGTAGGTTGAGGTGCTATATAAATACTCAATCAGGCACAGGTGTATTCAGAAAAATCAAAGCATTTAAACATGTTCTAGTAGAAAACCCAAAATACAAGTATACACCTGAAAACGTGCACAATATGGTACCTTTAACTCTATATTTGACTTCACACAGGCTGAGAGTCACAAGATGATTAAAGGGGAAAAGAAGGAAAAATATGTATTTATTTGTCATAAAATAAGAATTTTTCTCTAAATTTGTGCTATTTTTATGTGAAGTTCTGGATACATTCACATCCTCTAAGCACCTGAAATACTCAAAAATCAATCTTTGGACAAACGTCACACCAATAATGTTCACATTACGGACTCAATATGTAATTCTAGGCATTTTAGGGGGGTCACAAGACAAAAAAAGGTTGCAAACTACTGGATTAGATCCTAGTGAGACACACGACTGATGACAATGACAACATGACATCACTGTGAAAGAAGTAGAGTAATCGACACAAGCACCTGGACATCATCGGGTGAGTTAAAGGTCCCTATAACCTCTCTGAACACTGTACAAGATGCTGATTAATCAGACGGCCCATGAGCACTCACTGTACTGTGCAGGCTAAGGGACGCTGATGGGAGGAGGAGCAGTCCTTGCGCTGCTCCCAATAACCTTGTCCCATTCAGGCACTCGACCTCATGGAGGAGGAGACCTGCTGTTGTATTTCATCTCCGGCTCTATTATGATAGGCAATAATAACCCATGATAATCTCATTTTAATTCATCATTTGAAGCTGCATTTATCAGTATAGACGGGAATCATTCAGGTGTATCAACCTATTAAAAATAAAAGAGACTTTCCTGTGAGATTTTTAGATATTAAAGGAAATAAAGATATGATCTTTAGAGGAATGTCAAAGCATCCAATGAACACACTGAAGATTCATATTATAGGTCAACAGAAGCTGGTGTTATGAGGGGTATGTGAAGGTGAACACGCACCTGCCTCCTCTAGCATCAATTTCTTATCAATTTATTGTCATTTTTCTGCATTATTTTCCATCTATTGTGTGTTCTGCTGCATGCTGGAGTACATAAACCTCCTCCACTGCGGTCATTTCATTAAAAAGATGAGCTGAGCACCATGCACGGGGCTGGTTATTTCAGAAAATGCTTTAAAACGACGGTGTCGTGATGTATACCTGCAAACCGTGATGAGGTTTTTTCGCTCCACACCGACGCCCCGGGCAGACGGCTTTTTCGATGTCAGACCCATAGCCATTGCTGTGTGCATGCAGCCCGACTCCATCCAGCGTCGGCCCCGGGGCCTCTTCGGGATCCGTGCCCAGGCCAGGACCCCTCCCTCCGCGGGCCCAGTGTCCTACAAACAGTCGCTGTCCTCTGCGGAGAGCCACGGATGCTGCTGCTGCTGCTGCTGCTGCTGGAGGAGGAGGAGGAGGAGGACAGAGAAGCGTCAACCTACAGATGATTACACGACTTTCAAAATAAAGGATCACCCTCACTAATTTACATTTCGTTGTGGAATAATGCAATGTTTTATTTCCTAGAACATGTATGTTCATTTATCTTATCATTTATTTTGTATTATTTGCAATTTATGCAATTTTTCTTATTTTTTACTCTTTTTTTTGTAATATGTTATTTGTTTTTGCTCCTCATAATCATTCTGATACAGTTTCAACGTGCTTTGTCGTTTGTTAATTTGTTCGATGGATAAAAAAATAAAAATAAACTTTTATTTCCACCTTTATTTCCGGTTTTTATTCAGCCTACGTCATGCACTTGACAGCTGGGGGAAATGATGCCTTCACGTACTTTTTGACTCTCGTACTAAAGAGCTCTCAAGATGTATGTACAACTTAAGAACACCCCAAATGCATGCAGTTGGTTTGGAAAACTAATCTTTTTTCTGAATGCATTGTAATTGAACATTTTGAGTTAATATGTGCTTGTTATTATTAATTTATTTGACGTAACTGTGCATCATCACGTAGCACCAACAACGTAGTTAGTGAACCCAGAGTTTATTAAGAGTGTTTTAAAGACTTACCAACTGGCCCCTGTACCAGCTCCTCTCATAGTAAAGTCCATTGAAGTCGATTGCCAAATTGAATTCAAAAGGAAGGAGCCCATTGGTGCTTTGTTTTCTGTGTAGGGACTCTTCTCATGCTGCTGCAGAGGTTTGGTGTTATTTTGAGCAGTATCAGTGAATAAAAAAGATGTTCTAATGTGTTCACCGTACTGCCCCGAGCTAATCACTGTTAGCCACGTCCAGGTGTTACCTGGTGTGTTCTACTGGATTTCTCCGTTAATCGTTAATATATGAAAAAAATGTCTTGATGGCTTATTTGATGAGTGTATTTGCCAAAAAAGTCCATGGGATGATTTTACACCAGAATTACGCTTCAGAGAAGGCGCCTCCAGCAACACGGAGCTGCCTGTGGACACCTGTCTGTGAAGAGCGGGGAACAGCAGACCTTCTTTTTTAGTATTTCATAAACAAAAAGGGGGACCTTGGACCCTTTTTTTAAAAAAGGCGGGGAACATAGGACCCGGGGAATGTAGGATCCGTAGAACATAGGATCCGGGGAACATAGGACCAGGGAAACATAGGACCCGTGGAATGTAGGACCCGGGGAAAATAGGACCAGTGGAACATAGGACCCGGGGAACATAGGATCCGGGGAACATAGGATCCGGGGAACATAGGACCCGTGGAACGTAGGACCCGGGGAACCTAGGACCTGTGGAACATAGGACCCGGGGAATGTAGGATCCGTAGAACATAGGACCCGAGGAACATAGGATCCGGGGGGAACATAGGACCTGTGGAACATAGGACCCGTGGAATGTAGGACCCGGGGAACATAGGACCTGTGGAACATAGGACCAGTGGAATGTAGGATCCGTAGAACATAGGACCCGTGGAACATAGGATCCGGGGGGAACATAGGACCCGGGAACATAGGACCTGTGGAATGTAGGACCCGTGGAATGTAGGACCCGGGGGGGAACAAAGGACCCGGGGAAAATAGGACCTGGGGAACATAGAACCCGGGGAACATAGGACCCGGGTAACATAGGTACACTCCCTAAATAAAAGTGTAAATAATCTGTGAACGCAGCAGTCCGCATCGGCCAATACCGATACACCTAAAAAACACAAATATCAGCTGATAATATCGGCCGGCAGATGTATCGGTCTATCACTATATTATTAAGTTGCTTTTTTATAGAATAAAATTTGTGTTGTGGATAAGATTGTGATTTTATTGATTCTTTTGTTGGGGTACAACACTGCACTGTTATGGACACAATCGTCTATAGTCCCATATTTCCGTGAGCAGTGAATGCATCTGTAGCCGCTTTACCAAAACATCCGCGACACCAGGGGGCGCTGTGGTGACGGCGGTTATTTACACCGCACAGAAGGCAAGATGGCGGAATCTGAAGAGCAGAAAGCGGGTCCTTGCACTTTCCTGTTCAAAAAATCCACAAAGAAATTCTCTGGACGAAAGAGACAAGCGAGCGACAGCGACAAAGGTAGTAATTTATCATTTAGCTGGTGTTTTTAGGATTTTTTTCAGGATGAGACACCTCTGTCCGTGTGTCGGTAACGCTGTGGCTTTGTCAACGGTCCAGAAATGTCAAACAAACTAAATACGTTGGATTAACCTTAACTAGCGAGTGTTTATGTGATAATATATATCATTATTTAGTAGTAATACTAATAATATTTGCCTGAAAGGAGCCAAAGATAAGAGCAGCTGTGTACACCGTTGGCAGGTTGTGAATGTTTTCCTCCAGCGTTAACGCTTGTTGTATGGTGCGTTCCAGCTCCCTCGGAATTTGAAGCTTCATGACATGTTCGCGCATTTTGTGTTTTTGACAGATTAATAATACGGACATTGCCAGTGGCAGGGTTGGTACGGGTGCTTGAAATCCTTGAAATAGCTTAATGTTGTGTTTTCAAGGTCTGAATAGTGCTTGAATATTGGATAAAGTGCTTGAAAATGCTTGAAATTGTATACGCGTTTCTATTACGGGACACACTCTTGGTTGTTTATAGCGTAATACCGTGTTTTTAATATGATTTTTTTTTAAAACTGAAATATGTATGTATTCGTATAAATATGTAATGTATTTAACAGCTGCAAGGTGCTGGATTACCATGAAAATGGACCTTGAAAGTGCTTGATTTTGACCTTGGAAAATGCGTACGAACCCTGCAGTGGTGAAAACAAGCATTTACTATTAAAAGTACTAAAATACCACACTGAGCTACTCACTACAAGTAAAAGCCCTGTATTCAAAACCTTACTTTAGCCAAAAGTATATAAAGTAAAAGTTCCCTCTCAGTATTTTACTATCATATACAATGTTTCTGGATGGATGCTTCTGCTGCATTAATGTGCACGTAGCATTTTACTGCTGTAGATGTTTATGTCTATGTTGTTTAATTCATTCATATAAAGTTGGTGAGTTTAATCTACAGTAATGGATCATATACTGTAAGAGCATATGCTGTCCCGTGAGACCCATAGGGAGGATTCCTAGATTGTGTCTTGGTGGAAAGGTTTTCGAGGAACGTTCATGTAATAATATCAGAGGTGTAATGACTTCTACTCAAAGTCAGTGTCCTATTTCCTTTCACCGTTGGAAAGTAGTGTTTCCTAACATTAGCAGGAATATTTGGAATTACTTCAATAGATTTTTTCGTCCCCAATAAGGTTAAAGAAAATTATATTCAAATATTACACCGATATTACCCATGCAATGACTTTATTCATGAATTTAGACCTGACATGAACCCTGTGTGTCCCTTCTGTAAAGAGGAGATTGAGTCCTTGTCTCATTTATTTTATGCTTGTACTCATTCATGTTAATGTTACATGTTGCATTACTGTTACTCTTTGGTTGCTTGCATCTCTGGAAGTCTGTCTCTGTCTCTGTCATTGTGTCTGTCTTTGTCTCTCTCTGTCCATCTCTCCGTCTTTTCTCTCTTTCTCTCTCCTTCTCTTTCTCCCCAACCGGTGCAGACAGACGTCCGTCCTCCACAGAGCTGGGTCTGTCTGACGTTCCTGTCTGTTATAGGGAAGGTTTTCTTTGCCACTGTACTCTACGGGGGAATTGTTGGGTCTATGTAAATCATAAATAAGTCATAGAGAGTGGTCTTTACCTACTCTGTAAAGTGTCCTGAGATAACTTTTGTTATGATTTGGCACTGTAAATAAAATTGAATTGAATTCATGTTACTTTTGGATTCAAATCTCTTTATTAATGTGGGAAATTCATAAGGTCTCGGTCCCTATAACGGAATATATGGTCTTGAATGTAGAGTCTGACAACAAGGAAGTTGATACAGTGATAAAATTGCTGTGGCTTTTGGGCAAATATCATATTCACAAGGCCATTGTTCTTCAGTTTCTTTCAAGCACAAACTTATTTTATGGTGAACTTCAGACATTCTCTGACTCTGTATGTAAAGTATTTAAAAACAAAAGAAGACTTCCCACATCTTGAAGAACACTATAGACTACATTGCCGGGTGATTTCAGGGTTTTTTGTTGTTGTTATGAAATCAAACTGTATGTTTGTGTGTAAAACTCCCCCCTTTACTTTTACGTATTTTGTAATGTCGTAATAGTATGGATAATAAAGTTCGTTTTTAAAAAAAACTCTAAAAAGTCAACTTTTCATGGTGCCAGAAAAACGGCCCTGCTTTCAGCTTCATGATGATGCATTGTCCAGCTGATCCAATGTGCAAAGAAATAAAGTGTCACAAACAGAAAAGATATGAGAAAATGTATGTTACTGCCCACTACTGGAAATTGGCACATCTGCTGTCAGCTATTATTCCTTATGGGCTTGAAGGGAAGCTGCGAGAAGCATTCAGATTTCAAAATAAGATGCTTAAAACATGCTACTGTGTGCGTGTTGTTGTGTAAACTTGTCGTTTTAAATGTGCCATTTAAAGGTCTTGCCTATTCTTTTTGATGCTTTTAATGTTAACTAATTTTCTGCACTTTAAGGGATTGTACTGTACATTTCGTTGCACCGGTACGACGACTATAAAGACAATTCAATTCAAAATGAGCTTTAACTCATTCTTTTTTTTTCAGATGGTAACAGTGATGAGGACCAGAGCTCTGTGGTCAGAAGAGGAAAGAAAGACACCCGAGTCAACCCCATGATTCAAAAGGTACCATAAATAATAATGAGTCCTTACCCCAAGTGAAGGAGTTCAAGTACCTCGGGATCAGGTTCACGAGTGAGGGGACGATGGAGCGTGAGTTTGGCCGGAGAATCAGAGCAGCGGGGGCGGTGTTGCAGTCGCTCTACCGCACCGTGACGAAAAGAGAGCTGAGACGGAAGGCAAAGCTCTCGATCTACCGGTCAATCTTCGTTCCTACCCTCACCTATGGTCATGAAAGCTGGGTCATGACCGAAAGAACGAGGTCGCGGGTACAAGCAGCCGAAATGGGTTTTCTCAGGAGGGTGGCTGGGGTCTCCCTTAGAGAGAGGGAGAGAAGTTCAGCCATCCGTGAGGAACTCGGAGTAGAGCCGCTGCTCCTTTACATCGAAAGGAGCCAGTTGAGGTGGTTCAGGATCGTCTGGTAAGGATGCCCCCTGGGCGTCTCCCTAGGGAGGTGTTCCAGGCACGTCCAGCTGGGAGGAGGCCTCGGGGAAGACCCAGGACCAGGTGGAGAGATTATATCTCCACACTGGTCTGGGAACACCTCGGGATCCCCCAGTTAGAGCTGGTTAATGTGGCCCGGGAAAGGGAAGTTTGGGGTCCCCTGCTAAAGCTGCTGCCCCCACGACCCGACCCCAGATACGCGGTTGAAGATGAGATGAGATAATAAAAATAGTAATTTTAAAATCCATTTTGAGTTTAAAAGTGAGATAAGCCTGACCCTGGTCTTGTCCCTGTTCAGACAAAGAAGGTGGAGAGAGATGATGAGACGTCGTCCAGTGAAGGTGAAGGAGACAAAGAGCAGAAGAAGATCACCGTTGCCTACAAGTCCACACGCTCAGCAGTGAGTTGAGGCTTTTCTTTCTCACTGCCATTTTGAACTATTAAATGCAATGGTATAAGCAACAATCTCTTAAATGTGGAGCTCTTCCTCACTCGTTTCTGTTCTCTCGATCAAACAGAAACCAGAGGGACCCGAGGACATGGGTGCAACTGCTACATATGAGCTGGACACAGAGAGAGACAAGGATGCTCAGGCGATCTTTGAGAGGAGTCAGAAAATCCAAGAGGTACAGGAGATTACGTGGTTATTCTTCATGCCGCATTTTTGGCAAAAAACTACAATTTAATATACATTTAAGTAGATTTTGAGATATATATTAGTTAAAAATGTTGTGCAACGGCACCAGCTCATACCTGACATATAGAATTGTATTTTTTTAGTTTAGTTTATATGCTTATTTTATGTGCTTCTTGTTGTCAATCCTTTAGTATGCTTAGTTTTTCAGTTTTTTATTTTTCAACTTTGGTTTTATTTTTATCCGTAAGTTCTGTTACATATATAATTTCATAATCTCGATTTTATGCAGTCTTATGTGTGAGGCAAATCAACTAAAAGTAAACTAAAGTTTCCGGACGATCCCTTTTTCTCCTTCAATAGGAGCTGGAGGGTAAAGAGGATGATAAAATCTACCGCGGCATCAACAACTACCAAAAGTTCATCAAGCCCAAAGATACCACCATGGGCAACGCCTCCTCCGGCATGGTCAGGTGAGTACCAGGACGAGAAATATTCACCACACTCTTCACGAACGAATGCTAATCAATTAGTATTATAATTCATGAACAGAAAAGGACCAATCCGAGCCCCTGAACACCTGAGGGCCACGGTCAGGTGGGACTACCAGCCGGACATCTGTAAAGACTATAAGGAGACGGGTTTCTGTGGATTTGGAGGTGAGATTCGTACCACTAAAAATATCAATGTCGCCTGTTGAATAACTTAAACTCTTTAACATCTTGACCATTCATTTCTTCGTGTTCTTCTCTCCTCAGACAGCTGCAAGTTCCTCCACGACAGATCAGACTACAAACACGGCTGGCAGATTGAGCGGGAACTAGAAGAGGGCAGATACGGAGCCAATGGTGAGTTTTATTCAGTCGTGTTTTTTTCGTGCCTGCATCAGTATTTCCTAATCAATTCTGTGTTTTCCTCTAGATGATGAGAATTACGAGGTGAGCAGTGATGATGAGGATTTGCCCTTTAAGTGCTTCATCTGCAGGGAGTCCTTCAAGAATCCCATCATCACAAAGTAAGCCTCTTTACCTCTTCTGCTTCTTCTTCACACTTTGTTCCCAATTGCAATGTGTTAACCACTTACATGCGTCCCAGGTGCAGGCACTATTTCTGCGAGGTCTGTGCTCTTCAGCATTACCGCAAGTCCAAGCGCTGCTACGTGTGCAACACTCAAACCAACGGTGTCTTCAACCCTGCTAAGGGTAAGTAGATTCTGTTAAAACACCTTTTAGATGGGGGAATAAAATACTTCCAAAGCAGCTTTCCCACTGGACAAAAAAAACCCCATTAACATCTGGCTTTTGTCTTCAGTGGGAAAGGTTACAACCGGCATTCATTCCCAAGGCAAATGGTGCTTTCTACTGTTGACTGACTTGAATGTAAGGAGAGCGTATCTCTTTTGGAAAATAGCAGAATCAGTATAAGTGTTGAACGAGAGAGTTAAGTCGAATGCATTATGAGCAGAGGAGAGTTTAAGTTTAGTAGCCAAGATGCCAAGTGAATGTCCAGCAGTGTTTGCAATTTTGTGCACTGCGTCAGAAAGCTACACTTGTCTATTGGCAATGGGAAGGAATCTATCGTCTATTTTAAAGGGTTTTTTATATTTAAAAACATGCGTATACAAGCTAATTTCAACAGAACGTATACAAGAAATTCATGTGCTGAATGTAACTTAATGGTTTCCTTCAATCTATTATATCCCCGTTATTCCAGAGTTGATGGCTAAGATGGAGAAACGCAATGCCGCAGCAGACCAGCCACCATCAGATGAGGACGATTAGCAACGTCTGAACCTTTTCAACCCTCCCCTTATGTGTTTGTCTGTGTAAATTTGGAATAAAATTACTTTTTTTAAAAGAAATTTAACTGCCTCGCTGTGTGGTATCCAAGTGCCCAAAACCGCAGTTCCTCCAATGACCATTTGACTGGCTCCAAAACAGAGTCCCCATAGTCTCCCATGTTAAAATACTTAATTATTAAGTATCAAGTTCTGTCTCATGAAGCGCTGGCCACTTTGAGGGAGAGGCAGCTGCCGTCACAGGTCACTAGCAGATACTGTAGGCTTCTTTCGGCCCGCCTTAGCTCAATCCATGCTCTACCCTCTTTGCCCATTTTTGGATTAGCCGGGAGCAGGCACCGCCACGATTGCAACGGCCTCCGAAAACCACATTTCATACAGTTAAATTAAAACATTAAAGTGAACATTTATTGTTAAAAGTCAAGTTTCGCTGAATTTGCAACACAACGCTTTGCCCTCACTTTTCAAATGTACATGCAGACAAAACAAGCACCAATGTAACATTCACTTCTGAAGTTAATAAGCAACATCACACCCAAGAGCAAGTTCAAGGAAATACATACTTCTATGCTCTGATGCTTCAACTAAACAGATGTTAATGCTTTAACCTCTGTGCAACAAAAGTGACGTGTAAAGCATGAGATGTGGTTTACGCTGTAACACAAGCAGAGAGCTAAGAAATGCGTATACATGCTGTTCACTCTTGACTCTGGGGACAAAGTCAAAACCTTCCATCTGGTGTAGAGAGGGCGGAGTGAGCCGAGGACCCGTGTGCACCCTTATGGTGATCTCACTGAGCAGATGGACCGCATCACACGGCCATGTTCAAACAAGAGGTAGAGTGTCTCCTCTCAATATTTAGTAGCTTCCCACTGATCCATTTAAGAATCTTTAGGTCTCAGCTACATCTACATCCATAGGTCCTCCTCTGAAGCCTCAGCAGCTGCAGGAGCAATAGAGGAGTCTAGGTGTGTGTGAAATAGAGAGAGGCCATCAATGCAGTACGAGAGTCTGTGCATATCTAGAGAGCAAAAGCATGTGTGAGACATCGAAAAGAGGCAAGACGGCTGCTGGCTTTTAACTTCTGTCTGAGAACAGCAACTTTTTTTAGTTTAAGATTTAAATTATTTACAAGGGGACCATTACAAAAACAAATCTCGTCCAGTTTGCTCTGAGAGTTTTCCATCAGAATGCCACGAGCAGCTCCCCGTCTCGTCCTCCACTGTCAGAAGTCCCAGTCGTCCACCTCTAGGTGGCTGAGGCCCGACTCCAGACTGGCCAGTCCGGAGTGGGAGTCCTGCGGCTGGGAGATGTCAAAGTTGGTAATGGGCGTCACGGGCCGCAACAGCTCAGGCAGCGCCTCCGAGGGCCGGCGTTTGATCTGAGAGGGGGAATAACAGCATATGAAGGAGAGGGTAATCTGTTAATATTACCTTTTCAATGTCACCATACAGTAATTGTACACAAAAAACACCTCTGTGCTCTAAAATCACAAATACCAAAGTTACAGGAACAGACGTGTTTTCATGCTACTGAGCAGAGAAGATAGTTTGCCACAGTAACACAACAAAATGGTAGAAAATGTAGTCGTTTCCATGAGTGATGATGTCAGTATTAAGCTGGTATTTTACACACCTGTTTGAAGAAGGGATGGCCTGTGAGAGTGTTTGCAGATGGTCTGAGAAGGAAAAGAAATAGTGTCTTAAACCTTAAATATTCTACATCATGTCACAGTATTTAAACTTGTAGGAAGAGAGGCCAACCTCTTTTCTGGGTCTCGCTGTAGACACAGCTCGACAAAGGCGTGAAAGTGCGGGGAGAACGTCCGGTTGTAGGGATGTCCTCCTGACGAGGAGGAGGGCTCTCCGTTGGAGTGGCGACCACATCCGGCTCCCGGACCCTCGCAGATCCCAGAGTCAGCCCCAGAGCGAGACGGTTTCATTGACAACTCCTCTGGTGGGATAGTTGTGGTGTCCAGCAAACACGGCACCGTCCCATTTAGCTTCTCCAACAGCATCTGTGGAAGTGAAGTGGATATGGACTCATCTTTCATCAATTTAGAGTTTTCAGTGTTCGTACGGCACAGCAAAATTTTACCACAGTTTTTCTTATTTTGTCACTAAACTTATGGCTCCAAAACAGACGAAGTGATGCAGAAGAGAAGGTGTGGAGCTGCTGGGTCTCTCCTCACCTGTGTGGCTGGCATGTCTTTGAAGGGCACATGTCCATTTGCCAGTTCACAGGCTGTGATGCCGAGGCTGTAGATGTCTGACCGAAAGTCGTAGCCCTGCAGGTTCTGACAAAAAACAAAACAACATTTACATGTGAAATTTACTTCACCATTTCACATTTGTTTAATTTGAATTTTTCCAGCTAAATGCATCACAGAGAACAGCATTACCAGAACTTTGAGGCAGAGACAGTATCATTATAGTATTATTTATATAACGCTTTAATTGTGGAGGAACGTACCTGCTGCAGCACCTCAGGGCTGAGCCAGGGCAGCACCTTGACGCTGTACTGGGGGAAGTCGTGGACAACTCTGGCCCTCTGGCCGTGACGGATCAGACTAAAGATGCTCCGGAGACCTGACATGCAGACCTGTCCATCGGCTGAGATCAACACATGACTGGCCTTCACACTCCTACACGTCGCCAAAGACAGGTAGGGAAAGGGAATGACACATTGACCTTTATTTACAAGTAGACCGGCATGTTTGTTGCTTTTATTGAGGGTTCCTAAACCTTTTCCAAAGTCAAATTCAAGCACCTTTCCAAGCATTTCAAGAACCAAGTTGACCAGAGAAACTTTTCTAGCATGCAACAACTTCATTTAATTATATATATTTTTGTGTGTAAAACCACATTTTTATCTACTCATTTGTGTCGTGATCACCTGCAAAAGCTGCTGCAAATTCTCCCCTAGAACAGGAAACATTGATGTCGTCCGCAAATAAGACAAACTTCAATATTCTACTTATATGCTGAACAAATAATTTAGGACCTAATGCTGATCCCCGTGGGACGCCACAAACACATTGATTTGTAGTCACTTATCTGCACAAATTGTTGCCGGTTTCTCAAATAACTCTTCAGCCAGTTGAGCACAACCCGTCTTTCTATTTTATTGAGTAATAGTCATGATCTATGGTATCAAATGTTTTGGTTTAATTTGGATTTTGCATTATAATTATATGTGATACAAAAAGACATAAAAACTGTGGAAAAAATGTGGAAGTTTATTAGCTTACCGGTGCACATATCCCATGTGGTGGATGTATTCAAGAGCTTTGAGCATGCCCAGCAAAATGTATGCGATTGTCAGCTCAGTCATACCATCAGCGAAATGTGAGCAGATCAGATCTCGGGCGGACCCTGAAACACCATCAAACGCAGGCAACCATGATGAGAAAGCTGCCCTATCAGTGCAGGATACTGTAAAAATGTTTATTTATTACATACAATAAAGTGCAGCACCAGTTAAAATGTATTCTCCTCACCATAAGCCATGAAGGGGGTGATGACCCAAAGCTCGTTCTCAGCTATAAAGACGCTCTTGTAGGGCAGAATACTGGAGTGGTGAAATAACTTTGACACGTGTAGTTCACCCTGGGAGGTAGATGAAAAAAGGAAATTACATCTCATCATGTCAGGACGACAGGCAGAGAGGAAAAGATGATTCTGAATCCAATTAGACATAAGAGGGCGAGCATTAGAGACAGGAAAGTTAATGAGAACTCAGACACAAGGGTTACATAAGTGTTCCCAATGCAGCGGTGAGATGAAAGATTTGATTTTTAACAGGAGAAAAGAAGAAACTACAGGGGAAACTGAGTCATGGCAGAGTGACGGGGTGGAGGGCTGACGCAAACCTGAAGATAGGTAACCATGTCATTAGTGCAAGATTCCAAGTCAATCCGTCGGATGGCTACGTGCTCCCCGGTGGGTCTGTATCGAGCAAGGTTCACCGTCATCAAGTCGTCCAATCCCCGGCCTAAAACCCAGACACAGACTTTATTTAACACATAACTATTCATGTCATTGTCACACAGGCAGAGGTTTTTGAGTATTTATAAAGTGCAGATACCAAACGAATGCACAGCTTGGCAATAGTGCTGTTTAGCTACTGTCCAAATTCTACATTTCAACATGAAAAAATAGGTTTTATCATTTTGGTATCATTGCCTATTTTAAATATAATGGTGCTGTGAATTAGTTTGATAAAAAACAATATGTCACAATAGGCTGTGCTTTAGCCAATACAACTTCTTATGGCTTTTTGCTCATAAAAAAAAAGAAACCTGTGGTCTTGAAATCAATACAAGTGCAGGTGTCTTTTCCGTATTACATACCGATACCGGTGAGGAGCTCGTAGGAGCCGCTGTCAGGGAGGAAGCTGCCCATGGTGTCCCGACGAGGGAGGGACGTCAGACTCTCCTGGCTGTCCTCATGGGCCTGGAGGCAGAGGGGAGGAAACGGAGCGACTGAAGATCAGCTGTGACTTCACTTGCTGCAGTGCAGGACTGTGTCAAAGGGCGTGTGTGAGTGACTACCAGAGGGGGTCAGTCATACTTAATGTGTGAGAAGAACTGTTAAAAAGATCAACCAAAGGACAAGCGTGGAGGTGTGTTATCAAGGTTAGTGTGACCCCCTGACACAAACCAAAGGGGAAAAAAGTGAATTTGAAGACACTCCTAACACACACTCGTCTGCTGTAGGTCTAGTAATTAAAGCATATTCTAATACCATACTGTGGATGCACGCAATATAAAAAAATGTGTGTTGTTTTTATGGTGAAAGACAAACAATAGAATAATACATAATCTACAGCCAGCCTATGCCGTCCTGTGTTTAGTTAAAAGTTAATGTTGTCGGCAGTGAGGACTCCTGAATTCCATCAGATTATTGCCATTCAGATGATGGAAAATGGACGGATTGCTTTAGCAAGCTGTGGAGGCAAATCAAGGCAGGCTGTATGAATATTTGGATTGTTTCCATGGTGACCAGAATGAAGATGTTCACATTCAAAATAAGAATGGAGCACTTCCTTGAGCATAATTGCATCCTGCGGTGCCGGAGGTGGCGTCAAGATCGAGATCAGCGACGCACACGCCTCTGAAAATATCCTCGCAGATAAAACCAAGAGTTGTTCCATGTTTATGTTAAAAACTGTCATGGCAGCAAAGCCAAACATGCTGTGGCAGCCATCAGCTTAGGGAACATCTGTATGTGATGGTCTTATCACATGGCTTGAATCGTGATGAGATTCAGAAGAGGGGGCTGCCATGCATTGCTAAAGCTGAACACATGGAACTCCATCCGTCTATAGCCCGCAGGGACACGCACAGTGGTGTCAAAAGTGTGACACTATCAGTTCACCACCAACTCAACAACAGGCCGTCAGCACAGACAGGCAGTGTCAACGAACGCAAAACACTCACAACACAAAATTAGACTTTTTAGTGAGGTGACACCAAACTCCAAAACAGTGCAGTTACCTGGAGTGCAGCATTTTAAAGGGATATTTCAGATTTTTTTTTTTTTTTTGTAGTGGGGTTGTGTGAGGTACTTATCCATAGTCAGTGTGTTACCTTCACTAGATGGCGGTCGGCACACCTCAAATTAGGGAAAGCAGGCAGGAGTAGAGACACAGACGTTTTATCTTGCTGTCAGACAGTCCTGTTTTTGTTTACGCAGCGGGAACTGAAGACGCTCTTTGCTCTCATCAGAGCCACCAGACCCCATTCACAAAAACAGTAATCTTACCAGAACACAGGAGTTGCTGGGGTACCGCTGCCTCTGTTGGCTAGTTTGTTTGTTAGTTTTGTCAGTTCCTAACCATTTTAAAACACCAAAGTCACACAATAACACACTAACTAACAGATTCAGGCAGTGGTAGACCATTAACTCCTGTGTTCTGTGAGGTAAATTTATTATTTTTGTAAGTGGAGTCTGGTGGCTTTGATAAGCGCACACGGCAATGGCCTCAGTTACCCCCCATGAAAATTTAAACAGGGATGTCTGATGGCAAGGTAAAGCGCTGAGAATATTTTAATAAAGCGTACACTTAAACTGATGTGATTTTTTTTAGGTGGCTCGTACATTGCTTAGCTTCTGTGCCTGTCCATCGACCACTATCTACTGTAGGTAATACACTGACTATGTATATATACACACCTCATACAACCACACTTCAAACTACCCCTTTAACAACACAAAGGACTCATATAGGACTATTTACATTTAACTTATTTACTATCTCTCTATCCCCCAACAAGAGAACTGGTGAGTGAGGTGACCTTCTGAGCTATGAGCATGTACAGCGTGTGTCATAAACCAGACACTCATGCATACACAAATGTGCAAAGCCTAAAGGGGGGTTGTGATTTCTTCTACATATAAATCTGTGTGCGCACATACACATGCATGCACGCACATACACAAAAGGGCGAATGGGGGAGGATGATGACAGGAGTACCACACTTACTTTCCTGTGAGAGAGTCCCTGAGCTTGCTCTGGGGTAGAAAAACCACATCAATGACATAAAGACATGTACAAACACAAAACAAGAGAAGGATCTGTGTTTAGAGCAGCTCTTGAACTGGGAAGTGCAGCATCTGGCAGTGGGAGTTTGCAGCAGGCTGCAGAATTTAATAGACAACGTTGCTGGTCTCACTAACATGATTTGTCTGGACCAGCAGCAGGTGACCACCCACAAAGAGACCCATCATCAATACACAGTTTTTATGAGAACTTGTGGGAACAGGATTAAACTGAAACTGCACTGCAAAAAGTATTTCTCACCCCAGTAAAGTGCTTAGATCTGCATAAAAGACAAATATTTTCTTCCGATATCAAAGGAGAAAATTAAATGAAAAACAATCTAGCTAAACCCTGCAGGTTCTTCCCAGAAATCATGTCAGGCAATGGGAATACACAGCCATAACAGAAATACGACTCTTGAACAAACATGCAGCATTGAGCAATGATCCGCCAGCAGGAAAATGAGGCAATGTTTGCAAAGAAATAAGGCACAGACAAAGCCAGAACATTTTCATAATACACAAAACTTCCATAGGACAGAATATACTGTGCACGTAAAAAGAAACAAAACAGATCAACGGCCAAAAAAATGATGTCTTTAAGCTTCAGGACAGTTGGAAAGGCTTCAAATGTTCCAGTCCAGTTAAAATAACATGGATAGTAAAAGCACTGAACCACTCAAGCCAAAGACCAACATAATTATTTACGTTTATAAAACATACAAAAAAGCTTGTATTGAGGTTTTCCCTATTAAGCTTTAAATATATATCTCATCATGTCACATTTTAAATGTTTTTGAAAGGCTAAAGGCCGACAAATACAGAATATTCCGTTAGATAAAAACATGTTGTGAATGTTGGAAATGATCACATCTGTCTTTTGTCAATAATACACTTTGACTTTGGATTCAACAACCATCTGGAGTTATTGCAAATGTTTGAATCACATGAGCCAGAAAAACATGCTTCTTGAAGCACCAATTCAATTAACAGCATTACTTATGTGGATTATAAGGATGTCGTAGTGCTTGTTAGTGATTTAAAAAGCTGTGAAAAGTGCAAAACCAGGAACGCCCTCGCAACAGATCACGATTAACCACCTGGCAAAGCTCCACTTCTACTATAGCTGCATGAAAAGGTGCAGAAAAAGTCTCTTAGCAATTAACAAAAAAAGTTTATGTAAGCTTTAAGTTGCTGTCATGAATAATTAGCCTAAACTAAAAACTATATAGTTGGCGAATGGACTTTAATTGCATTCTTTTTTATCATTCTGTTGTGCTTAATTTATATACTTTGTGTTTGCAGATTGGGTTGTATTATTTTGAGTGTAAATTTAGATTTTTCTTCACTTGGACTGTTGTTATTCTGCACTTTGTGATACCATGTAGGAAATACACCAGCCCAATGCAAAAACATGAGTATGCTGTTTGTAATTAACACTAATGTGAAGGCCTTCATCTCATATTTATAGTCATTTCATTTGAGCACCATGCCGAGTTATATACTTTGTTGTTTCTTTATCTTACGTGTTGACAGCTCTGACTAAATTCAGAGTTTATTGCTCAATGAAGCGAATGTGGGTAAACCTGTGAGTTATTGCAATAAATGTATTTAGTTAAATGTATTATTTATTTATATATTATTATTAAAGAGTTTTAAATGGTAAATAAAAAATGTCAGTAAAGAGTCAGAAAACAGTATGCAACCCTTTCACACGCAAGATAAACAAACACATTCACATGAAGCATTAAATAAAACAGTACATCATTTTATGGGACAAACCAACTTGAGACGTTAATTAAAGAGGGATTTTGTTTGTGCTATCCTCTGATAAATCCGCCTGATGTGAGACAGAATGGTGGCGGATTCAAAGGTCTGGACCCCGGCATTTTTGTAGCAAACAGAAACAATGATTCCGTAACGCTCAAGACAGGGAACAGATGACTGGATAAATATATTTCAAGGATGACATCTGAGAAGCAAAGCAACCACTAGTTTTGTTTTCCGCTTGTGCTCAAGAGGAGCCGAAAGTGTAAGCAGAGGTTTGGAAATGTTGAACCGTTTTGTTGTGTCTCAGTAGGCCTCGGAACCTCACCTCCAAATAACTCCAAATCCCGCAGGCTCTCCACACTCAGTTTCTCAGATACCCAACGCTGACAGACACAGAGGGTTAAGAACAGACATGGAGAGAAGAGAGAAAATGCAAGCAAGAATAAGGAAACGTTCCACAGAAACAGAAACATATTCAAAAGCTGCTGAATAAAGATGATTCATGCTGGCTTCCTAATTTGCAGCTGCTAGAGATTTCTGTCTCTCACGCAATGTCCTTTTTTGGTCTTGTCATGATAACAATAGTGCCTGGCTGCTTGTAATGAAAGCTGTCATAGATTGTGAATATAGTCCAATTTCCCTTATACTGAGTAAGATTCAATGGAAATACAAATTAACAACATACAAGTACTGTAGATCTAATCCTTGCTCTAGTATTAATTATTCCGTAAATGGGTGGCAAACACTTACAAGAAAAGACATGGATCCTCTTGAGTGTGTTGCATATGAAATGACGAAAACAGGGAAAACCTGTGAAGACAAGTGTTTGGTCTCATTATCACAAAATGTATGTGTGATGCAACTACACACTGTTTCACGTGCATAACAAAACACAACATTAAACCAAACAATAATACAAATACAACATCATTACGAATAAGTAGTAATCACTCACTTTCACATTCAATGTTTAGTCTATAATATAGAATTACAGGTACAGATACAGAAGAGTTCTGCAGTCTGTTCTTCTCTTTAATGGCAAAAGGTTTAAATAAAACATGACAGGGGTATGCTGTAATATTACCAGCCAGAGACAGTATTCTTTTAGTATACGCAGTTTGAAAACTTGACTCATGTGTTTGATGCATAACAGTCTACCTTTAAAGCTGAACATAGAGACACCTGTACCATGCATGAGTCCATACAACAGAACACATTAAACTGGAACAATCATGTCAGACTTGTTGCAATTGCTCCATATAACCTCAGTCCCTTAACAAAGTAAATACAGTGTTGTAACTTACTACCGATATAATCTGTGCACCCCAGGATAAAGCCGTGTCCAGTCCACACAGATGCCTGGATATTTAAACTTGTTCAATCTGTGTGTCATGGACAGTAACTGGTAGAGAAAATGATTATTTCTTGTGTATTTTGGATTTATAATTATTATTTATGTTCACAAAATGACTCCATTATCCCCACTATCTGTACATTACTGATACTGCAACTACCGATTATTTTCCTTATAAATAAATCTGCTGATAATGTTTTCAATCAAACGATAATCGTTTAGTCGAAGGCAGCAGCCCGTATCGGCCGATACGATACACCTAAAAAAACACAAATATCGTCCGCCGGCCGATGCATACGTCTATCACTAATTTATAAATATATTTCAGCATGTATTTATGTATTCGTGTATTTCAGCATGTATTTATTTCTAAATGTATTTATTAATTTATTTCAGCATGTATTTATTTCTGTATTTATTTAAGCATTTACTTATTTATTCATTCATTTATTTCAGCATGTATTTATTTATTTATTCGTGTATTTTAGCATGTATTTATTTCTAAATTTATGTATTCATTTATTTCAGCATGTATTTATTTATTCGTGTATTTCAGCATGTATTTATTTCTAAATTTATGTATTCATTTATTTCAGCATGTATTTATTTCTGTATTTATTTAAGCATTTACTTATTTATTGTTTAATTTATTTCAGCATGTATTTATTTATTTGTGTATTTCAGCATGTATTTATTTCTAAATTTATTTATTAATTGATTTCAGCATGTATTTATTTCTGTATTTATTCATTTCAGCATTTATTCAATAATGTATTTCAGCATGTATTTATTTTGGTATTAATTTATACATGTATTTATTAATTTATTTCAGCATTTATTTATTAATTCATGTATTTCAGAATGTTTTTATTTCTCAATGTATTTATTCATTTATACATTTATTTATTTATTTAATTCAGCATTTATTTATTCATTAGTTTATTTCAGCGTGTATTTATTTCTATATTTATTTATTCTTAAATTTTAGCATGTATTTATTTCTGTGTTTATTCATTTATACATCTATATATGTATTTATTTATTGAGACTCAAGTCATGTTTAGTCCTCCATAACACAGAGACGATAACTTTCAACGAAAGCAAACGAAGTAATCTGAACAGACTAAAACCAAAAGTGAGTAAAATAAACCACTAACTTACACCAGAATCGTGTAAAGCAGAGCTCAGTTGTTGCTAATGGAGGCTGCAGCTAACAAAAGCTAAGGCAGCTACATTGACTTACTTTACCAACAATAAACGGCATCATTGCAATGTCTTAATAACTTACCTCTATGATGTTTGGAGCAGCAACGTCTGACTGGAGTAATATTAAATCTTAGGATCCTATATTCAGTTAGCCATCCTCTGCACTGGGAGGTCTGTCGCGACTCTCCCACTACGCTTTCTTTTTCAGTCCAGCGCGTCACTGTCGCGCCCTGACGACGTCAGACGCGACGCTTCCGTTTTCTGAAAACACTGGAGCGTTTACTGGCGTTAAAATGAGGTAAATACGCCTCGTTAGACACTTTTACAGAAATAATTGATACATTCACTCAACGAGTAATGTTGTTGTACACTGAGCGGGGTGTTTAAATGCAGTCTAACTTCACCACATTCACGCTGTGTCGACAATTAAGTTAGCATCGCACACTCGCATCTCGGCCTCTTTTAGCGGCCTTGAGCTAACGCTAACGTCATGTGTAGTATGTAGCCAATGTTATGTTGTTATCCAGTTACTGTATATCTAGTTAACTAACTGTAGAGCCCTGACTCAACATTGCGAATTGTATTCTCGAGTGGGATGGCCTTTGTCTACCAGGAGGCTGGGTCACTGGTGCACTTTTATTTACAAGGCCATGCTTGGTCTACTGCCTTCATACACCTGTGATTTCATTACACGGAGAAGTGTTGATTGTTGTGGTTTGCGTTCAAATGAGCAGCCTGTTCAATTTGCCCGCACAAAACTGGGAAAAGGGCTTTCGTCTGCTCTGCTCCTTCTACCTTAAACATGCTGCAAAAAGACTGGAAATCAACTGAACTCGTTTCTTTGAATGCCTTTAAATCCAGACTGAGAGCACTCGAGACGACCTCCTTTATTTGTAACTGTTTTTTAAAGTTTTATGTGTTGTCTGTATATTGGAACTTTGTGACTTTTGCTGCCTCTTGGCCAGGACTGCCTCGAAAAAGAGGTTTTTAATCGCAATGGGACTTTCCTGGTAAAATAATGGTAAAATTAAAATATCTAATTGAGCCAGCAGCTGAATCCTAATGAAGCTTATGCTTTGCACTGTCGTGTTTAGCAAATTAGTAGTTTCTTCGGCATAATACAACCTAAATCAGACATTATGATTAAATGTACCAGTGTGTTTTTTGGCAAACAGGTGTGCCTCCATGGACATGCATGGAAATGTCTTATGAAATGCAATTGTATCTTGCAATACTTAAAATACTATGCATGCTCTATGTTGATTGATTAATGGTGGTCTATCGTTGCTGCGATGGACAAAACAAAAGTCTGTTGATTTGTAAAGCAACTAAAAACAAACCCGACTTTAGATAAGATTCAATTGTATTAATCCTCAAGGACATTCTTGTCCCAGATTGCTTAAAATTACGGTAACAATTACTAAAACAATAACATTATAAGATGACAACAATGACAAAATGAAATACGAAAATAAGATAACAAAAGAGCATCATAAAGGTAAAATATAAAATTAAAGTGTCTTAGCAGTAACATGCAAATGACATTACATGATGTAATAGGGATATATTGCACATTATAATGAACATAATATAGCCCATGGTATTGAAATAGAAAAATATTGCACACGAAGATGACAGGTATTTCAAAAGGGTATCATAACTCTCTGTAGGCACTGTATACACACAGAGAATCGCAAATGCACTCATCTGTAATACATGTGAATAACCTCTAATTTTCACGGCATTATTAGTGATGCACCAATCCATTTATTCCGATCCAGTCCGATACCTGGGCTGAGCGTATTAACTGATACCTGATACGGATCCAATACCACTGTTGAATGAATGAACCGTATACCTTGCCATGTGAATGAATGCATCAGGCTTGACATTAACATTTAGCCTTGTTAAAAAAAGGTAACAAATGAACACAGATATAAATGTACTTAATATTATTAATTAAAAAATAACAAAGTGTACATTAGCATCAAAAAGATAGAAATAACACTTCCTTGTAAAGTGCACAGCAAACGGATATTTTAAAATGTCGAACAGACCCAGCTCTATGGAGGACGGACATCTGTCTGCACCGGTTTTGGAGGAAGAAAAGGAGAGAGAAAAGACGCACAGATCGACAGAGAGAGAGACAAAGACAGACGGACATCTCTTAACATTATATTTATATCATTATTCTCAGTTCGATGTGTCAGCGTTCCTTCCTGTAGAAAGGGGAGGAGTTGTACAGTTTGATGGACACAGGTAGAAAAGACCTCCTGTGATGTTCTGTTGTGCTCTTTGGTGGGCCAAGCACTAATCCCTGAGGGACTACACAAAACAAAGATTCTGTGGGAACTCTGCAATTACCAATAGCAACACCAGAAGGCCTATTTTGGAGATCCAAATAAAACCAGTCAAACACAGTGCCAGATATACAAACATATTGAGAAGCTCAGTTAAAATTGAATGAGCTATGGTAAGATCTACAGTAGGAAAAGGATTAAAATAGATGAGTAGCCAGAGTAAGCTGCTAAAAGAAGATCATTGAATATGGGTCAACTGAATGGTTGGTCATTGAGGTAAATTAAACCACATTTTAAAACTCTTTGATATGGGTTAACATGTAGGAAAATCTTGTTAAAATCCAAAGGTGTGATGTCAGAAAGTTATCGATTTCTGGCAGAATGCCCGGAGTCCGTCATAGTCAACTAAAATACACCTGCTATAAATGGTCCTTGTTGACTAAATTGCAACCCGACGAGAGTTTTCCATGATGCAGTGCTGAGTCACATTTTAATAAACAAGAACCACAACAAACAAAGGAATGCCACATTTCTTAAACAAGATTTGGGATCTTAAAGGCTTGTTTTCCCCGTTTGTTTTCTCAGCTCCGGCATGAACTGGAACAAAGGTGGTCAGGGTGTGAAGCGAGGGTTTGGGTTTGGAGGATTTTCCCTGGCAGGGAAAAAAGAGGAGCCGAGCCTTCCTCAGAAATCTCACACAACATTTGGAGGACCCCCAGGGTCAAGTGGATATGGGAAGAACCAGCAGCTCCCATCATTCTACAAAATAGGGACAAAAAGAGCCAATTTTGATGAGGAAAATGCGTGAGTGCTACATCTCTCCCATGCATGTTTATACACATACACAAATGCTCACTTCAACCCTTTGATTTGTGGTGTTAAATAATGCATTTTTGTCATTTTCAACAAGGTATTTTGAAGATGATGAAGAGGAGTCCGGCAGCAATGTGGATCTGCCGTATATCCCAGCTGAGAACTCGCCCACGCGGCAGCAGATGCAGTCTGGGGGTGGTTCAGACAGTGAAGATGACCCCCTGGATGCCTTCATGGCAGAGGTCGAGGTGAGAAGAGAATTACAGTTCAGCAGAGACAAACTAGAATATGCTTCCAAATGCTTAATCATCTGTTTTCTCAAACTCTTTTTTTTCTCCTCCAGGACCAAGCAGCTAAAGACATGAGGAAACTAGAGGAAAAGGAAAAGGAGAAAAAGTCAGCCAAGTAAGACTTTTCATTTGTTGTTCTTGTCAGGTCTTTATGTAGGTGCTTGAATTTTGTATTCTCACCAGAAGGAAAAAAAGAATTGCCCACATGAAGTAATATTTTGTGAGCAAAAGTATAAGCCCTCTAATTGGAGATAATAATACTGTTAAATCGCATGTAACTTTTTTTCTATTCACTGTCTTTAACTATCAATAGAAATTTAGCTTTATACAGAAATTATATCTTAAGTTCCTTCTATTACTGGCACAAAGAATGGCACCTCAAGCAGTGTTTCTGCTGGTTTATTAGCTATCATCAGGTAAGCACTGACCTTAGTCATAATGGGATGTGGGCTGTCTTGGGTGTATGAACGAGCCGCAGGGAAGTTTTTTTTTTTCTCCGCTTGTCATTTCAGGGGTATTCGTGATGACATTGAAGAAGAAGATGAACAAGTGAGTGAGCCCTACAAAGTTCTTCATCCACTACATCGTTGATCAAAGACTTCTTCAGACCAAACATTCCCTAAATCTACCCTCTGTAATCTTACAAAGCCCCCCTGGCCCCTCTATCTGACTGTGCAGGTTGCATTTAGGATTATTATGATGGAGTTGTTTTTCTTGTGTAGATTATTCTTTCTGTTTTAGAAAAGTGTGAACAAAGCATGTTTTATTATTGATTTATGACAGCGAGTGATATGCTTTGATGTGATGTGATATGATATCAGGTTGTGCATAGTAATATATGTCCTTCTGTTGAGCTGAATGTCTCTTCAGGTATAAGTCAGTCACTGGTGCCTGGATGCTGTGATGAGCAGCACACTAGCTCAGTTTTTTACATGAAATGCTGTGCTCTCTGCAGGAAGCCTACTTCCGCTACATGGCAGAGAATCCCACAGCCGGGCTGACCCAAGAGGAAGAGGATGAAAACATTGACTATGACAGTGATGGAAACCCAATCGCCCCTACAACCAAGAAAATCATCTTGCCGCTTCCTCCCATTGATCACTCTGAGGTACAGCTGACACTGCTGATTGAGAACAGACAGTTTAAGAGTGTTGTCTTAACTATGGATTAACCTTTTACGTCTTTAACATGTCTTATGTTATGATTCTTTTCTTCTTCTTTTTTTAACAGATTGATTACCCACCCTTTGAGAAAAACTTCTACAATGAGCACGAAGAGCTGAGCAGCCTGACTGGAACTCAAGTGTTGGATTTAAGGCACAAATTGAACTTAAGGGTAGGTCCGTTATTCATGCACATGAGTATGTAAAGGTTATGTAGCTAAAAGTAAACATGCCATAGTACTTATTACTCTGATTCAGTGATTTTTCTTTTGGTGAAGATTCTTTTTTGTCAGTTTTCCAAGCCTTTATCATATAGGACAGACAGGAAATGGGGTGAGAGAGAGAGGGGGGGAGACATGCAGCAAAGGGCCGCAGGTCGGAGTCGAACCCGCAGCTGCTATATCGAGGACCTTCATCCTCTTTATATCTAACCACCGAGTCACAGGCCGCCCCCAAGACATTAGCCTTCTCCGTGTGTTAACTGTTTTTGTCATCTTCATAATTGTTCTCTCTTTGGATTTCTGTCTCTTTTTCTTGTGTTTCTCAGGTATCTGGTGCTGCCCCTCCAAAACCTTGCACTAGCTTCGCCCACTTCAACTTTGATGAGCAGCTAATGCACCAAATCCGCAAGTCTGAGTACACTCAGCCGACGCCGATTCAGTGCCAGGTATAGTGGAAGTTTATCTTAAGGTTGCAACATAGTTTAACATTAAGTGGCGGTTTCAACAAGAATTGTATTCTTGATCTGGGTTTTAGGGTGTGCCCATAGCTTTGTCTGGACGTGACATGATTGGTATTGCAAAAACAGGCAGTGGCAAAACTGCAGCTTTTATCTGGCCTATGCTGGTTCACATCATGGACCAAAAAGAACTGGAGGCAGGAGAAGGGCCCATCGCCATCATTGTGTGTCCCACCAGAGAGCTTTGTCAGCAGGTAAGAAATGGGAAGGGACTGAGTCAGACTTTGCGGATGTAAAGAGGACGTTGTTAAGCGAGTAATGTGCATCACTTTGTCAGATCCATGCAGAATGTAAGCGTTTTGGGAAAGCCTACTCGTTGCGTTCTGTGGCGGTATACGGAGGAGGCAGCATGTGGGAGCAGGCCAAAGCTCTGCAGGAGGGAGCAGAGATTGTGGTGTGCACTCCGGTAAGAAAAGAGACGACCAACTTCGACCGGCCTTTTGGAAGAAAATTCACACTCCACTGCTCCAACAAATGAGATATTTACTGTTTATGTTTGCACAGGGTCGTCTCATTGACCATGTGAAGAAGAAGTCCACGTCCCTGCAGAGAGTGTCATACCTGGTGTTTGACGAGGCTGATCGCATGTTTGATATGGGCTTTGGTGGGTTGGCATAATGAGTTTCCTATCAAAGGTGTTTTAAAGCTGTTTGTGCACTGCAGCTTATGTCTCTTTTCATTTTCAGAATATCAGGTTAGATCTGTTGCTAGTCACGTCCGCCCAGACAGACAGAGTGAGTGGGTTTCTTTAAGTATTAAGACAATGTAACATGGACATCGGTAGCAAGGCTTCAGAGGGTTCTTTTTAATAATTCTTAATATGATTTCCTTCACAGCCCTTCTGTTTAGCGCTACTTTCCGAAAGAAGATTGAGAGGCTGGCCAGAGACATCTTGGTGGATCCTATTCGTGTGGTCCAGGGAGACATCGGAGAGGTGTGCAGCATCGTACATTATCAACAACTAATGTGTGACTTGAAAAAGTTGAATGTGTTTAAAATGCACAGATAATTTTAGCCTGATAAACTGAATTGATTGTTATGGCAGCAAATGTTGAATGTTTTAACATGTACAATCTTTACTCTTTCATTTAAATGTAATAAAATTAAATGCAGGCTTTAACATGCATGTCCCATATTTTAATCACCTTACTTCTCTGAACAGGCCAATGAGGATGTCACCCAGATGGTGGAGATGTTGCGCAGCGCGACAGATAAATGGGACTGGCTGACCAGGCGGCTGGTCGAGTTCACCTCCTCCGGCTCGGTCCTCATCTTCGTCACCAAGAAGGCAAACTGCGAGGAACTGGCTACTAACCTGACCCAGGAGGGCTACAGCCTGGGCCTCCTGCACGGAGACATGGACCAGAGTGAGAGGAACAAGGTCATCAGCGACTTCAAGAAAAAGAATTTGCCTGTTCTTGTGGCCACCGATGTAGCTGGTGAGTACAAGAGGAGGTTGTGATGGGAATGGGAGATGTTTTTTTTACCTTTTTCCCTCCTTGCCGCTTTCTGTTTCAAATTTTAAACATTTGCTCTTTGGTGTGAAAGTGACCAAAGTATCCACAATTGCTGTTTGCATCCTCTGCCAGCTCGTGGTCTGGACATCCCGTCAATTCGGACCGTGGTGAACTACGACGTGGCACGAGACATCGACACGCACACACACAGGATCGGTCGAACTGGTCGTGCTGGAGAAAAGGGTGTCGCTTACACTCTCCTCACCAACAAAGACACCACATTCGCTGGTGACCTTGTGAGAAATCTAGAGGGAGCTAATCAATCTGTTTCCAAAGAACTAATGGATTTAGCCATGCAGGTGAGATATTTAATCAAAGAATCACAAGTGCTGCAGATTAAATGTATTGGGTTTGGGTTTTTCTTTAGGATTTAATGTTTTTAACTTTATTTTGTTCACATTTCTTTCCCAGAATCCCTGGTTCAGGAAATCCAGATTCAAGAGTGGTAAAGGGAAGAGGATGAATATTGGCGGGGGTGGTCTTGGTTACAGAGAGAGACCAGGCCTGGGGGCTGAAAGTTCCGTAAGTGACTAATTACTGCACTCTCACTCTCTGTTTTTTTCTTTAACGTGAGTAGAATCATGGTTATTACAATGCAAATTTAAAATAAATTAATTTTAACATAACTTTCAGACAACGCCTGTAAACTTTGACCATCTGACGGCCTTAAATGCTCCATGATGTTGAAGATATTTCTTTTAGATGCTTTTAGAGTTCCAATGCAATCAGGCGCTGTGGTGAAAACCCCAGTCCTCTGGTTCATTTTAATGTGGGCATTGTGTTACGCCCCAGGGGAAGCCAAAAAAACAGATTAAACTTTGGAAGAAATGATACCCGACATCACGCTGGGGTGGCCAATCACATAAGTGGCGATTGGACTTTGTCAGTCCGCTTCGAGGCGGTGAGAGAGTAAGGTTACAATAAGCATCCGTGCCTATACCACTGCCATGTGATGGCAGCAAAAAAAAAACATTAGGGTAAAAAACTAAACAAACACACTTGTGTAACAGCTGTTTCCTTCGCGAAGCTCCAGCACAAAGAACAGCAGCTCTGTCTTTTCTTGAATAGTTGCTGTGAAATGGAGCGCTGAACAAAAACTCTGTAAAGGAAAACAATAACAGTGAAATATAAAGTATACTTGTGCTACATTGGGGGATTAAAGTTCACAACAGGACGTCATCCCACATCGCCACACAATGCCTGATCTTGTCTGAACGCAGCCTAACTCTGTTGTTTTTGCAGGAGCGCAGCGGCAGCATGTTGTCTTCCACTAGTAGCTTCGAAGGTTACAGCAAACCAGCCACTGGGGCAATGGGAGATCGCATGTCTGCGATGAAACAAGCCTTCCAGGTAGAACTCTCTCCCTTCTGTTGTTCTGTCTTATTTTATCTTTAACTTTATTTCACAGTTATCTGATCTTAATTGTCACATTTCCTTTATGTTTAGACTTGATTTTGCTCCAATTCTGTTGCTGTGTCATTTATTTTTCAAACTTACAATTCATGCATTTTACCTTGAGACTAAAACACTGTTGTATTGTAACTTGTGTTATGGGTAAGAGAGTAAAACTCGCTGTCTTTTCTATATTTTGGTTATTTGGTGTCGTAAGGATTTCTTGTTTTCCCAGGCAGCTAATCTCTTAATGTCTCCTTTTCTTCTAGGCTCAGTATAAGAGTCACTTTGTGGCTGCGTCCAGCGGCCCTCCAAAGCTCACCACCAAGTCGAACAGCTCATCTTGCTGGACCAGCGCCGGCAGCCTTAGCTCTGTGCCCACCGAGTCCCCCAATGGTTCAGAACGAGCCCAGACCGCCACCTTGTGCATGCCTGGCTTCACCAGCGCCGGCTCCCTGAGCTCCGTGCCCACCAGTCAGACCAGTCCACAGCACAGCTTCCCTCCGCCTGCTCCTCCCCCACAGAGAGACACCCCGCGAGACAGGCACGGGGAGGACCGGGGCCGCCACGACAGTCACCACCGCCACAGCGACAGGAGCGATCGCCACGGCGGAGAGGATCGCCACGGAGACCGGGATCGCCACGGAGACAGAGATCGGGACCGCCACGGGGAACGGGACCGGGACCGAGACCGCCATAGCAGTAGCAGCAGCAGCAGCCGCCACAGCGACAGTCGTAACGGAGATGGAAGCAGGAGGGAGAGAGATGATCGGAGGAGTGAGAGGGACGGGGGAGACAGGGGGAGTGGGGAGGGGAGGGACAGGGCAGATGATAGCTTTGCTGTCCCTGAACCACCAAAGCGTAGAAAGAGCAGGTGGGACAACTAAAGAAAACAAACACACACATGAATACAATAATATGTGCAACTAACTGCTCCATGATGAGTTTGTCTGTTGTGTAGGCAGAGAGCAGAGCGTATCAGAGGCTGCTGACTCCTGTCAGGTTGGTTAGATCCTCATGATTTGGTCAGAGCTCAACAGAGCGTGTCAGAGCGGCTCAGACAGTCACTGTACATATATCATCAAGACTGTTATTATTGTAAGTCAATTAGGCTCAAGGAATGGAGCTGTGATGAATCCTGCTGTCAGTAAACAAGTCAAAGCTAGGATATGTTGGTTATTGTCTTGTTTCCTCTCACTGAGTTTTGTGCTTGCAGATCTGAAGCTTTATCCCCCCAGTGTGTTTGTGTTTTGTTAATCTACAAAGCTAAATAACTCCCACAACTGTCATTTTTTTTATTAAAGCGCTCTGTGATGATGATTCACAGTCACACGTACATGTTAAAACTGTGTATAGCTCTTTTGTCTCGTATTCAAGTTCTAGTGAAGTGCCTTTCTTTGGCACTTAGTCCGTCTATGCTTTTACAATGTATTTCAAGAAGATGCATTTGTTTGTATGAGAGGAAAGTGTTCAGAAACTGTGAAGTTTTGATTAAAAAGACTCCTTTGGCATCTACACTTGTATCTGATTTCTTCTAGTTTGGTTAGTTTGTGCAGGTAACGTGAATTAGATGTTATTTTTGTCCTTGCATGTGAAATTCATGAGGCCGAGAGCGTCAGACATGAGATGCGAGGCACATATTTCACCATGAAAAAAAGATTTCATAACTATTTTTCTCTACTTTTTCTTGATTACATTTGAAGATACATTAGTATTATAATAGTGCCATAAAATACTGTTTATATTCAGATTTTAGTGCAGAGTAGTGTGTATTTTATGACTAAAATTACTTTTATTAAACAATTCATTGTACAAATCATTTCATCAACGTAACATTTAACATTTCAAAGTGCAGAAATTGGCATGAAGAGGCAAAGAAATAAGTAAAAAGAATACAAATAAATACAATACATATGGTCACACACAAGAGATGCACTCAATAAGGTATAGTGAAGAGTTAGCACAAAGTTAAAGTTTTGTTTGAGGTTTTTTGATATTGTTTGTTTAGCTCTTTGGATATAAAATAAGATGGTAATTTGAGAATTATATGAATCTAAAATGTGGCTTGAATGATGAGCAAATTATAGACATTGCTTATGCAAATGCACCGTCCATTAAGTCAGGATTGTTGAAACTCAAACACATCATAGAATTGCAGACGTTATTGGTAATGTTTAAAGCTAGAAACAGAATCCTACCAGAGGAGGAACAAAAGTAGTTTTGTTTTACATCAGAAAATGCAACTTACAGGAGGAAGTTTGACTTTAAACATCAGTGTGTACGGACAACATTAAAACGAATGTGCTCATCTGTTAAAACTGGGGTCAAACTGTGGAATTCACAGGAGGATGAATTAAAAAGTTATCTGAATATTTTTCAATTTAAAAGATCGTATTTAACCTAACATATTGAATCATATAAACGTGACGACTAGCTTGATGTACATATGTTATAAACCATATATATATGTTTAGTATTGAATTTGGCTGAGAACTGTGCGAGGGTCGGGGAAATCAGGGGAGGTCATCACATGTTTGTGTTCTGTTGCAGACAAATATAAGAACTGTATTCTTCTTATCTGCTCCTTTCCATTCATGTAAATATTTGAATGTATTGTATTTGTGAATTGAATTTATCATTGTGCCATGTAACGAATATGCATTTTCATGAAAGGAACAAATAAATACAAATAAAAATTAATATTTGGAGGAATATGGATTTAACTCATTTCCAGATCATAAAACTGTGATTAATTTGCACAGTTATTATCAATGCGGATGTTATTGTTGTACTATGATAGCACTAACAACATAACAGTTCTAGTACTATTGCTGGGACATAACGTAGCATTGCAGTTCTTCACTGTGAACACTGGGGGACAGTGAACACCAGTGGTTTTAAGTTCACTGACCTCCCCCTGTTGTTTTTGTCTGATGACAAAGGGATTTTTAACAATGATGACACTAATATTGTTGAGTTGTAGTCTCTCACAGTGATTCAGTTCAATTCAATTCAATTTTATTTATAGTGCCAAATCATAACTAAGGTTATCTCAGGAAAGTTTACATAGTAGGTATAGACCACACTCTTATGATTATATTAGACTTATTTATGATTTACATAGACCCAACAATTCCCCCGTAGAGTACGCTACATTAACATGATCATTTAATCATTTTTGATTTTTGTTGATGTATCAACCCAAATGTGTTGCAATCATATCGACTTTATTGATTTGCCTCTGAAAATGAATTAAAACATCTTCAAATGCATATTTATTTTTTATTTTCCAGCCCAAATTATGATTACGTTGATAATATGGTAGTGTTTAGAAATATTTATGACATAGACATAGAAACAAATGAGCACTTAAAAAAAAAAAATAACCACAAAACTTATTTTTTGTATGTGAAAAACCCTGTTAAACTAAATATTAATCATAGCATCGCAGAGTTTACTTTAAAATGTGTGTGGAAGACTTTAAAGTTAAAAAATGTAATGCAGGACTTTTCTACTTTAAACGTTAAAAACGTTTAAAAAAATCTGGGTGAAGCTAAGTGGAGTGGGGTAATATTCATGTAAAAGCTAGACAGTGCCATCCTAAGTTATTTATTTGAGACACTTTCTCACTTTTGAGATAGTAAGTCATGATTTTGAGATGGTAGGTCATTATTTTGAGGTATTAAGTCATGGTTTTGAGATATTAAGTCATGGTTTTGAGATATTAAGTCATTATTTTTAAGATAGTAAGTCATTATTTTGAGATGTAAGTCTTTATTTTGGATACTTTCTCAATATTTTGAGATAGAAAGTCATCATTTTGAGAGGCTAAGTCATTATTTTGGATACTTTCTCAATATTTTGAGATAGTAAGTCATGATTTTGAGATATTAAGTCATTATTTTGAGATAGTAAGCCAAGATTTTGAAAGGGTAAGTAATTATTTCAAGACACGTTATCATATTTCTGACATACTAACTAACTAACTAACTAACTAACTAACTAACTATCTTATAATGACTTATAAGTAAGAAAAATACAAATGTGAGTGAAGCTTATGGGGCAGTGGACAGAGCCACCCTTGTTCCATCTCAGTGCTGATTTGTCCGACCGGCCCGTGAACGCATCAGAAGCAGATGACAGCCAATAGCGCGCGACATCCTGCCGAGGAGAGAGAGAGAGAGAAAAAAAACGGTTCTGTTGAAAACCGACACGGTGAAGCGAAGCGGAGGGCAGAAACTCACTCACCGGCACCGGGACCACCGTTAAAACAAAAGCCTCAGCAGGAAACTGAATGAGAAGAGACGGCTAAATAAATATCCGCCTCCAAGCCACTGAGCGAACCGACTTTATCCGCCAGCGTGTCGCAGACCAGAAGCGCAGATGGTGAGTGATTTTTGTTTTAATCGGCTGTTCAGTGTCTGCAGCCTCCCCTCCCTCCGCTGCTCTCCTCTTTTTTATTGTGAGGTGATGATGTCCGTGCACGCGTTAACGGTCGGGGAGCTAACCGGCAGCCGTTTGTTGTGTAACCGGATCGGTGTAAACGGTGGATGTAACGTAAATGAGGCTTTTGTGTTGGTTTTAATGAGGATTTAAACGCCCGCCGTCGTGTTCCTCTGTGAGCTAGCTGCCTGTCTTAACGGCTCTTATTGGGGCTTGCTCCGGTATGGAGTCACAGCGGTGCCATTAAAAAATAATTTAAAAATGTAAAAATAGAAATGGTAATCAAAATAATTTTTATTTATTTATTGCATATATCTACATGTATTTCTGTATATAGTTATTTTTTATATTTAAAATGTTTTTATCATATCCATGACTTTATTTTTCTTACAATAAAAAAAAAATTCATATTTTATATATGAATCAGACTTTAAAAAAATATGTTTTTATGTATGATACATAAAAAAACATTAAATATTTTTATGTGATCAAAAAAATAGATTTATATACGATCCAGGATTTACATTTTTTTATATATATGATCCAGCATTTTTTTATATAAATGATTCAGATAAAAAACATTAAATATTTTTACATGTGATCCAAAAAAAAAACATTAAATATTTTATATATGATCCATGAAAACATTTAAGTTTTATATATGATCCAGAATTTAAAAAAAAATATTTTTATATATGATCCACAAGAAAATATTAAATATTTGTATATATGATCTAAAAAAAACAACATATTTCTGTATATTCTTAATTTTATGAGAGAGAGAGAGAGAGAGAGAGGGAGAGAGGGAGAGAGAGAGAGAGAGAGAGGGAGAGAGGGAGAGAGGGAGAGAGAGAGAGAGAGAGAGAGAGAGATTTGTAGTTTTCTATTGGGCATATGTGCTGTGATTTTGTCATAAATAAGCCATAGCAGATTTTTGTTGTTGCAAATATATGTTGTAACTGGCCCTGATGTAGGCTCCAACCTGCCCAGTGTTACATAAAGGTCTTTAGTGAAGTAAGTATGCGGTGAAGTAGTCTGTAATAGAGATTTACCCCCTATTGAGCACAAACAAAAATAGCACATAAAGCAGATCTTATTGTGACATTCACATTAAGGCTAATACCATGTTTCAAAATTATATTCAATATTATCAAAAGTATCAAAACTATAAAGAAAAATCGATAAACAATCAGATTTTCAATCCAAGGCGGCAAAAATGAAACAACAGGGAACAAATCAACTGTGTTGGTATGTGTTCAGTGACTTTTACAGTAATAAGTTAATCAAAAGGACGTCACAACCTTAATTCACATTAGTATCCTGGTTTCTATTATTATCCTGTTTTGAATCTTATTTGCTATATAACATATATACATGATTATAACAGTATCTGATCCTCTCTTTTTTAATAGCAGGGCCTACTTTTTGAAAAACAATTGTGGTCCAGTCACAAACTTTCTCAAATAACAGCTAAAATGCCTTTCTGAAAACATTTTATGTGAGAAATAGGTAATACAGTAACAGAATATCATGCTAATTCTGTCTAGTTTGACAGCTTGATCTGAATTTCGTGAGCCTGAAAAACTGCAAACTGGACTGTGACGCTCATCAGTCTTAAACCCGCCCACATCAGATAAAGGCTTGTGATTGGTCAGCTGGAAAACTGTCTGCATGGGAGAGGGGCCAGACCTATCTGCCAGAACACATGCATTTGAATTTGGCAAATTTGTCTGGTTTCCAGGCTGTGAGATACTGGTAAACTCCAAAAAACAGATCATAATACCAATGCCCACTCCAGTTTCACCTAAAACTCACCTACAGCTGCTGTGTAATCCCAAAATGGCTGAGTGACTGGATTAAACATCTGTGTAAATCTGCGTCAAATTTAAAACATGTGTTTCACTTTTTTATGCAAATCTCTTGCCTGTGTTTATGTTGTCGGGTAGTTCACAAACTGCTCTGTGGTCTGGTAAAAACACTTTTCCATCCATCCAGGGCACCACATTTGCAACACTCTGTCATTATTGCCCTGGCATATGGCAACAAGGCTTAAGTATATGGACATTTTCATTTCCTGCCACAACCAGTGGGCTGCCTGGCTGTAATTTCTGTCCCGAGTTGACACACACACACACCGCACAGATTGACACCCTGCTCTGTTGGCTGATTTACGTCAGTTCTCCGGTTGGATTTGAGAGGCGGTTTGTCCCAAAACAATGAACCAATAATGCAGATTTAGACAAAGAACGTTGTACAAAGCTGCAGTGAGGAGTAGTAACATTGATTTTGTTTGACCATATGCTCTTCTGTCCAAACAATTGCCATTAACGTCACAAAAAGTGGTTTGTTGGAGGCACATATGTCCGGAGGGGATGGTGCTTTCCTGTTGTCAGATGTGCAGTACTAAATGGATCGCCAGCAGGTCCAGGCGACAGAGCTGCAGGCAAAAAAGGTCCAAATAATAGTTTTAATTATCTGCATACTCGTCCCTTTCATGTATTGTGTCACGCACATACGATTCAATGCTTCTAGGTGATTTTATCTGTTGGTGTATTGGTTTGTATGATTATTTTGTTTCAATCAGCAGCTCTTTGCTGTTTAAATCCTTGTATATTCTCAGTATTAAATGTCTTAACAGCCATGCACTCACATTACTTCTCTGGATGTCAGCGCTGCTCTAATGCAGGCTATCTGGTTTGAAAGGACCTCAGGGCAGACTGTTTAGAAAGACTTTAACGTGTAGAGTTTCCTTCAGTATCGGACGTCCGAGGAGCCACATTCTGAAGTCTGTAGAGCTCTGTGGGAATCTGCTCACTGAAACTTAGATGATCCGCATTTGATCGTGAGGAAATCACTACTTAAGATGACTTATTTAGTGGAGCAAAGTCTAAAACATTAATTCCCCCTGTCCCTTGGCCTTTATTGTCCAAGTCCACAGTTAAGGTGCCTTCAGGGTGTGAGGAAAATTGTCAAAGCAGATATTTGCATGGGTTTTTCTTTTTGAAGACGGGACGGGGCATGTTATCCGTAATTCCTGTCCTGGAGGAGAATTTGTTTGTGAAGTGTTTGTCCCCTCTTCCTCTTTGGTACGTGATAACATCTGATCAGAAGAAGCACTTGAGGCTGTTTCTTTTCTACCTTCTGCGAGTTGGAAAAAGGCAGCAGCCCCTCTCGCTATGTCAAGTCAACACAGGCTCCAGGTCTTCAACGCATTCTTCTACAGGCTGTCACTGGTCTTGTTCTCTGCAATTTTAAGAAGAAAGTCTAAACAGACCAGCTGCTGTAGCATACCTGAACCAGCCGTTCGCTTTTTTTTTAAATGAACATCGCAGGTTTGAACACCATTTGGTTTTGGGTCTAAAGAGAGATGTAATACGATTTTTTTATTTGCCTTTTTGACTGAAGTCTTGGTGTTTGGTTTTTATGAGACTGTATATAGATGTCTGACAAATGATTAGAGAAGTTAAGTAGTTTTGAATGTGCCCTCAGGTAGCTTCGTCAGAGGAGTGACAAAAGGAAACGCAGTGCTTGAAATTATAGGGTCCAGTTCGGTCATGTTGTCATCTGCCCAAGTCCGCGAGGGTCAGAGTGAACTGTGCAGCCCCCCAAAAAGGGTCTGCACTGACTGTACGCATATCAGTCAGTGCAGATACATTATATTGGAGTGTAACTGATGGTTTAGACGGGCATTGTGGAGCACAACTACTAATTACAAGTGAAAAATAATTATTACTTGTTCTGTCTAAAAGGGGAGCATCTTCTCAGAAATGATGGTACAATGTGTACAATGTTTCTGGGTCTTTTTTTTTACTCTGAAAGACTGTAGACCTCTTTTTGAATCAACAAGAAAAAGACCACTTGTGGTTTTCTACCTTTTTTCATGGCCTTAAAATCATCTAGACCTGCAGTTATTAATTGATTAACCAGTAAGAGGGTCATCAGAAAGATACATGCAACAATTTTGTATTATTCCTTGTAGTAATGTCAAAATAATCCTTTGTTCCAGAGTCTCCAATGTTGCGGATTTCCTTTTTTTTTCTTTGGTTTATATCCTTGGAAATTGAATATTAAGATGGCACCTTGATAATGGCCATTTTCCACAGTTTGACATTTAATAGACAAATGGATAAGACGGGTTCCTGTTTTTTTCCCACTTGTCAAACTACAGCAACATAGCCACATATTTAGATAAATCCATGAGGAGAAAGGTCTTATCTGGAGAAAGGTCTTATCTGGACAGGAAGTGAAAAAACAAGTATCTGGCATCAGCTGACGAGCTGAAGAGACATGCAGACATTTGTTACCCTGTCCCTTCAAACACAGAAAAATGCCCCGTCACTATCTCGTTGTATACAGGAAGCTCTAAAACAGAAGAGAAGTAGTTGCTGACCGAAACGCCACCCAACACGCTCCCAGATGTGATTACTCTGCAGATCGGGGTGGTGAACCTCCATCTGCACTCTCAAGCTCTACAATCATCGGTTCCCCAGCAAGTCAAGTGTCAAAACCTCAGCTAGTACTCACTTTTCCAGCACAGAAAAGTTTTGTTGTTTTAACCGTGTACCAATCTCGAGTATTTCTTTCCAGGTATCTTGTCCACATAACTTGCTTCGTCTCATCATGTTCAGTTGTTATTGATGAAAGATTGCTGTGAAGGGGTGCTGATATATCTTCCCCTGCAGCAGCTGTTGTTGTTGCATCAGTGACACAGCGTGTAGGTCCAGAAAGTGCAATATACAGTAAGATGTTATCTGCAAAACGAATTACACTTACTTGTGGTTTATGTTGCTAGTACTGGAGTGGAAAGTGTTGTTTGTGATTAAACTGCTTGACAGATGATAGCTGGGCTCATTATTACTGTTTCGTTGTGTTTTTTGAGGGGTAAGTGTCTTCACGTTTGTTCTGTTTTCCACTCTGCTGTCCCAAACGATTAAACAATGATCACATTTCTAAAAATAATGGATGAGAGAGTGGGAGCACGTTTTTTTTTGGATTAATGACACAAGACGTTTGTTAACATAGTGCCTGCCTTCCCTTCTAGGGGCCTGCTGCAGTGAATCGTGCACCACAGTGTGTATTGAGTGATGATCAAGTGTGAAGCAGTGGGGGGGGGGGGGGGTTAGTCTCATTGTGTTGTGTCCATCAGCAGCACTAGGAATAGATAAAAAGGAGTTACTGCTTCCCATCTGAGCTCTTTATGAACACATTGACCTTTCGCTCTTGTAATATTCTTTGGAGGTGTTGTAACTGTTCAAATTGGCTGTGATTTACGTCAACAGATAGCCCCTGTAAATAGAGAAGATTTAGACAAGGGGTCTGGTTTGTGCTCATGGCGCCTGTTTGACTATCATAACAGTGAAGGACTTGCACACATTATTTTAAGGTTACTTTCTGGATTTTGAAAGAAAAAGGGCGTTGGTGGTCAGTGGCCTGAGGGGGAAAAGGCAGTTTGATTTGTGACAGTGATGGTTAGGATCCTTAGCACAAAAGGTTAAACCGAAACTTGTCCTCCAGTGTGCGGATGAAGATGCACAATTAAAGAAATAGTTGAGAAATACCAAGCCCCCGACACAGCTACTTCCTGGTTCATCCAATAAGGAAGTGCCAAAAACTGCAGTTCGCAGAGTGGCCACTAGGAGTAGTTTGTACAAAAGAGCAGTTTCTCATTGGCCCCCATGTTAAACAGGCCGTTTTCACAGCATAATTAAACCTGTTTAAGACCTGGTACATAAAACCATTCTAGGCTGTATGTTTAGGTCTTCTCTCCATGACAACACTGAGGGGGGTGAATTTTTTGTAATACGCTAGTTTTTATTTTATCGGAGGTTAAAGTTTATGAATAATTAGAGGGGCTGCCTCTTGAGTGACAGCTAGCTGCTGGCCCTCACTTCTCTGAAGGTGCACGTCAGCCAGATGGACATACTGTATGTCCCTCCCCCCTGATGTCACATACATGCCCCTTTTTGGGTAGAGTCAATGGGAAATAGACTTGCTTTTTGCTGAAAGTTAGATAAGACGATTGATAACACTCTCATGTCTGTATGGTAAATATGTAGCTACGGACAGAAGCTGATTAGCTTAGCATAGCATGAATAAACGGAAGAGAGGCAAACTCCTATCATGGCTCTGTCAAAGGGTAAAATCAAATAGACATATAGACTGTAGGTCTTTTTCCCCTGTTTACAGTCTTTATGCTAAGTTAAGCTAATTGGCTGCTGGTTGAAGCTTCATATAAAACATACAGACACGGCAGCATTTCTCTTTTCCCCTAACCCTCGGCAAGAAAGTAAATACATTTCTTAATGTTTTACTATTCCCTTTAAAAAAAATTAGAGGTGTTCCAATACCATTGTCTCCTTTCAAATATCCAAACTTGTGTATCAGCCGGTACCGATCCGATGCCAGTGCATTTAATATATATATATATATATATATATATATAATGGATGTGATATGATAAGTATGATTGTGTATGGCTCTTGCTGATCAGACCTGCAGACAATTCGCATTTGGTTAGCCCTACAACGAGTCAGAGCACCGAAACATGCAACTTTTCATATTTGGACCGGTGACAATCCTGTGATTGGCCCGGCAACGTTCTGGTCAGCCGGAAATCTGTCTGAATGTGAGTTGGGGTTGCTCAGATGCATCTGCCAGTGCAAATAAAACATGAACTCTGCAGATTTGTCTGGTTCCCAGGCTAGGAACCTGGCACTATCCTACCAAAAGCTTCTGGGTGGTTGCAACACGAATACAGAACTGCACACACAGGCAGACGTGCAGGTGTGACTAAAACCGAAGCGAGGGATAGTTCCCCACTTGTGTGAAAGTGGTCTTTGTTTGGTAAGACACAACTCTCCAGCTGGCTCTGGCTTCTCACAGTGGTATGTCAAATTGCTTCACAGTTAAAACAGTGTTTGGCCTAGCAGATGTAATGAACTCCCTACAAACCTTCTTTATCTATGTTTACATTGAACACCTTGTTCTGTGCTCATGAAGGCCCTATGTTTCCCACTCCCCCATGTATTTGGTTGTCCTTTTGTCTCTTTTATTTAGCCAGGAGGACTCTTGAGCTAATTTGTGACTTGTATGCTCCTGAACAGAGATCATAAATCTCTTGTAGGTTGATCACTCTGCTGCTGAAGCATTCATACAGAACAAGAGATTTTTAGCGGTCATGTATTGGGATGAAAGTCAGTCAGGACTTTAGCTGCTGCTGTCCCTGTCAGGGCTCTGAAAGACAGAGGAGGCCAGATGTGTCACAACAACTTCCTGCCACATACGAGCTGTTTGCTGGCAGTCATGCACATATAAGGTAAAAGAACCCAAGATGGCACAAGCTAATCTGAATTCTTCCAGGATGTCTGCGTCTGTGTTTGGAATGCATGCCTACCCCCTAACATGGTTACTAATCTTAAAAAGCGTTGTTTTTACAAAATAAACACTGGTGATACTGTGACTTCACTCAGATCGGTTTTCCTTTTTTGGCTGCATCAATTTCACAATTTCATATGTACAGATAAAGCCCTTACTGACCCCATTTTCCTTCTCTTAGAGCCTCCAGCTGCACTGTGAGAACTTACACATTTAAAGTTTTCAATAGTGTTTCAATAATGTCGAGAACACCAGTCACGCATGTTGGCTCAGCAGTTGTGCTGCAGGAACAGGAAGTGGTCGAACACACAGTCTGCTAGATAACCAGCACCGCGAGAGCTGTCTGCTGGCTGAGCAGCAACATTAATTGAGCTCAAGAGGAATGATGGAGACAGTTGGGATGTGATTGCATCTACAGGAAGCTGCATGGCCTCACTTAATGAGCCAATCGTTTCAAAAGCATGTCATCCGGTTCTCAGAAGTGCAGACAACACCCTTGCTGCTTTTCTTACTCGGTTGGTAAGTGGTGCATTAAGGTAAAAGGGTCAAAATAGTATTCAATATATACTGTATATGTACATGAGACAATATACATTTGTCAACCAGTGTCTGGTTGTTTTATGTTGGGAGCGATGTTGCACATCAGTGAGCAGGACCTCTTTGTCAGCATGAATTGTGTGCTTAATACACTGAACCGTTTGTGCTGATCATGGCAGTGATGTCTTTTGAAGAGAGGATGACTGAACACCACGTTCAAGTTATTTAATAACTATATTTTAAGTACAATTCGTCTTTTTTTTACAGCAAGTTAAACACAAAGGCCAGATATAGCATACATCATGTGGTGGCAATCAAAAATCAGTGCCATCGACAAGATAAATTAATTATTTTTGTCACTATGAAGAAATACCTTGATTGCCATTGTCTAAAATCAGTTTCTCTGTGATTTTTTTTGGGGGGGGACTTACTGTCACATAGATCATGATCAAAATGATGTATATTGTTACCGGTGCAACACACTTTTAAGTATCGATCCCTTTAACGACTTTTGATCTCCACTCACGTCAGGTCATGGGTTTAATGAGAAAGATGGATGCACATGTTTCATGCTGTCATTTCCATCCTTGGTTTTTCATTTTGCCTACAAGGCAAGACATTTTGCAAGTCCAAGAGTAATAGACCTGCAAAAATGCAGATCATCAGTTCCCTCGGATGCCAAAGATCTCCTTCTCGTCGCCACTCTGGTACCAGTCTGTGAACCCCACAACCCCACCTCTACCACTTCCTCCAGCTCCAGCCAAACTGCCTTACATAACAGGATTTTAGCAAAGTCTGCAGTGGACTTTTCCCCTGCATAAACAGAGGCTGCCCTTCTTCCCTGCACACTGGCTTTACCATGGCAGTTACTGTGTACACGTCTGAATGTCTCTCTGTCTGTTTATTATCCGCTTGAACTACCTGTTAGCCCTGCTGAGAGATGTGGCCGTGCTTGTTGCTGCTGGGGACCAACGGCAAAGCTCCAGAGGGGAGATACAGTCATTACTATGTAACTTCCTCCAACTTGAGTTTGTGGAAGCTTTTCTTTTTTTTTACCTTCTGAGCGCCTCAGGGGAAGTCTTTCAATTCCTCCTGTCATTGTGAAACAAGCCGTAAATACCTGATGTGCAGGGAAATGTAGTGACCTGCGTTAAATGGCAGCCAGAGAATTAAAGAGTAAACCTACAATTGTGTGTGATTGTAGGGTTTGAGTGAAAGAAATGCTTTATTACATTCACAGATTACAAGGTTGCAAAGATAACGAAGAGCAGAATAGGTGTCTGTCATGTTATGTCACTGTGAAATCTCCGACCATTTGTAAGAGACTCCAGGTTTCGTAACTGAAAGGCTGGTTCTGAGCTGTTGTGCTATGTCGAGGGCAGCCCCATGCAGGGCGTCCCACAGCTCGGCTCACATGACCAGACAGACGGCACCTGATCCTCTCCCAGGGGTGCAAAGAGACAGGTGGAGCGAATAGAAAGAGGTGGAGAAAGAGAGTTCAGATTGACACAGTGGTAAAGGTAATAAGAGGACAGTGAGGAATACATCCTTCCATTCTTCTGTTACTTGTAATCTAAAGGCCCTTTCACACATGCAGAAGGTTATCCCAGTAATTTACTGGTAACTATGTGTGAAGAGGATTAACAGGACTACTATCATACTCTACTGTTGATTTGACCTAATAGTAGTTGTTTTCATACATTTGTTTACATCTTCTGTTTGTTTTTCTGTCTGCTTTTCCAGGACTCCAGGAACACCACTGAAGAGAAACCTGTCCAGCGATCTAAGGTAAATATGCATCCCTCAATCATGGTTCTCTGTTCTTGTTCTGTGGGCGTTACTCTCGCCCCACTTCACATTCATTAGTCTTTTGATCTCCGAAAAGAATAAAGGACATCTTTCCTGCGTTTTGTGTCTTTTTGTAAACGCCAGCTTTCATCTCAGCAGCCGTCTCTCCACTCCTGTACCAAAAGAGAGATGAGCTCGAGCGAGCTTTTCCATTGGCACTTTAGATCATGGGCTGACTTCCAGTGGAATGATAAATCAGCAGTTAAATGTGTTGTTAAGGTAGACAAGCATTATCTGGGAAACAACATCTTTTTCTTCTTTTTCTAGATTACTACATGTGTTCTATTGCGGTCCAAAATCGATAAAGTTTGAATGTCTAAATTTCTCTCCGTCTTTAATGATGTCACTTCCTCTGACAACCACACACACTTGTGATCAGTTAATTGCATGAGTGTGCTTATTTGTTAAGAGGAAGTCACACAACAGAAGTAAAATACTGGGTCCTGATGAAGGTCAATAGACCGAAACGTTGACTAAATAAAAGAGCTTCTAGTCAGTGCGGGAGCAAGTGGTGATTTTTTTATGTTAAACATCACATTTATTCACATGGTCATGGAGATAAAATTATCACCAAATTATCATGTCAAATATCATTCATTCATTCATTCATTCATTCATCTTCAACTGTCCCTGTCGGGGTCGCGGGGGGCTGGAGGCGATGCTAGCTGACATCGGGCGTGAGGTGGGGTACACCCTGGACAGGACGCCAGTCTATCACAGGGCACATAGAGACAAACAGAGACAGACAACCATTCACACCTACGGGCAATTTTAGAGTCATTAATTAACCTAACACGTGCACGTCTTTGGACTGTGGGAGGAAACCGGAGAAAACCCACGCAGACACGGGGAACTAAAAGTCATTCATATGGGATTTGCTCTCCCGGCTGGAGGCCCAGGGCCATGAACACCGACTGGCTTGAAGATGGACTCAGCTCTCAGTGGTGTGGTAGTGGAAAGATACTGGGGGTCGTGTGTGAGTGTTGTGGTAAATCTCTGTTTATGTGCTCAGTCCTTCAGCTTTAAGACCCAAAAGGAAGTGTGTGCATCATGTGAGAAGACGGTCTACCCAATGGAAAGATTGGTTGCCAACAACCTGGTCTTCCATTCAACATGCTTCTGCTGCAAGCACTGCAACGCCAAACTGAGGTGACTACAACTATTATGCGTTTTACTCTCTTTAGACTTCTCTTGGTTCGTACATAACCGTTTCATCCCTCCTCTCCCCGCAGCCTTGGCACCTTCGCAGCTCTTCAGGGTGAATTTTACTGTAAACCCCACTTCCAGCAGCTGTTCAAAAGCAAAGGCAACTACGACGAGGGCTTCGGACGCAAACAACACAAAGAGCTCTGGGCCTCCAAGGAGACAGATAATATAACAAAGACGGCATAATCATGTCTGCCTGCCTGTGTCCCATCCCAGCCATGCCTCTTCCTTTTTTCCTCCTCCTAACACCTCCAGTACATCACGATGAATACGTGCCTCATATGCTGGGGCACTGTTCAATCACCCACGCTCGCACTCGCTTTTTAAATCAGAACAGATGCACAAACAGCTAGGAAATGACTGGCCAGTCATAATCCATAACATTTAAGATTAATTGTGGGGATATATTTTGGGTTCAATTTAATTGATATCTGTATTTTTATTTTTAGTTTTTTCATTTTAATTTCCAATTTCCTGTGTGGAATTGGCAGTTGATTGTGACCAAAAGCCTTCTCTGGTATGGGGAGTATAATAATAATCACTTTTTAAAATTCTTTTGAATCATTTGCACCCTTTGTCACCTTTTTTTATACTGTATGCTCAGGCAAACATATCAGAGGGTTTACAGAGCATCCATGTTTTGCAGTAGAGCATACACTCAGGTCAATTTTCACACAAGGCAGATAAAAAAATCAAAATGGTTTCACTAATTTTAACAACACAAATCAAAATAATATTCCTCGGTAATGTGACTTTGCTGTCCGTTTGTTAGGTTTCACATATTTGAGGAACAAACAGGGTACAGAGTACTGTAAAATAACCGCACACATCAGCAACGGCTCACCTCTCGTGTTTTTAATTTTTGTGTTTTAGATTCATTGTCGTTCGCTTCATCCCGAGGTCCGTTCTTTTGTTTTATTGACCACTGTAAGTCTTATCCTTGCATGTTGGGATGACTGGGTCTTAATAGCCTTATCTTATGACTGTATCGATCTTTTATGTGTTGTGAATGATTTTATTTTGTTTCATTGATGAATAGGAAATCACTTTTTAACGTTTGTTTTGGAAAGCACTTGAGTTTGGATTCGATCGATGTCATGGCATAAGTTTGATCCTCTCTGAGCTTTTATCGATGGTTGACATTTTAATGGTATTCTCAGATTGTGTTTTGTATACTATCTGTACGTAGAGCTGTAGTTTGTGATTTAGTGAACATTCCTCACCTCACCTTACCGTATCGTCTCGTCTTGCACATATGACCACACACAATCACCAGTACAAGATAATAATCACAGGGAAACTGAGGCCTCGTTCCCAGACATCGCTCACTCCGTCGCATGAAACGTCTTTAGGAGGAGTTGTTGACACTTCTGTCACAAATGAGGATGTTGATGGACGGAGTTTAAGCCTTGCAGGACAACCACACAACTTTGTCCCTTCGTCATTTCACGCGTTGTCAGTTGTTGGCGTCTTGTGGTGATTTCTCCTCTTCTGTATTTGAGTGTGTTCATATAGCTGGACAGTTTTTTATGGGGGAGACAGACAGATCCAATCACAGTGGCTTGAACCTCCATCGTTTTGTTACCCCACCACCCCCAGTCCCATCCAGTAAGCGCGGACAGGTTTCCTCTTTCTTTTTTTAAATAAATGCCTTCCTGTTCTCATCTCCTGTCTTATTCGCTAAATGCATCTTAGCACCTGGACCTATTTCTGAGCTTTTGGATTGACAGTAGGTGGCTGAGGGAGGGGTTGTCACTATTGGTCCCGATGTGCTCCTGCATGCTGCATGCAAAACCCATTGCAGAGCACCCCCTGCTGGGGAAAGTGTGACAGTGTTTAGTGTGAGAGAAAGTGAAAAATGACATGTCCCTGAACTCAACATAGCCTTTATTCAAACTTTTTAAATGCGTTGCCTCGGTCTGCAGGTGCAGCTACTGCACTCCAGACACTTTTTTATTTTATTTTATTCCAACACCTAAGATAAATTAACCCAGTTAGAGACATCTATATTTCGTTCTACACAGAGAATGAGTCTAAAGCCATTCAAATATCTCGTTTGAGGAAATGTCTGATTACCACTGAGACTTGAATGACACTTGAATGACACAAAGTGATTTTGTGACTGAAGGTTTACTGTGAATTTGAGCATGCTGAGCAGAATAGAAAGCTTAACTAAAACCGATATCTGCTAAAAAAAAATTTTTTAAAGAAGCCTTAGAAATGAATAGCTGCCCTTATTGCTTTTTCCAAACAATTCCTTTGAGAGCACAGATCTTCACAAAGAAATTCTGATCATGCCTTTTCAGAAGCAGCCCTGCTTTCTTACGAGCCCCACACTTTAACATGGGATTATTTAACTCAACCAGCAGCCATTTTTCCTATCTAACCACTTTTTATCCACATAAAATGTAAAATAACTCTGTATGACAATGTCCATTTTCCTTTTTTTTTATTTTAAAACGGTCCTCTGGATCCCTGAGAATGCTTTAAAATCAAGAGTATTGTATCTAGAAATGCCGTCTTTGTCATTCTCTGTAAGCATAGCAGTTCGCCAAGGTACAACTACAGAATATGTGAATTGCAACTTCGAAGTGTACCAGAGCAGACGAGGTACACTTAACACTGGTGCCAAGAGGCTCAGGTGAATGATTGCAGTGAGACGTTGTAAATGTTAAACCTGTGAGTCATTTCATTTTTGTGCTTATCTTGATGTGGACTTGCTTTTCAATGCTGTTGTCATCGAGACATTTTAAATGTATGCATCCTTGAAAATGTATTCTGTATTACAGACTTGACCTGTGGATTGAGGTGGCCTTACAGCAAAAGGACGCTTGGACTGCGTTTTCAGTCGTTCTCTATTCTCCCTTCTCTCTATTGCTTAGTTGTGGTATGGAAGTGTAACATTTTAAAGATGTAAGCGGCCCCCCTTTCTACGCCAGTACACACAATCATTTTGTGCATTTTCTTTCTTTTTCTTTTTTACATGCTTTTGGAGAAAAAATAAAATGCTGGTGTTGATTTTAAAGCTGTGGTTTTAGTGTCTTTATTCTGAGAAGATTCACTGACTTGACTCAAGGAAATCAAAATGTTCAGGTATTTTATGGATCTTTTCTTTGTACTTGTATGCCACTACAACTGGGAGGAATGTTGTACTTCTTACTCCACTACAAGTATTTGACAGCTTGAGTGACTTTACAGAGGTCTCGGGGAAGACCCAGGACTAGGTGAAGAGATTATATCTCCACACTGGCCTGGGAACGCCTCAGGATCCTCCAGTTAGAGCTGGTTAATGAGGCCAGGGAAAGGGAAGTTTGGGGTCCCCTGCTAAAGCTGCTGAGCCCGCGACCCGACCTCGGATAAGAGGCTGAAGATGAGATGAGATGAGATTGGAGAATTTTCTGTTTTTTTTCTGTTAATTTTTAAGACCAAGCAAACATTGTGAAGGTGTCACTTTGGGTGCTGGTGATTTCTCACTCTTTAGAAAGATAGTTAGAAAATAACGTCCACCAACTACAACAGTAAAACTCCCATGTTTACATAATTGCATGAGTAATATTAATAATAAACTAATAATGATAATATAATACTGTATCAATCACAGGATATCTTTCTACATTGACAACTTTTAATACTTTAACTTCTGAACCTTATTATTTCTTGCCTTGTCTTCTATTTTTACGTCTAATTTAGTTTAGATATACCTTTTACTATTCATGTCTTATCTATATTTAATGCTGTCCTTTTACAACCATGGTGATCAATAAAGATATATTCAACTGTGCAATATTGACTATTGTGTGCAATACTCTGTCTTCATACTGCAAAAATAATCAACTATGCAATACACGGGTTTACTTGCGTTAATACTGCATTTATTTATGCCGCACAATATTCCAATTTTCAGCACTTTCATTATTTGTATTGTTGTACAAATTTTAAAACACAAATTTCAACACTATCTATTTTTATATAGTTATATATGTAAGTATTGGTATTTTTATTTTCATTTATTCTAAGTGTGTCCGAGTTTATTTCCTGTTGCAGTAAATTACATCAGCTGACAGGAAGCTAACAAGGACCCAGGTTGTTGCCTAGCAATGGAATCACTGAACTTCTTATTTCTATTGTTTTATTGTTATATTTTCTTTATTTTTCTCCTCTAGAATGAAATTTTAACTGAACTTGTACTTTTCTCCTCTGAAGAATTAAAATACCACTTTTCCCACAGTTTTTTTAATCCTTTATTTTATCATCTTTTCACCATTCAATTATTATGTTTTCAAAAAACAAATACACAAACAGAAAAGAACAGAGCATGACAAAATGACATACACAGGGGTACCATAACAAAAAATAAAACCATTATACATATTTTTCATTTTATTTACTTATTTATTTATTTATTTTCCTTTTAATTTAATTTAACGGTCATGCTGTAGCTGTTTCATGCTTTGAACAGATAAAAAAGTAAACTAAAAAAGGCAAAACACAAAAGAAAAAGGACAAGAAGAAGAGAAGAAGAAAAAGGGAGGAAGAAAAAAAAGTGGTTTGGAAAAAATAAAATAGAACCATTAAAGAAAAATAAAGAATTCATATTTTTTATTTTTTTATTATATTTTATATTATTTTAAATATTTTATATACTTAGTTGTTTTCATTGCTTAACTAATTTCCAGTCCATGTAATGTGTAAATGTAATGTTAAATTGTTGTATTCGTGATTTATTTTCAGTCAGACGCATTTGTGAATGTAAAAAAAAATCCAAATAAAATAAATAGGTCAAATATAAACAATCTTGTCATAAAAAAATAACAATATCTCTTTTTTTCTTTTTCTTTTTGTCTTTTAAAAAAATCAATGTCTCGCTTTTCCTACAGCCTACGTCACAACGACGTCACAGCGGCTCCGCCCCTTTTAATAACATCGTGCCTGCGCATTCAGAAAGACTTCGACCGAGTAACAGCTCGCTCCCGCTGCTGCACGGCGCTTATTTAGATAGTTTCAATAGTATCCAGAAATCCCCCCGGGAGTGAACCGTGTTCCTAACTCACGTACGGACGACGGAGAGCGACGCATCAGTTGTTCTCTTCACGACTTGTTTTGAAGCTTAAAAGCGGGTTCCGGTGACGATAGTTTTTTTCTGTCAGGAAGTTTGACGTATTCGGCTGAAAGATTATCCTGTTACTTTGTTTTGGTTTGACGCAGAAGAAGCTGCAAGACAGTTTTCCTTCACATTAAAGTCACTTTGGATACTTCCGGGACACTCATTTAAGGGTCAGCGGCTCTAAGAAGTGTTTGATCTAAATCTAATTGTATTATATTTTTTTTAATTATAGGCCTTTATGCACGCTTATAGGGTGACATGCATAACCGTGTTCAAGTTGCAATGCGATGCAGTTATGCAAAAGTGAAGACATCTGCAGCCTAGACTGTTCTGGACTCCAACCTGGCAACACAGAGAAGGAAAAATCTGCAAAGTTAGCAGGAAGAGAGGCTATCAAAATCACGGAAATCGTTCCTCTGGCGAACTCACAAATGGATTTCATACAGGCCACACGGTTATTGTTACACCTGGTTTGCTAGATAGTTTTTGTTTTTTCAAGGATCTCTGTGCTGCGAGCGTCGCGAGGGGAAAACATGTTTTGGAAATTAAAGTTTTCCAAAGGTCCGGGGCTGCAGCGGTGCAGAAGTTTGTCTCTGATCCGCAGCTGCAGCAGCCTGATGTAGGGTTTTCCTCTTCTCCTTCATCGGGACATTTTCTGTTCAACTCACATCTGTTTGTTTTTCACAAACCTGGGAATCCTCCGTGTGTGTGAGCGCTTTGATTTTCCCGTTGAAGAAGACGAGTCACCTGGGGGGGTCAGCCCCGCCAGGGCGCCCCCGCTCTCACACACACTCTCCCCCCGGTGTGTCGGTCTGACTGAGGGGCACCGATGGACGCGAGCAACAGCTGGACCTTCTGCGTCATCGCTGCAGCGAGACACAGGTGACCGTGAGTCGGCTGCACGCGGGGAGAGGAAGGTCGTCAGGGGCGACAGGTGAGGCTGAGGGTGGTGCACGTGACATGGTTGACAGGTATAGGATGATTGGATGATGCTGCATTCAGGTCACAACGGGGAACATTAAAAAGTCAACTTCTCTGCTTGAATCTTTTTAAAAAAAGATATTCTGTCAATCATTTTTAAATCTGGATAACATATCATAGTGTGGCGTGTTTTCTTGTAATTTAATAAATAGTCAATATGAAATAACCACATGGTAAAGCATATTTTTGTGTGAATTAAATAGGTAGCAAATTAGTTACTTTTCTTATTTTATTAAGAACTAAAAAAGTTTAAACTCAGAATATTACACAACAGATTTTCTGAGAAATTGAAGTATGTGCTTGTTATCAGTTTAAATGACGTAATTGTGCGTCACGATATCTCGATTTCATCGCGATATGATTCCATAAAAAAAGTTATTACATATTGAATTGTCGCCCGGCCCTACTTTCAATACAATAAAGTGTGTAATATGTGTTTTTGTTCTTCAAAAACAATAATTTTCCAACAAGAAAGTTGGGAAAAACGGAATCCTTTTTAGATTGTGAGTCTTTAAAACAGTGGTCTGCATTAGTGATAGACAGATACATCGGCCGGACGATATTATTGGCCGATATTTGCGTTTTTCGGTGTATCGGTTTTGGCCGATGCGGGCTGCTGCGTTCGCTGATAGTTTTTTCCCGGCATTATTTACAGACAGGCGTCCACAGGCAGCTCTGTGTGGCTGGAGACACCTTTTTTAAGTTCAAGTTCAAACTTATGTTCCTTTTTTAAAATTGAGACTCTTCACATTTGTTATCATCATTGTTTAACTTTTATGATGTAAATTGAGGGAGCAAAAGTAGTATCGGCTCCAAATATGGCTCAAGAAAATCGGCAGTCCGTATCGGTCATCGGCTAAGGCTGATGGGGAAAAAACGGTAAAGTCAATTAAGGTCGATCCCTAGTCTGCAATGTTTTTAAGGACTTCTTAGTTGAAATGGAGCTGGAGCTGAGGCCCTTTACTACATATATTGTAAGAAAATTCAGTTGCATATTAAACTGGGCCTACAGTAATATGTAGGGCGCCCTAATACCTATACACAAACCCTTTTATGGTGCATACATTACTCAACTTTTAAAATGATAATCATGTTTTAATGTTAAAGATGCATGTGGAGTGCACAGTGAATCTTTAAGCTTAACTGTATCCTTGGATGGCTTCCTCACCTCCAATGTTGTGTACATTTATCTTTATTATCTTTGCTAATAATATGTTGGATATATGTTAACGTAAATCTTTTTTGTAAATAATTAAAAACACTCTCCCTGCAGTAACTCTGAAGATCATCCCTGTAGAAGGTGTAGTAGTTAAAACTTCCAAAAGTCCCATAAAAATGTGGAGGACATGACTTCAGTATGTGTCCTCTGTGCTACGGCCCTGCTTGAAAACGTCTTTTACGTCACCTTTCTTATGGAGAAAACACTATAAAATATGTTTCATCTGGACTGTCGGGTAGTTTTCCTCTGAGTTTATTTACCCTCATTTACACAAGGACGGTTGGCTGAACGTGCATCCTCCTTTACAGCACCACCCTCATCTAAAATACTGATTTAATGAAACAATCACAAACAGAATACAGAATTGGTTGAAAGCCATACGCGTGGAAGTGTTTAAAAAGTCCAATTAAGGAGGTATTTGACACAGAGCAGCAAAGGGGAAATGTTTGCTTTCAAGAAAACACACTCAAATATAATATTCACAGAGTTTAGGACATTTGTGAAGTGTGAAAGAGTGATGCATGATTATACATGACAGGAATAATCATGCATATACCTGAAGAGGCCAGTTTGAGGCAGGTTTTCATAGACATTGCATGTTAGCTCGCTGTGACCACACTTTGTTGCTGCTTTTCAGCGCAAGTCTTTATAATAGTCAGTTGCTACAGTTTATTCCCACGTTACATGAATGCAGCATGAGTTAGCTTTATACAAGGAAACATGTTACCTGCCTGGTAAATGAAAACGTGTCACAGAGGCACTAGATTGTGAGCTGTTGGATGTGTTAATGTGGTTGTATCCATCATATTACTCCATGGATTACATCCATGTGTTGTTAGAAGGCGTCAATACCAGTGACTCAATGCTTACCACAGTGGGCTCTTAGATTCCTGACTTTTATAACTCATTATCGAATCTATTCTGGGGAGGACAATAGCTGAAAAACGCGCACTAAAGTGTCCCCTGGGAGCCAAAACGCGTGCTAATGTGCCCTCTAGGAGCCAAAACGCGTGCTGAGGTGCCCTCTAAGGAGTCAAAATGCACGCTAAAGTGCCCTCTAGGAGCCAAAATGCATGCTAAGGTGCCCTCTTGGGAGTCAAAATGCGTGCAAAAGTGCCCTCTTGGGAGTCAAAATGCGTGCTAAAGTGCCATCTAAGTCAAAACGCGTGCTAAGGTGCCCTCTTGGGAGTCAAAATGCATGCTAAAGTGCCATCTAAGAGTCAAAACGCGTGCTAAGGTGTCCTCTTGGGAGCTAAAACGCGTGCTAATGTGCCCTTTAGGAGCCAAAAATGCGTGCTAAGGTGCCCTCTAGGAGTCAAAACGCATGCTAATGTGCCCTTTAGGAGCCAAAAATGCGTGCTAAGGTGCTCTCTAGGAGTCAAAACGCATGCTAAAGTGCCCTTTAGGAGCCAAAAATGCGTGCTAAGGTGCCCTCTAGGAGCCAAAACGTGTGCTAATGTGCCCTCTTGGGAGCCAAAATGTGTGCTAAAGTGCCCTCTTCAGTGGCGAGGACGTGCTATATGTGCCCTTTTTTTCCTTTACGCCCCTACCCTTCAAAAAGTCTGTGCACGCCACTGAGACTGACACTTCCAATCTTCCCTGTAAACCACCAAAATCTCCCAAAATTTGAAAGAGGTCCTTCATGTGATGTTGCGGTTGTAACAGCGTTTTTTCTCTGGATGACAAAAGATAGTTTTTGTGGTTAACACCTTCCCTTTTCTCTTTAACTTTTCCATGACCTTCACATATTGTACTGCGTTTTCAAAACTCCTCAAGGTGATTCATACAGTAATTGTGTCTTTTGAAATTGAATTTGAATATATATGTATGCATTGAAACACTACAAAGGGCACTTTAGCCAAGGCAAGTATCAGCGACTTGTCGAGATTGCAATATTTAAATGTGGTGGGTTACCCTAAACCCAAAAACACATGTGCACCTGAAAGAGGAGAGAGACATCAGGGCCAGGGGATTTTTGCTGTGAAGCCCTGAGTCCAGATACATGATGGGCCAGAGACAGAGTAAGAACCGTGGCTGGGAAAAAGAGCCTCAGACTAAACACCTCTCAAAGCAGACAGAGAAGAGAGGGGGGAGGAAAATCCATGCAAATCCTGCTAGTCCTGGAAATGTGATACAAGGAAAATAAAGCGGGCACAGCTGACTGGACTGGTAGAGCGAAGCTTACTTCTCCATTGAATTCCCCACATTCCACTTGGGAGGTAATTAAGATCAGAAGAAGCAGAGGGAGAGACGAGGGAATGGATAGAGAGGTTTGTTGACGTGTTGTTGTGACCCCTTAAGGTGCACAGTTTGAGCTTTTCACCCCAGATCCAGCTCCCTTTACAGTCTGCTTTCTCTAGTAGACCATGTTGTGTCCTGAAGTGACCGTACATTCATGCAACAAGAGGGGGGGGGGGGGGGGGTCGCACCCTTTTAGGAGGGGATTATATGGCCCATGCATGAAGTTCGAAGGGTTGAAGGACAAAAGTACTCCATGGCAGGGGAACACGAGAGCGGCGGAAGCTTGAAAGCAACGTGGAAACGCTCCTCCGACCACAGACGGACATGCCCGGCATTCCTGTGGGTGATTATTACCCAGAAATCCACAGAGTCAATGAGTTGCCTTAGGTACGGATGCTGCCCGTTTTCTGCTCATATAGCCTTCCGAATGTGCAGGTCTACCCTCACAGAGACAGTGGCATTAAGGGCAAGATATTCTACCCCATTATAGGTCATTTCATATATAAATATATATATATATATATATATATATATATAACGATTTGTATCACACATAGCTATATAAATACTTGACAAATGAAAAGTACTGAGTATTTTATTCAGGCCTTTAATGCAAAATGAACATAACGTGAGGATCAGAACGTAAATCATCTCGAATCCATGTCCGGCTGCTGGTTTTTCAACCATCAACAGAATCCATATAGAAAAATGTATATAATGGACATTTTAATGTGTTTGATATACAGTATATCCACCTAAATATATGTTATGTAATCCAGATTAATGGTGTCAGTTACAGGGGGGCAGTAGCTCAGTCCGGGAACAAAAAGTTTGCAAAGTTCAAGTCCCGGTACGGACCAAGTATGGAGCGCGGCCAAGGTGTCCTTGAGCAAATCCCTGCATTTAATGCATGTGTGTATTTCAGGGCCTGTGTGTGTAACATAATTACAGTTTAAATTCAATGGTTTATTGGTACAAATTTTGGGGGAAACCCTCTCCATTGAAGGAAATGCCTCAGTTTATAGTGCCGTTGACGCCTTGAACTGTGCCGATAAAATTGCTCTGTTAACATCAACAATGGAGCTGAAACACAGCAGAGTTCTGCTTTCTGCAGCTCGTTGCAGTCGGAGGAGTTTAAAGCTGGTAGATATTTAAAATGGCAGAAAACACCCCGTAAAAAACCTTCTCCACGTATGAACCGTGCCAGGCCGATGGCTGCCAGGGCAGCTTGAATTTCAGCCGTTTCCAATTGTCATTCTTTCTCATGGTCAAAACTACACTGCACTGCACGCATTCTCACATGCACGTAGTCAGGCAAACCCTTGGGTATGTGTTCTGCAAGTTTAGGTTACGTTGTTTTATATGTCTGCAAAGAATTGTGCATGAAAAGGTTTTGTGCTGTAAGTGAAAATGAGTTTCTCTGACTAGTGTATCATATAATACGGATGCAGTGTTTGGTACTTTCTCCCATGACCTCCTCATCTCAGTATTGTTTACCACCAAGGTGATGTTTTATGGGCTGAGGTACTTGCTTGCATACTGACAAGTTTTGCGAGACTGGCTGATAACCTTTGTCATATGTCATCTCCTGTCTGCCTCGATGACTCACATCCTTCTTCTCCCGTCTCTGAGCAAAGAAATACGAACAAAAACAGTGGCAGCGTAAGTTATTACACACTTTCCCTTATGACTAAGTGATTTCTGTTTTTGTCACTGCAGGCTGTGGGTTGGCACACAATACCACACAAACACGTTTCTGAAGACTGCTTTGTAGACCGAACATCGCCGCAATGAGTAAGTCCCCTAATTTCTGACATTTAGAGAATGTTTTCTTCACAGCATGAGATAAAAACAGACCCTCGCACCGAACACCACCCCCGAGGCCCGTGTGAGCTGCTGCTCCAGACGCTGTCGGATGAAGGATTGGTTTTTTCGGCATTATGGAGATGGGAGTCTGGTTCTCCTTGCCGCCCTGGGGCTGTATGATGTCTGTCCAAGCTACACAAGCAGAATATTTTCTCTTTGTGAGCGAGTCCAGCTGAGGCAGAGCTTGCCTTGAGATCAAACATGGGAATAGGCATATCATAAACACTGCAATCCTTCCCTGCCTCTAATACCCGGACTCAGGATAGGCTCAATATGGATGTAGTTAAAAAATGACTCGCACCTTTTAGTGCAAGTGCAAAGGGCTCATATCTCTCTCTTTCTGTCACACACTCCCAAACGCCATCCATTATCCAATCCACGATCTAATTGTGTATTTTTCCCAACCCATTATCCTCCTCAGACGAGAGGCAGGCTCTCCACTCTATAATGAAGGACCTGGTTGCCCTCCAGATGACACGGCGCCAGCCCGTGATGTCGTATGACACCGGCAAACCCAAGACACCGGCCCAGGCCAACAGACAGGCCCAGGCCAACAGACAGGTGCAGTATAACTGCGTCACCATAAATCGAACATTTGCGTATGGTTTTGAAGCTTGAGCTTGTGTAAAGATGTGTCTTCATAATTTAACTCCCAGGAAAAGTCAGAAAACTCAGTTCCAATTAAATAACCGAAGATTTCTCTGAGGCCTGTAGCTCAAACATCTTTATTCCATGCATAAACACACATTTTATGAAAAGTAAGATGAATGAATGAACACTGGAAGTGGTTTCAGTAGTTGAAATTCTAAAGAAGCTGGTGTTTACAACGAAGAAAGAACAAAGGATTTGTTTTTAATATTTATTTGTTTTAAGATGAAAACATAAAATAAACAGAGACATGTCAGTCGACTCAAGTCAGGACCATGTCTTTAACATCCAAGTCGAGTCTCAAGTCTTTTGTTTTCTCTTAAGTAAAGTTGAATGTCGTCAATCTCTTGTGATAAAGGGGGCATATTATGCTCATTTTCAGCTTAATACTTCTGTTCCCAAAATCGAGGCCACCTGACCCCTTCTGAGGCCAGGTGGATGAATCAGACACTCCTGCGACTCTTCTTCTGCCCACAGCATGAATCTTCTGTCCCTTTCGCACAAAGTTGCATCTCTGTGGAGGCAAACTAAACACACAGGTTGAGATTTGTCCCTCAGTAAGAATGAGGCTAAAGTAAGAAGTCATCAGGGCCTCAGATGCTGATTTGGATCCATTGCTATAATAAAGAACCGTGTAATTATGTATCAAGCGTGTTCTTATTTGAGTATTTCCCTGAGCCCAAACAGTTGGCTAATTTAGCCCAATGACAGTTAAATTCCCAAAATAGCCAGGCACAAATCTATCAAATCCAGTTATTTTTTAACTTCTCTAAAAATATGAATTCTGCCGGTGTGGAAAAGTGGCCAGCAGCCCACCCACCCTCTCTGTCTACCACAGCTGCAGCCACAGAGAATAGCCGAGCTCCTGGATCGTCCCCCTGGGAAACACCGTCTGCACCATTTTGCCACCTCAATAACTTAAGTTTGGACACATTATGAGTGGAAGTGGGGTTTCGCCAATGATGGCGTAGTGACGAGGAACAGAGGGACATGTTTTACCAGCAAATTACCCTTCTTTAAGTCTTTATTTTTGGAAGAATCATTTTACTTTGTTATCTCTGACATTTCTGTTTTCTCTCAGGACGATGTCAGGATAAAGTTTGAGTTCTCAGGAGAGCGGAGGTGAGTTTTTTTTTTTTTTTTTTTTTTTTACATGCATGTTGTGCGTATATATGTGTGTGTATAGATTTTGTATAAATGTATAAGTCTATACACAAGCAAGAGGGAGCCTGACCTCACACAGAGACATAAACACACTCACTCAGGCATGCAGCTCTTGTCACATGTTCCAGTTCATGAGAAAAGAGCACATCTCAGACTCCAGTCCGGCACTTAATTCAGACTGGTATGTGAGCGGGAGGAAAGGACTGTGGTTAGTCTGTGGCTGCCAGCGCAAACCGCAAATATGCAAGGTGTACTTAAGAGGAATCTGCACACACTACAAACAGCAGCTTGTGTGTATTTTGCTTGCACATGTGCATGTAAGTCCAAAGCAGTTTCCTTCGCAGCCGGTACAAATCTCTCCGTAATCCGTCTGTCTGTGTGATTTTGTGGGCAGGATCCTGATGTTTGGACGGCCTGTGCAGTTCGAGGAAATCCAGCAGAAAGTCAAGACCGTCTTCGGCCAGCAGCTAGACCTGCATTATATGAACAATGAGGTAAAGTGGAGACGCTGAAAACAAGGAATGTTCAGTGTCTTTGTTTGAAAAAATGAACTTAATTTAACTTCCATTGATGGACCTGACTCTACAAACGTGTCTGAACATGTGCACGCGTGTTTCTTCGTTTCCATGTAAGGGCTGCTCGATTACGGCCAAAATCGTATGTTTGAGTTAATATTGAGAGCACGGTTATTTAATTATTCATTCATTCATTTTATTTATTGAACTTTTAAAAAACAAACATTTTTGTCATTTTTACTGTGGATTGTGAAAAACAAATTAAAAACTAAATGTCAATAAATAAAAAATAATATATCAATATATATACATGTAATGAATAATATAAAAATATCCTCCAAGTGCTAAACATACTATATTCAGTACATAATAATAATAAATAAACATATATTTGATGGAATATTTTGCAATTCACTGCCACAATCTGCTGAAAACCCCTAAATTCATATTCAGTATTTTGGTAAACTATATTCTATGAAAGGTTACGCTGGATTTATGACGCAAGACAAAACGAGAGCATCATATAAATCACAATAATCGTTTTATCTCGATTTTCTTTTGGAAGGCGAATTAATTATTACAGATATAATCTGATTAATCGCCCAACCCTACTATAACATTGAAAAGGTCGTTTGTGTATTAAAATTGTGCATTATTTGTATGCTTGTGAATCTTGTTCTGTGTTTGTTGACATATATATTATTAATGCTGTTCGTGTTTGTCCCGTATCCTCGCAGTTGTCCATCCCTCTGCGAGATCAGGACGACCTGGACAAGGCGATAGACCTGCTGGACCGAAGCTCCAACATGAAGAGCATCAAGATCCTGCTGCTCACTCAGGAGCGCGGCAACGTGAGACACACACACACACACACACACACACACACACACACACACACACACACACACACACACACACACACACACACACACACACACACACACACACACACACACACACACACACACACACACACACACACACACACACACACACACACACAGGGCGTGCATTTACAGCGCACCATTGCACCACTTACATTTCTTCACCGTGGAGCCAAGTTGTGTAAAATCAGAGTTCCTCATTACAGTTAGGTCACACTAACTGGCTCTCACGTGTCTTTTAAACCTCCTCTTTTCCAACTGCAGGCCTCCTCCGTCTCCCACCACCTGCCGTGCAAGCAGGTGAGGATCAAGTCCTCCCAGTCCACTGGAGACGTTAGCACGGCGTACCAATCCTCCGAGCCCAGGGGGCGCCACCTGTCAACCGGTACATGTCATTCAAACTTCCCTTATCTGCAACAACATGGTTCACACGTTAATGTTTAATAGTCAGTCATGGGTTGCTGTCACGTCTTCTTTTTCATGACCTCGATTTCCCCGTCTGTCGCCTACTCTCTCGCTCTCTTTTTGGCTGTTCTTTCCTCGGCTTCCCCTTTTAGCAATGGGTCCGCTTCCTTTTCCTGTTCACCATCACTAGACGATGCCTGCTGGACCGCAGCCAATCAGATTACAGAATGCTATTAGTGTGTTGGACCGGTGGCCTGGTTTAGGATGAAGTGGCTGCAGGAGGGCTGGAGAGCTGGACTTTGAAGGCACCAGACCATAAATATTAAAACCATCTCTCTGCTGTTTTCTCCTTTCAGTCATACTGAAAGCAATCAGCACTTTTAGGGAGAGAGGGCCTGACTGAATATGGATTTTATTTGGACACTAACACAGAAGCTACTGCATGGATGTTCGTTGTATGAGCGTGGTCTCAGCTCCTGCTGGTTTGCTTTTGTGCTGTTTGTTTGTTTTTATTAGGATCCCCAGTATTAGACATTAGCACTGGCTGTTTCTTGCATGTTCTGTTCATTTTGCACAAAAGTTCTTAATAAAATGAGCATTTAATTCACACAGGAGTTTACAAAAATAGGCTTTACCATGTGATTATTTCATGTAGACCAGGGGTGTCAAAGTGATCGAGTAAAGGGCCGCTGTAGCTGCAGGTTTTCATTCCAACCAAGCAAGAAAACACCTGATTCAACAAATCAACTGTGTGAAGACAATTCAGGTGATTGCATGACTCAAGTCAGGTGTGTTTTTGCTTGGTAGGAATGAAAACCTGCAGCCCCAGCGGCCCTTTACTGGATCACTTTGAAACCCCTGATTTAGACTCTTTGTTTTCTTGAATCACCAGAAATCATGCTATATCGTGATATATATCGTTATCGAGAGAGAAGATTTTTGTCATATCGTCCAGCTCCCTATGGAAAATAAATCTCAACATAGATGACCTTTTAGGCTTGTAAAGTCCAGATATTGTTCATAAATTTAATATTTCCTTTATGTTCTTAACTCCGGTCTATTCCCAGGCTCTCAGAACACGGGGCGTAGCTCGCCGCCTCCTGGCTACGTGCCGGAGCGCCAGCAGAGAATCGCCCGCCAAGGCTCATACACCAGCATAAACAGCGAGGGCGAGTTCATCCCTGAGACCGGCGATCAGTGTGTGAGTCAAGAGCTTCACCTTAAAATAAAAAATCATATGGTGTGTTTATGACTGCTCGACAACTCGTCCTCGATGCTGGAAGACCTTTTTCTGACTTTTATTGACATCTTGAAAGTGTTTTGGCAGATCTTTTCAGGACACACCCTTTTATTTTCCATTGTGCCCCGTGCAGGTGCTGGATCCCTGGAGCAGTGCAGAAAACTCTGTCTCTGGAAGCTGTCAGTCTCTGGACAGCAACTCAGACAGGTGAGGAGGAGCAAACTCTTTCACCCATAATCTCACTGCTCATTACGTTACATTGGTGTCTGCAAAATTTGAAAAAACTGTAACCTGCTCTATGTAAACACCCAAATGAAGTCTCTCACTCTCTCACAGCCCCTCACTGAGGAAGTCTCGCATGCACAGAGCCAAGAGTTACCCTGATAATCGGCAGGAGTGCTCAGGTGAGAGCAGCCATAACTTTCTCAGGGAAATATTGTGTTAAAGCAGCACCCTTGCATCTCACAGTGTAAAGCAGGACTTGTGGAAACCCAGTTGTAATCATGTGTGATGAAGTGTGACTGTATAAAATGAGCTGTTGTGACCTCCAGTCGGATCGTTTTCGGCTAAATTCTATCAAACTTTCTATTTAACCTACAAATATAAATGATGTTATAATGTTTTGAGTTAATTTAATGGTGTTAAACTAAAGTCTAACTTCTTTTCTTTGTAACCAAATATCGTTTTATCGGCCTAACTTATCTTTGTGTTAACAAGAGTGGTCAAAAGGATGCGGTGAATTAGCCGTGTGCTCCTCTCGGCTCTTGTCGGATGCCCCGATCTCCTCGCCGTAAACACTGGGAGCTGCTGGTCGTCCACATTAACATCAGTGCTGTCAAAACATCCGGAACCATACTTCAGACCTTCACAATAAAATAACATGCTTTAACAGCTCCAAAATACACCGTAAAATCTTCTTAACCTACATTTTTGGTTTCAGGTGGTTATTTTTAATTACCCACCTGAGCCGCTCAGGCTAAGCGTCGCCCAAACGTTCTTACTGCTTTCTCTCATCAAGGTCACTTTCATTTACTAATTTGACAAGTAAATGTCCATGTACAAATAGGAATTTAATATTTATGATATGATTTCACTTGTAGATTCTTAGAAGTGTCTAAATTAATTCCACTTGCACTTCGGTGGCGACCACCAGGTAAAAGCACCAGGAAAAGGCCGTAAACTGCGGTAGATCAGATCCGTCTGGATAGGGCTCATACCAGCGAACAGTGTCCGACTGGTGATACAGTTACGTTAGAAATATAGAGCATTTTAGAGGATGCATGTGCTTTGCTACGTATATACACAAAAAGGGGGTTTAGGAACAGTTTACACAACACAAGTGCTTGCCATCCAATCACAGAATATGCAATTCTTACAGCACTCTCCAAATGTCAAAAATGTTTGATCTCAAATCACAGCGCAGCTCTTTCTATATTATATATATTATTATATTATTTCTATATAGTGTTCCTCAAGGTCTTTGTGTTTTCATATATTTTAGAGGGTTTTTGATCATTTTGATCAATTCTCAAATGGTGAAAACTGTTAAATTTAGCACCAAATCTGTGTAATAAATGGTATCGACCCAAAAATTGCTGCAACAACTTAAAAGAGGTGATTGAGCATGAGAATGACCTCCATATATACTTCCATGATCATGTTCAAAGCCCTTACACACTCTAAACTCTGAACATCAGGATGCAGTGGTGGAAGATTTCTGTAGACTTTGCCTGCAAGTTGTGAGAGATGCATCAAAGTTTGTGTTTAAAAATCATCAAACCATAAATCATATAAAAACTACTCTGTCTTCCATAAAAGCTGAGGGTACAGCTTTACTGATGTGGTCAAGAAATCTATATAAACAGTAATTTCAAGTTCGATGGAAGGGAAATAAAGTATTTCACGTGAATGCTGTGTGACTCAGTGTGCAACTGTTTGAATTCCAGAGTAATCCTGCTGACCTTTGACCTTTGGATGTTTGCTTTCAGACAGGGAGAATCATGTGTATGACAGGGTAGCAGGGAAAGGGGGCACGTATCCTCGTAGGTACCACGTCTCCCTGCATCATAAGGACCACAGTGAAGGTGAGACTATCAACATTTTAGCATGTGACTTATTTCTTTCTTACGTTGTCCGTGCACTGTTTCCTCCCTTATTCTCTCGTGTTTGCTCTCCTTCAGGCCGTCGGACGTTCCCGCGGATCCGTCGCCCCCAGGGGAACCTGTTCACCCTGGTGCCCTCGCGGCGGTCGCTCAACGGCAGCGAAGAGAGTGTGGGCAGCTGGCAGCTGGTCGACGCTCAGGGCAGGCTCCGGCCACAAGATCGATCTGTCGCACATAAGTGTGAGTGTTGATCGAGAACAACACTCAACAAAAAGTCATTTAGAAAACAACACAGTTCACCTTCTTAGGATGAAGTTCTTAAGAGATAAATACCAATGCTTAAATCTATTGATTCCTATGTAAACTGTACCCTGTGTGTGTGTGTGTGTGTGTGTGTGTGTGTGTGTGTGTGTGTGTGTGTGTGTGTGTGTGTGTGTGTGTGTGTGTGTGTGTGTGTGTGTGTGTGTGTGTGTGTGTGTGTGTGTGTGTGTGTGTGTGTGTGTGTGTGTGTGTGTGTGTGTGTGTGTGTGTGTGTGTGTGTGTGTGTGTGTGTGTGTGTGTGTGTGTGTGTGTGTGTGTGTGTATTTCAGCGCCCAGTGCTCCGTTGACGTGGCGGCGGGGAAAGCTTCTGGGCCAGGGAGCGTTTGGTCGGGTTTACCTGTGCTACGATGTGGATACTGGGAGGGAGTTGGCTGCCAAGCAGGTCCAGTTTGATCCTGAGAGTCCTGAGACCAGCAAGGTAAGACACACGAACACGGATGGATCGACTTTACATGTTTACACCGAGACAGAATGCCTGGTTGTCATTATTTTTTATTGTTTGGTCCAGAAAATGTCAATCCCAAAGCCCGAGATGACGTCTTGTTTTGTCCACAACTCAAAGAGGAAAGAAACCAGAAGATATTTACATTAAGGGGTGAAAACAAAGAATTTTGAACTTGTTTCCTTCAAAAAACAGATTCTTCATCAAAATTTTGGGCGATTGAGGAAATTGCTCTGTTGTCTTGTGCCTTCCTATTCTCTCTTGATGTTTCCCATTTACTGCTAACTCTTGTTATTACTTCAGATGTAATATACAGTATATATATATATTACTTTTTTACTTTTAATTAGCTTTGCTGATTTTACATGTACATTAGATTAGATATTTGGCTTCTTCTTGGTTGCATTTTAAAAAGTCAGCTGTTCTTGTCAGGAAATGGTGTCATTTCCTCTTTGACGTATACCATATAACTCCTGGACAGTGACATTACAGTCTTTCGTCAAATATCAAACCTTAGTTTGTTGATCAATAACAAGTTTGCACAACTGTAAAAGTGCCAAAGAGTGACCTTATATGTTTTGCATGTTAGTTGGTTGGAGCCCATTATGCTGCAGTGCAGGTAATTAGAATAACTGACTGAGCGTTTGATGAATCCGCTATGAAAGTTTTGTGGTCTTAGATCAGGTGTGAAGCCACAAAAACCTTGTGTTATCCCCTGACACAGAAATAAAATAACCACTCTGCAGGAAAGAGATTGAATAACTGAAGAAGTGGAATGTATTGAAGAGGTTTTCTTTCCTCCCTCAACCCCCCTCTTCCCCATTTTTAATGTCTTTTCCTGTCCTCCACAGAGAAAACATGCACTGTCACTTCCTGTGTCTGAGAGGAGCCGGGTGTTGTGGGGGGAGCGGTGGCGGCGAGGGGTGACGGGTCAGCGTTGCCTTGGCCTCCTGTCACCCCTTCACCCCCCCTCGTTGTTGTTATTAAACCGGCTTCTCTGTCGGGACTTAGGGATTACTTTGACTTCCTTCTGTCTCTCTCTCTCTCTCTCTCTCTCTCTCTCTCTCTCTCTCTCTGTTGTGGCCTCATTATCTGAAGTAAACACAGGAACTTCTTTCGGGGAACGCGGCCATTGGCTTCCATTCATTCTCTGTTTTAGGTTTCACTCTTTGCAGACTCCACATGTTGTCATCCTTGTTGTGTTTACGGTTACATTTGCTTGTCATCAGATGTGACAGAGCCTGCGGGGCTCTGTCAGGTCCGGAAGATGCATTTCGTTTACAAATGAAAACAGCAAATCGACAAAAATGCATTGTTCAGAAAATGGCAGCTTTTTTTTCAGTGTTATGTGAAGCTGAAGTGGGTAATTAATTCCCCTGCTTCTCATTGTGTCCGTCCAGGAGGTCAGCGCTCTGGAGTGCGAAATCCAGTTGCTGAAAAATCTGCATCACGAGCGAATCGTTCAGTACTACGGCTGCCTGAGGGACCACAATGAGAAGACCCTCACTATTTTCATGGAGTACATGCCGGGGGTGAGTCCCAGCAGCTTTTAATGTCACAGCTTCAACCAGGGCTCAGAGAAATGGTTATTTTCACAGGTTGAAACCAAGAAATCATCATTCAAATCGAGCATCATTACATTACTTGGTATTTGAGAGTGACGTGGACGTTTCTCAGTGTAAGTTTGGCCCACATGGGGGATTAATTTCCAGCCAATAACAGCGTAGGGTGAGCAGCATTCTGATTCCCAACCGCAGCTTTGTGATGCCCTTCCCCTTCAGCGTCAGATACTGAAGCGTAGAACACAAGACACACAAACAGAGACAGTAAAGCTCTGCATTCACTCATAATCTGACAGTGCAGCACCTTGTAGCTGGACTGTTAAGTTATGTGTGTGTTTTAAATGTAAACGCTGTGAAATAACCATAAAATACAGTTTTATTGAGTATCATATTGGACATCCATCTTCTGCAACAACTCCCTGTTCATTCTGTTGATATCCAAACTGCTCCCACGCTGCGTTTTGGTAGATAAAAAGCTGGAATGTCTGTTTCCTCTGACATTTTTACAGCTCTTCTTCTCAGAAGACTCTCTCACACACACATCAAACTTGCGCACACACGTTGCAAGATTGGTTTTCAGCGGTTAACAAAAGAGGAATCAGCACACTATAGATATGGTAGCATCTACAATTTTACCGTGACATTATGATATAAATCGGTTAATCCTGACGTCCTTAAACTGAACAATACCAAAATAAATGCATAATGTCCTCCACATCTGCACAAAATCCTCAGTTATTCTCCATAACGTAAGCTTGTTTTTTTTGTTGTCAGAAATATCTTATCGAGTTTAACTGGAAAACCCATAAAGAAGTAGAACAAGATGACGTCACATACATTTCCTAGAGAGAGAGTCTGCAAAGTGTATTCCCTGATTCAGTTTTTGAGTTTAGTTCCTGGGACTTCATAGTTTCTGGAACTAAAGGCCAATTTCATTGCCCGTACTTTAAACGCACCACGGATCTCCTTCAGATGCAAGATTTTGTGACTTCTGTGACTCTCTAAGACCTTCAATGACGGGCTACATTTAGTGGTTTTAAACCTTGGATGTGCTCAGTCGGTCTCCTGTCGTGTAAAGCATGTGCTTTCTTCCTGTCAGGGTTCAGTCAAAGACCAGCTTAAGGCCTACGGGGCTCTGACAGAGAACGTGACCCGCAAGTACACGAGACAGATCCTGGAGGGCATGTCCTATCTGCACAGCAACATGATCGTACACCGGGACATCAAAGGTGGGCCTGTTAAACTACAGAGGCTTAATACTGTTTGGACACTAGGGCCCTCATTTATCAAACGAACGTACGGCAGAAAAACGTGCGTACGACTATTTCCTGGCAAACTTCGGCATTTATCGATTTGGACGTGAGCGGGAGCTACGATCAAATCTGACGTCTGGTCTGAGGTCGTGTACGCAAATTTGAGCCTGTGTATTTGCGGTGCAGCACAGCAAAACCTGGCTGAGAATAATGAACAAACCTCAGCTGTCATTAAGCATAAGCAGTCACATATTAAGAACAGATCAAAACGGATTCTTAAAACCAATAAAAAAATAAAAATTGTGGTTGGAGCAATTGATTGTACTCATGTGCGTCTGAAGGCACCATCCATTAATGATTACGCATTCATCATTCGCAAAAACTACCACTCGATAAATGTACAGGTGATTTGTGATGCCAAGCTGTCGCTTTTAAACGTGGTGGCCAGGTGACCAGGGGGGGACACACGATTCTTTTATATTTTAAAACAGCTCGGCTCCAGCCCCCCGCGACCCCGACATGGACAAGCGGTTGAAGATGAATTAATGAATTAATGTGTTGGCTCGCGGCTGCAGCAAGACGCACTGCAGAGCCAAAGTCATCTCCTCGGTTAGTGGCTACCCTCGATAAATTGCATTAAATCAAACAAGGTATCAGATGATTGACATCTTGGTATGGTTCTTCTAGATGACAGAGGTCTCTTACGGAATACCTAATGACCCACCGGTAGCGCCAGTGTTGTGCCGTATTCAGCACCCCTGCCGTGAAATGCACCCCCTCGCATTATAGGTGATATTCTGGATCAGAAGGCTGTTGTTTCCACCTATAGGAGTAGTTTATATACAGGTAACCCATAACGGTCAGAGCATTGGTTACTTACAGTCTTTAAACTATTTTAAAGAGTTTAAAATCACAAACTTGGATAATAGCGAACACAAAACAACACCTTTTTGTATGTTCTGTGTAAATATACTGCAGCCATAATTACTAAATGAAATAAATGGATCTTTTGAGCAAGTTGAATGTATTTGACTCAGCGTTTCCTAAATATAATCCCAGTTTTTCTTGCAATTAATAGGTTCAAAAGTGTGTGCTTTTAATGTGGTTACCTGTATATAAACTACTCCTATTGGTGGAAACAACAGCCTTCTGATCCAGAACATCACCTATAATGCCAGGGGGTGCATTTCACGGCAGGGGTGCTGAATACGGCACAACACCTGTCCAACAGTGCGTAGTCTCAGTGGAGCGCTGCTTCGGGTTGACTGCCTCAGTTATTCTTTTGCACACAGCGTTTTTATGGGCCCCTTTTATTCCACTCTTAAGACTGACAAAAAACACAACTTTATTTTGCTCCATCTCGGATGTCAGGATGCCGATCTGTGTGTCGGAAAAGTTTCTTTTCTAACCTGCGTTCCTTCTCTCCGTGTTTGACCTCAGTGGGCGAGGCCTCCGAAACAGGAGTATTTAAGGGCGTAACATGTTAATGACGATCGAATTCAGCCGCCACATTTATCAAGGCCCGCTCATTCGTACGCTGAGATTGGTCCGATACGAATGTTTCATAAATCACACGTGGGACCTGTCATACGACCAATTGACAATTCTGCGCTCAGATCTGCGCCCGTTTTCACGCAAGATTGATAAATGAGGCCCTAGATCTTTATTTACACGTTTTTTTTAAATCTATAGATGCTTGTGTTTGACAGAGTGTGGAAGGTGATTGGTGATTTGTGTTTCATGTCAACTTAGGTGCCAACATCCTGCGGGATTCAGCAGGCAACGTGAAGCTCGGAGATTTCGGTGCCAGTAAGAGGCTGCAGACCATCTGCATGTCTGGCACGGGCATCCGCTCTGTGACCGGCACCCCCTACTGGATGAGCCCGGAGGTGATCAGCGGAGAGGGCTACGGCAGGAAGGCTGATGTCTGGTAAGATACACACATCATTGCTGTTTAATGTTTGAAGTGATTTTAGGGGTGGAGTTTGTGCTTGAGCTGAAATAATATTAGTTGAGAAGGTTTCTTAATGGAAACTATTTCTAGGAGAACAAATACACGGTGTGGATTTTCATGTTTTGCAAATTTGAAACACTTTTATTTGTCCCCGGGGTGGGGATTTGCAGAGGCACATAGAGGAGAACAAAAACACTTAGGAAAAAAAAACTTAGTATAAAGAAAAGCAGAGATAAGCTGTTCACATTATGACACTATAAAACATAATGTATGTTCATAAAGAATAAGTGAATGTAAGAGAATATTAATGCAAAGAAATTGCAGAAATTATTATAATAATAATGATAATATGAGAACATTAGTGCACAAATCGCTGCACACAATTTAATGATGATATGAGAAAGACCATCCCAGTGAGACAAAAGTATACACAGTATACGACTTTTCACTTCTTTGACAAACGTATTTGATGAAAAGATGCTGACATCTGTATTATTGATACATAGTTTGAGTGACTAAATCTCCTGGTAGATATTGTTTAGCAGAGTTTAAAAATGTATTGTCTAGGACAATAAATAACAAAGAGCCCACTGTATGAAAGAGCATTTAAATGGATTCCTTTAGATTTATAAATCTGGATTCCTAATGGGATTAAGAAGTACTTTAACTTCTGCTAATCCAGTGTCACAAACAAAGTAACATTAGTTGGCTTTAAAGGAATATACTGTAGGTGCTAATTGTGCTGATGTGACTGACAAACATGCACATACACAAACACAGGCATCATGGCTTTTTACATCTGAGGTACAAGCAAAACACATATGCAAATAAAACCTGCAGCACCCAGTAAAACTAGTTTAGTTTGAACGAGGGGTGAAGGTCATGTCTATTTACTGACTGAGTGAAAATACACGTACCTTCATTCATCAGGATCATTTTGTTTGAGCAGGAAGTTCTCAAGGGGCCGACGGGATGAGACGTGTAAAAAAATACAAACGTCTCACTCTTAAAGTGATGGTTCTGATATTTTGAAGTGGGGTTGTTGTCTTTGAAGAGTGCGTTAATAACAACTTCAGTTCAGTTCGGCTATCTGACGGCAAAGTAAAGCGCTAAAAATATTCTAAACATAAAGTAAAATTAAACTGATATTCATTTTTTAACATCAGTACAGTATGCACATGTCCAAACTGGGGCCGCCATCTACTGTAACTAACACACTGAACATGGACCTCACACAGCCACACTTAAAAATATCTAAACTATCCCTTTAACGAGACAGAATCTCTCACAGGGAAACATTTTTAATAAAGTGGGGAGCCTGGCCTGCTGTATGTAACCCAGTTCTTACCACACTCCCACACACAGAGCAAAACAACGTTCCCTTATGCAATCTGATTGGGTGGTGACCTACCAGTGGATTGATGTGATTGGCTGATGGCCAGTCAGACAGGTCGTAACAGAGGTTGGTATGTTCCAGGTTCTCAGCCCAGGCTGGAGGGGGAGTAACGCTCCCAGGAGAGCGTGTACCTCCCAGACAGGTGGAGGAGCGAGTGTGAAAGTTTCCACTCAAAACATTCCTGTGAAGCTTTGGTGTCGAGCGGCTCATATGTGGTGTTTGTTTCAGCTTGTTATGCGACTCCGCTGCAGATTAAACGAAAGCAGGAACAATCATGTGTTTCTCTTACAGGAGCCTCGGGTGCACGGTGGTGGAGATGCTGACGGAAAAGCCTCCGTGGGCCGAATACGAGGCCATGGCGGCGATATTCAAGATCGCCACCCAGCCCACCAACCCGCTGCTGCCCTCGCACACCTCCGACCAGGCACGGGACTTCATAAGCTGCATTTTTGTGGAGGCCAAACACAGGCCGAGCGCTGAGGAGCTGCTCAGGCATCCCTTCTCCCAGATACTTTGCTGAAACCTGCCCGGGTTCTGAACTTTGACCACAGCCTCAGCAGAATCTGTAGCTTCCTTGAAACCCATCCATGGCAGAAACCCGGACACGGACCTGGTCTATAAGTCAGTGTTAAACCCACCCACAGACTCTGCCACCGTTCAGATCCTCCTCCAGAAATCCAAATAACAAGACAGTTTGACAGGGGCTGTCAACAATGCCTATGAAACCAATGCCAGTAAATGCTGTTCTAGGAGTCGCCACCAGGGGGAAACACAACATTACGTACCTGGTGGGCTGCGGATCTCTCTGATACAAACGCACACACACTCCAAATGATGCACTTCAACATCATTCAAGTCATGCACCAGTTGTGTCTTTATCAAGTATTCCCTCCTGTGTTTGATTTCACTTTTGTTGGGCAGGAATGAGGAATGCCAGGAAGAGACACCGACAGTGTTTGAATCATTTAGCTGAGCACCGTTTTAAAGTGTTAACTGGACAGGGTTGTTCTCTTTTTCTTTTTCTTTTTCCACCTCGTCTCTGTCTCGTTCTAAACAAAGAAAACTCCACCCTTAAACAAGCTTTTTGTGATGCAGATGAAGTGATGTCACATGGAAGAATAGTCCGTTTTAAACAGCCCCCCAGAATTAAGACATCATTTAACATGCTTTAGTTCTCTTACAGGTAGAAATGAATAATAAGAGCCAAATATGCCCATTTCTCCACTGACAGTAGACCATGATGCACAGCAGCTACTTTTGTAGTGGCAAGCATCTGTTTCTCTTAAAAAAAACATCTAAATGTAAAAATATCCATTGCAATGCACAAAAACAACAACAAACAATTATATTTGGTTCCGGCCACCATCTGGATTTGGGAAAAAAATCCCAACAAAACTTTGTTCAACAACACTTTCTGCTATGTTGAGGGTATTCCCCAAATCCTTAAAGACTCTGAATATTCAGTTCACTGCACAAAAACTCGTGTTTTGTTTATTTTTATAAAAAAGAATATTCAACAGTAAAAACAAACAAACAAAAAATAGATGACATTGATGTAAGAAAGGCACTTTGGTTGCATGGTTACATGCAGGTAAACACAGTCCGTTAATTAGCTTTTTGTTATTATTTATCTGCATTCATATGCAGATATCTGTTTGGGAGACACATGGTCTCCATCGTCTCAAGCATAAACTGCATAAAGAATTGACGTAGCCTCTCCATCAAGGTCCGTTCTCTCAACTTGATCCGATCGTACTCACCTATGGGAGTCGCCATCTTGTCAGACTCCGCCACATTTCCTTTTACCAAAAAAAGGGCATGTATGTGACGTTGGGGGGAGGGAGATACGTCCATCTGGCTGACGTATACCTCTGAGGAGAAGTGTGGGTCAGTGGCTAGCTGTCACTCAAGAGGCCACGCCCCTAATTATTCATGAACTTTAACCTGCAATGAAATAAAAACTAGCCTGGTACAAAAAATATTAACCCCCCTCAGTGTTGTCATGGAGATATGACCTAAACATACAGACTAGATTTCTTTTTTGTACCAGTCCTTAAACAGGTTTAATGATGCTGTGAAAACGGCCTGTTTAACATGGGGGTCAATGAGAAACTGCTCTATTATGAAACCTGCCCCTAGTGGACACTCTGAGAACTGCAGTTCAGGCACTTCCTGCTATGGTGGGGCTTGGTTCCTAGTTGCTAATCGGACCGTAAACAATGACCGCTGCTCAGAACAGGAAGTCTTAATTGTTGTCAGACAGATAGCTGGTGTGTTCTGAGATTGGTCAATGTTTGCTCAATACGTTATTATTATTCACTATCAAAATAATACATAATATTCTTAATATCTCGCTAGCGGTTGATCATTTATCAGTAACGATATACATTGTGCATCAGTGCATTTCAGTACAGTGCAGGAATTTGAGTAATCTACTGGTATAAAGTCTGAGGATAACGTGTAGCTTTGTAAGAGGAGCTGAGGGTGGATTTTTCTTTTTGACTCCTCCGTCTTCTCTACCTTTTGCCTCGATGTGACTTCTTCCTTCTACCTGCCATCACAGGTGTTCTCAGCCGACAAAGTGCCACAAAAAGAGGCAGATAAAGTGTTATTCTAAGGACTCTTCGTATCAGCTCTGTATGAAAGTGAAGCGACCTTAATTTGGAAGTGACTGTTCATGTGCGTCTGGCCCAAACATCCCTGACTGAGAAGCCTTCAGGATCAATTTTAAATCAGATGCACTTTTATGTAGAAATTGAATTTTGTGGTTTTGTTTTCTTTACCAAATCAGAATTTTTTTATTTTTACGTCAATGTGAAAATTGTTTCATTTTTATTTATATCCCCATGTCCATCCCAATTAGATTTTTAAAGGCAAATATATATATGTGTGTGTGTGTATAAATATATTTTTTATATTTAGACTGTGTCAAATCGAATGACACTCTCAGTCGTTAAAAAAGTAAAAATCATTGGAAGCAGCTGGTTTTGCAGACATTACAGAATTGGGGTTTATAAATGAAAAATGGGCGGAAAAACGAACTCTGGCCGTCTGGTTTCTTGTTCCAGCTTTTTAAAAAAAAACCTTTCCCACACATCCTTAGCTATACATTTAGATGACAGTGTTACCTGACAGTGTTACGGAAACTTTGCATCATTTGCTCATATTGCTTTGACGCATCGGTGAGTTCTCATGAATGAAACCTTTAAGGGCTTAACTGCTGCTGGGAGTATTTTTTTGTGTGATCTCAGTGTTAGTGAAATGTAATTAAAAGGGTGTGTGCGTGTGAACCAAAGACGAGCAGGACGGGAGCCAGTGCTAAACGAGTTCAGAGTTCGCCTTTCAACCCAAATGACGACTTTGTTTATCCCAGGGTTCAGACGAGTCCCGTATTGAGGGGTTTTCTACCTTAAAGGGATGGTTCTGATGTTTTTGAAGTGTGGTTGTATGAGGTACTTCTCCATAGTCCGCGTGTTACCGACAGTAGATGGCGATCCGCACGCTCCCAGTTTGAACGGGCAGGGAAAATAAGAAATGTACTAACTAAACATGTTTTAGACTTCCGGAAAAGGGACCACCTAAAAGAAGTTTAAGTGTACGCTCTATTAGGAATATTTTCACTGCTTTACCTGACTGTCAGACATCCCTGTTTGAGTTTATGTGGAGGAACTGAAGCTGTTCTGTGCTCTTGTAAAAGCCGCCAGACTCCATTGACAAAAACAGTCATTTTACTTCACAGAACATAGGAGTTGCTGGTCTACCGCTGCTTAGGTCTGTTAGGTTCTTCGTGTTATTGTGTGACTTTGTTGGTAAAAAAAGGGTTGAGAAGTAACAAAACTAACAAATGAACTGATCGACGCAGCGACAGACAAGCAGCTCCTGTGTTCTGCGAGGTAAAATAACTTTTTTTGTCAATGGAGTCTGGTGGCTTTGACGAGAGCAGAGAACGGGTTAAGTTCCCACAGCGTTAACTAAAACAGGGATGTCTGACGGCGAGGTCAAGCGGGGAAATCATTCTAAATATATCGTACACTTAAACTGATATAGATTGAATATGTTTAGCTTCTGTCCTGATTCTCCAAACTGGGGGCGTGCCGACCGCCACCTACTGTCGGCAGCACACTGGCTATGGAGAAGTACCTCCTAAAAACCTCTGAACTATCCCTTTAACGCTAACATGATCATCTTCTATGGGGCTGCTGCAGGCTAAAGGCAGCTTAAATATGTTTAGTGTTGAAAATAATGCATTTTTAAGGAACTGACGGCGAGATAAAAAGATAAAAAAAAGAACCCTGTGGTAAGCAGATGAATACAAACTAGTTGTTTTAGAGATCTATATATGTAAATGTATGATTATGTATCACGACAGGACTTGCAGTGCAACGTCTAATGTATCAAATTTATTTTACAGCAAGAAAAGAATAGTATGTTTAATGACGGTATATATATATATAGATATGTATATGTGTCATGCCCTCTCTCCAAAACAAATAAATTGTTTTTACAAAGCGTGTGTTAATTTGTGTCCATGTGTGGGAGGACAGTAGTGGTGCTTTGTCCAGACTGGGTGAGTCCAGTTAATGAAAGACTGACCTCATTGTTGGCAGTAAGACGCTTCTTGATTGATGCACTCGTTTTCCTCTCTTTCTTTCTCCCTCTGTCTCTCTCATTTAGTTTCTTTCCCTCTTTTTTTTCTCTCGTGAAGGGAAACAGACGGACACAGGAAGGAGAGATTTTTCTACAACCGTGCCTGGCTGTGAGATGTGGAAGCGGATTGTGAGGAACAAAGGGCCTTCTTGAATTGTTGGACACAGAGATGCATTGCTTTTGACAGGTTTTTATTTCCTTTTTATGAATTGATTAATTATAGTTTGTCCTCTGTCGGAAAGATTCAAGACGGATAACATGGTTACAGAGAAGATGAGAGGAGCTGCACTGTGCATGCACCCTCTTTGTTTTCTCATATATGAAAGAAAATGTTTATCGTCTCCAAATGAATCATAAACACTCGACCTGATAAAGCACCATCACTACATTGAAGATGCCAGTAAATAAAGCTGGTAGCTGTTTAACATTCAAGGCCCAGTGTGAATAATCTTTGTCTCTTTAACCTTTTAGATGTTCCTCAGAGAGGCCCACAGTCCGAGACGTTAAAAAGCCTTCTTCTAGCACCATCGTCTGGCCAAACATTTGACTTGCACAATACTTTTAATTTGTTTTTGACCAAATACCTGCATCTAATGCCAACTGGCTATAATATAAAAATTGAAAGTAAAAAAAAAATCTCAACAAATGAATATTTGCCACACTGATGATGGATTATGATTCACTTGTTTGCCATTTAATAACTACTATCCAAATCAATCCTAACATCCGTACGTTTAGGCCCAACATTGTGCAGAAATCATGTTATTTGTGATTATTTGTCGTAATGACTGCACTTAGGCGTTGTAGTGCAGTATAGTTAGCATGCAAACACATTACATTAGGCATTTCAGAGAATTTCATTTTCAAAGGTGTGCTGTGCTGAAGTGTCCTCACAGAACAGCTATGATCCTTTTATTTCTAGCATATGATAATAAGTAACGTTATTTGTTTATATAGCACTTTTTAAACTCAAGCAGTAGACACTACAGGCAGAAACTGTTTTGTTTGCGTTTTTTGCTGTGA